>NW_022436950.1:3137449-3220620 GCF_009761245.1 Sapajus apella | reverse complement strand
AACAATGAGAACACATGGACACAGTGTGTAGTGCTCCCCTCCCTGTGTCCATGTGTTCTCATTGTTCAACACCCGCCTATGAATGAGAACATGCGGTATTTGATCTTCTGCTCTTCTGTCAGTTTGCTGAGAAAGATGGTTTCCAGGTTCATCCATGTCCCTACAAAGGACCCAAACTCATCGTTTTTGATGGCTGCATAATATTCCATAGTGTATATGTGCCACATTTTCCTTATCCAATCTATCGTAGATGGGCATTTGGGTTGGTTCCAGGTCTTTGCTATTGTAAACAGTGCTGCAATGAACATTCGTGTGCACGTGTCCTTATAGTAGAACGATTTGTAATATTTTGGATATATACCCAGTAATGGGATTGCTGGGTCAAATGGAATTTCTATTTCTAGGTCCTTGAGGAATCGCCACACTGTCTTCCACAATGGTTGAACTAATTTACACTCCCACCAACGGTGTAAAAGTGTTCCTGTTTCTCCACATCCTCTCCAGCATCTGTTGTCTCCAGATTTTTTAATGATCGCCATTCTAACTGGCGTGAGATGGTATCTCAATGTAGTTTTGATTTGCATTTCTCTGATGACCAGTGATGATGAGCATTTTTTCATATGTTTGTTGGCCTCACGTATGTCTTCTTTTGTAAAGTGTCTGTTCATGTCCTTTGCCCACTTTTGAATGGGCTTGTTAGTTTTTTTCTTGTAAATCTGTTTTAGTTCTTTGTAAATTCTGGATATCAGCCCTTTGTCAGATGGGTAAACTGCAAAAATTTTTTCCCAATCCGTTGGTTGCCGATTCACTCTAATGATTGTTTCTTTTGCTGTGCAGAAGCTGTGGAGTTTGATTAGGTCCCATTTGTCTATCTTGGCTTTTGTTGTCAATGCTTTTGGTGTTTTGGTCATGAAGTCCTTGCCTACACTTACGTCCTGAACGGTTTTGCCCAGATTTTCTTCTAGGGTTTTTATGGTGTTAGGTCTTATGTTTAAGTCTTTAATCCATCTGGAGTTAATTTTAGTGTAAGGTGTCAGGAAGGGGTCCAGTTTCTGTTTTCTGCACGTGGCTAGCCAGCTTTCCCAACACCATTTATTGAACAGGGAATCCTTTCCCCATTGCTTGTTTTTGTCTGGTTTGTCAAAGATCAGATGGTTGTAGATATGTTGTGTTGCCTCTGAGACCTCTGTTCTGTTCCATTGGTCTAATCTCTGTTTTGGTACCAGTACCATGCTGTTTTGATTACTGTAGCCTTGTAGTATAGTTTGAAGTCTGGTAGTGTGATGCCCCCCGCTTTGTTCTTTTTGCTTAGAATTGACTTGGCTATTCGGGCTTTCTTTTGGTTCCATATGAACTTTAAGGTGGTTTTTTCCAGTTCTGTGAAGAAGGTCATTGGTAGCTTGATGGGGATAGCATTGAATCTGTAAATTACTTTGGGCAGTATGGCCGTTTTCACAATATTGATTCTTCCTAACCATGAACATGGAATGTTTCTCCATCTGTTTGTGTCCTCTCTTATTTCGTTGAGCAGTGGCTTGTAGTTCTCCTTGAAAAGGTCCTTTACATTCCTTGTTAGTTGTATTCCTAGGTATTTTATTCTCTTTGTGGCAATTGTGAATGGAAGTTTGTTCTTGATTTGGCTCTCTTTAAGTCTGTTATTGGTGTATAGGAATGCATGTGATTTTTGCACATTGATTTTGTATCCTGAGACTTTGCTAAACTTGCTTATCAGTTTCAGGGGGTTTGGGGCTGAGACGATGGGGTCTTCTAGATATACGATCATGTCGTCTGCAAATAGAGACAATTTGACTTCCTCCTTTCCTATTTGAATGCCCTTTATTTCTTTTTCTTGCCTGATTGCTCTGGCAAGAACTTCTAATACTATATTGAATAGCAGTGGTGAGAGAGGGCATCCTTGTCTGGTGCCACATTTCAAGGGGAATGCTTCCAGTTTTTGCCCATTCAGGATGATATTGGCTGTTGGTTTGTCATAAATAGCTTTTATTATTTTGAGATATGTTCCATCGATACCTAGCTTATTGAGGGTTTTTAGCATAAAGGGCTGTTGAATTTTGTCAAAGGCCTTCTCTGCATCAGTTGAGATAATCATGTGGTTTTTGTCTTTGGTTCTGTTTATGTGGTGAATTACGTTTATAGACTTGCGTATGTTGAACCAGCCTTGCATCCCCGGGATGAAGCCTACTTGATCATGGTGGATAAGCTTTTTGATGTGCTGTAGCAATCGGTTTGCCAGTATTTTATTGAAGATTTTTGCATCTATGTTCATCATGGATATTGGCCTGAAGTTTTCTTTTCTTGTTGAGTCTCTGCCGGGTTTTGGAATCAGGATGATGTTGTTCTCATAAAATGATTTGGGAAGAATTCCCTCTTTTTGTATTGTTTGGAATAGTTTCAGAAGAAATGGTACCAGCTCCTCTTTATATGTCTGGTAGAATTCAGCTGTGAACCCATCTGGACCTGGGCTTTTTTTGGGTGGTAAGCTCTTAATTGCCTCCTCAACTTCAGACCTTGTTATGGGTCTGTTCAGGGTTTCGGCTTCTTCCTGGTTTAGGCTTGGGAGGAGGCAAGTGTCCAGGAATTTATCCATTTCTTCCAGGTTTATTAGTTTGTGTGCATAGAGTTGTTTGTAATAATCTCTGATGATGGTTTGAATTTCTGTGGAATCTGTGGTGATAACCCCTTTATCGTTTTTTATTGCATCAATTTGGTTATTCTCTCTTTTCTTTTTTATTAATCTGGCTAGTGGTCTGTCTATTTTGTTGATCTTTTCAAAAAACCAGCTCCTGGATTTATTGATTTTTTGGAAGGGTTTTTTGTGTCTCTATCTCCTTCAGTCCTGCTCTGATCTTAGCTATTTCTTGTCTTCTGCTAGACTTTGAGTTTTTTTGATCTTGCTCCTCTAGCTCTTTCAGTTTTGACGATAGGGTGTCAATTTTTGATCTCTCCTTGCTTCTCATGTGGGCACTTATTGCTATATATTTTCCTCTAGAGACTGCTTTAAATGTGTCCCAGAGATTCTGGTATGTTGTGTCTTCATTCTCATTGGTTTCGAAAAACATCTTTATTTCTGTCTTCATTTCATTGTTTATCCAGTCAACATTCAAGAGCGAGTTGTTCAGTTTCCATGAAGCTGTGCTGTTCTGGGTTAGTTTTTGAATTCTGAGTTCTAACTTGATTGCACTGTGGTCTGAGAGACTGTTTGTTATGATTTCCGTTCTTTTGCATTTGCTGAGGAGTGATTTACTCCCAATTATGTGGTCAATTTTAGAGTAGGTGTGATGTGGTGCTGAGAAGAATGTATATTCTGTGGATTTGGGGTGGAGAGTTCTGTAAATGTCTATTAGGTTTGCTTGGTCCAGGTCTGAGTTCAAGTCCTGGATATCCTTGTTAATTTTCTGTCTGGTTGATCTGTCTAATGTTGACAATGGGGTGTTAAAGTCTCCCACTATTATTTTATGGGAGTCTAAGTCTCTCTGTAAGTCATTAAGAACTTGCCTTATGTATCTGGGTGCTCCTGTATTGGGTGCGTATATATTTAGGATCGTTAGCTCTTCTTGTTGCATTGATCCTTTTACCATTATGTAATGTCCCTCTTTGTCTCTTATGATCTTTGTTGCTTTAAAGTCTAATTTATCAGAGATGAGAATTGCAACTCCTGCTTTCTTTTGCTCTCCATTTGCTTGGTAAATCTTCCTCCATCCCTTTATTTTGAGCCTTTGTGTATCCTTGCATGTGAGATGGGTTTCCTGGATACAGCACACCGATGGGTTTTGTCTTTTTATCCAATTTGCCAGTCTGTGTCTTTTGATTGGGGCATTTAGTCCATTTACATTTAGGGTTAATATTGTTATGTGTGAATTTGATACTGCCATTTTGGTGCTAGCTGGGTGTTTTGCCCTTTAGTTGAGCTGGTACTTGTTGTTCCTTTATATGTGTAGATCCTCTTTCAGGAGCTCTTGTAGAGCTGGCCTGGTGGTGACGAAATCTCTGAGTACTTGCATGTTCCCAAAGGATTTTATTTTTCCTTCACTTATGAACCTTAGTTTGGCTGGATAGGAGATTCTGGGTTGAAAGTTCTTTTCTTTAAGGATGTTGAATATTGGCCTCCACTGTCTTCTGGCTTGTAGGCTTTCTGCTGAGAGATCTGCTGTGAGTCTGATGGGCTTCCCTTTGTGGGTAACCCGACCTTTCTCTCTGGCTGCCCTTAGTATTTTCTCCTTCATTTCGACCCTGGTGAATCTGACGATTATGTGCCTCGGGGTTGCTCTTCTTGACGAATATCTTTGTGGTGTTCTCTGTATTTCCTGGACTTGAATGTTTGCCTGCCTTGCTAGGTTGGGGAAGTTTGCCTGGATAATATCCTGAAGAGTATTTTCCAGCTTGGATTCATTCTCTTCGTCGCATTCGGGTACGCCTATCAAACGTAGATTAGGTCTTTTCACATAGTCCCACATTTCTTGGAGACTTTGTTCATTCCTTTTTACCCTTTTTTCTCCCGTCTTGCCCTCCCGTTTTATTTCATTGAGTTGATCTTCGACCTCTGATATCCTTTCTTCTGCTTGGTCAATTCGGCTGTTGATACTTGTGCATGCTTCACAAAGTTCTAGTGTTGCGTTTTTCAGCTCCATCAATTCACTTATATTCCTTTCTATTCTGTCCATTCTCGTTAGCATTTCATCAAATCTTTTTTCAAGGTTCTTAGTTTCTTTGCATTTGGTTAGAACATGTTCTTTAAGTTCACAGAAGTTTCTTACTACCCACCTTCCAAAGTCTGATTCTGTCATTTCATCACACTCGTTCTCCATCCAACCTTGTTCCCTTGCTGGTGAGGAGTTGTGATCCCTTTTAGGAGGAGAGGTGTTCTGGTTTCAGGTGTTTTCATCCTTTTTGCGCTGGTTTCTTCCCATCTTTAAGGATTTATCCACCTGTCGACTTTGTAGTTGCTGGCTTTCAGATTGGGTCTCAAATCTTTCAGATTGACATTCTGTTTGTTGATGATGAGGTTATTTCTGTTTCTTGGTTTTCCTTCTGACAGTCTGGCCCCTCTGCTGTAGGTCTGCTGAGGTTCACTCCAGGCCCTGCTTGCCAACCCAGACTTTCATAGCTCTTACCTCTGTTCTACCAACACCTTTCTCTCAACTCACATGTATAGTTTTATGGGAGGTTTCTTCTGACTTGTTAATGGAGGAAGCAAAAACTCAAGCCTGATTCACAAACAGGTCAGCTTGACACATTGATACAAGCCTAAAAATGCACTGCTGCCATATTTCAAACCCACTCAGTGGTGGACATAAAGGGGAGTAGTAAGGGGAAATACTCCAGGTAGACAGATTTGTGAACCGTTCATTTGGCTATTCACTTTGAACAGAGATAATGGCAGCCAGCAGCATGGACTTTAAGACAGTGGCAGGCAGCTAGGCTAGTGGATCAGAGGCCTGAAAGGGGAAAGATCAGAAAATTGGAGACAAAGAAGTCTGGGAAAGAGATCACGGATGGACTTGTAGGAGTGGGCACACAGTAAATCTATGTGTTTCACATTAATGCCCACCAGAGAACGCTCACCAGACAGGAAAAAGTCATCTATCAAGTGGACAAGTTAACTTGTCTTTTGCCTGTGGGCCAGGCTATCTTCAGTCATCCCTGTGTTGGCACAATAGGCCCATAAGTAGAGTCGTAATAGTAGCAGAAATGGGGTTTACACATGGGCCAGTGAGTTCTTCATTGCCAAGGCTGCTCTTGCTTTTTCCTCTGTGGACCTGGAGTCACTGGCGAGTGATGTGAAGCCTTCAACTATGGCTCTGTTCCTAAAGGAAACTAGATACCACTTGTCAGCTCTGACAATACCATTGAAGTTGGTTATATTGGCAACTTCTACCACGGAAAGAACAGTGCCACATCCTTACTGGAAATGGCACCTACTCCAGGTATGGGTTTGCCTTACATGCCCTGTGGGTGCCTTCTCCAGCACCACCTTCTAAGAACATAAGAAAGTCTCATCTATTAACAATAACTCCTACAGAGCATCACCGCAGTCCAAGAAACCTATTTTATGAAAAAGGAGATGTGACAATGGGTGCATGACCATTTCATTGGTTTTAAGTTCTCCTTAGGCAGAAATATCTAGCTTAATAGAATGGTGGAATGGCCTATTTAAGGCTCAGCTATTGTACTAGCATGTTAGGCTGGGATGCTTTCTTCCAAGAGGTGGAACATACACTAAACTGAACCACAAACAATGTGAAGCTGGGTCTCCAATAGCTAGATGTAGGGGCATGAGAAGAAGCTCAATTTAACACCCTCACATAGTACCCAGAGATCTATTTGCAGAGTTTTTGCTTTTCATCTCAGATTATAGGAACATTTCTCACTCTCTACTTTCTACAAGTTAAACTTAGAGCAACTTTCCATAACCAATAAGGAACCAGATGTTTTACACCCTGTAAAATCAAAAGTTACACTCCCTGAGAGAGCTCAATGAAGGTTAACTAGGCTTATTAAACACATTGTCCAGAAAGATAACAGCAATCATTTTGACATTTTCCAAGTTTTGGATAAATAATTTTTAACACATGTCATAGAAGGAATGTTTGCAAAAGGCTATTCAGCATGAAAAGAAAAGATGGGGTGGGGATGATGATTGTCTTCAGATATTGGACTGACTGTCATGTGGAAGAATTTTGTTTATTGCTTCAGAAAGCAAAATCAAGAATGTTAGAAAAGGCCAGTTTGACTCAACACAAAGAAGAGCTATTTAATCGCCTAGACCAGCACCGTCCAATAGAGCTAGAAGACACACCACATATGTAATTTTAAATTTTCTAGTAGCCACTATAAAAAGGTGAAAAAGAAAAACTGATAAAATTAATTTTAATAACAATCTTATTTAGACAATCAAAATATTATTAATTCAACAAGTCATCAATACAGAAATATTAACGAGATATTTTACATTCTTTTCTTCATACTATGTCTTTAAATCCCATGTGTATTTTACACTTGTGGCACAGCCCAATTTGGACTTCTATGTTGCAAGTGCTCAGTAGCCACACGACTTGTGCATATGAGGTAGTGGTGGTCTAGATGGTCTCAGATAGAGGGAGGATCCCATCAGTCAGAAACCATTGAAGACAAGTTCAGTAACCACTGATTGAGGCTGTTTTGAAGAAATATTCAGGCACTGGCTATGGTAGGGGCAGTTACCAGGTCTCCTTTCCCCTTACCCATCTCCACCTTTTGTAGCAAAAGCAGGAAGAACAGAACTCCACCTGATAGCATCCATCCCGTCTGCCCCCATCCACCCAAATGATAGCAGCAAGGGTGAATACACCTCCTGGAGAGATCAGCAGTTTTCCAGGAGTCTTCTAGCTTTTAGTGTGTCTAAAATTTTTTTTAGATTTTTACAACAACTCACAATTAAACTCTGCATTGAAAAGCAGGGAGGAAAAGGCATCTATTGCCTCTTAGCTGAGCAGCCTATGAAGTGGAGTGAGTACCTCCTTGTTAACAAATGCCATGCCTGGATTTCCTTTCACTTGAGAACTCTTGCTATCATCACAGATGGAGAAAAGTAAGGGTTTGCCTTTTAACTAGAGTCAATAACTTTGAGTAATCTGATCACATTTGAGGTTGAGCAAAGTAGTAACTTTCTCTGAATTTGTTGCTTCTCTAAGTAAAGGAAGCTTTCATAATGTAGTGGAAAAACTGTGTAGTTTTATCCAAACATCTAAAGATAAGCTAAAACCAGAGTTGACGTTTTTTTCATGTAAATGATTGATGACGTTCTCCTGGGTCAATTGAGATAGTAGGATGCCAGGAGTCTTTGGACACCTTTTTAAGGAATGAGTGGACTTGAATGAGCATGGTGTGTGCACCCACCAGGGTAAAGCTGCAGGAAAAGGCTCCAATCTAAATAAAAGAGAAACAGGACCATTTTTAACTTGTGAGTCACATGATGGGAGGAATTGCCAAAAACAGTTTTGAGTGAATAATAATCTCCTACTTGTGCACCTGCACCTGCTCTTTAAGAAGGGCAATTCAGGACAAAGGGCAAAATTCCCAATGCATAATAATGCATAGGGTGATAAGAACCTCTTCATGGCTATTCTGTGTCCGTTAAATAACATGGTTTGAAAACTAGATTAGGTTGTTTGTGAGGCTGGGCAGTGAATGAGGTCAAACAAGTAAGGTCCGAGAAATTCCAGATCCACTTGGCAGCCTTAAGCCTGCTGGATGCCTCCCCTCAGAACCCTGATTTTTAGCAGACTGGTGCACAAGATTTTCGATGTATTTCCCTTGTAAAACAGAAAGAATGTAAATGGTTGGCCCCAACTGCTTTAGCTTTGCCTGAGGCAATTTAATATGGACCAACTTCGAAAGATTAGGAGGCTTTAGTTTTCAACATTATCTTACATTGTCAACATTATCTTGGATAAATGTTTTGATGCTGTGTCTGGTGTCTTTCCTGTGACTGGAGCTGCTAATGTAGATGCAGGGATCTGTACAGGGTAGCTTTTCTGTATTTCCACCCATCCCTTCCTCAGGGTAGCAGAAGGGCTCTAACAAGGAAGACCAAACACGTAGGGTTGACGCTGTGTTTGGAAACCCTTTTGAGTTGAGATGTGTAAAGCATGTGCTTAGCCAGAACCAGACATCTGCCTGATTCTCACTCCTCACTGTCACCGAGTTTCTGATTGTTTACAATCTGCTGCCATAGTTCACTTGGTGTTTAGGGTCATTCCTACCACTTCATTCCTTGAATGTCAGATCACCATCACTGCTGGCTGAAATATAGTCCCTGCAGAGGCCTAAATAAGTCTTTTCTAAGGGGTGAAGAACCACTTTTGAGTTATTAGATATTTTTGAAGAGAGGTTTTCTTCATGTTCTTGGTTTTTAAATAGTTTATTTGGCTCTTGAGTCATCAGTCCTTTTGTCATATGAGTGGAATGGATGCGTTTACTAAGACTTGGCAAGAAAGAATATCTGTGGGGAATTAGAGGCTGAATTCCTAGTAATTAAGAACAGTTTTTAACGTTTAAGTTTAGGAGTACACGTACAGATTTGTTACATAGGTAAACTTGTGTCATGCAGGTTTCTTGTACAGATTATTTCATTACCCAGGTATTAAGCCTAGTACCCATTAGTTATTTTGTGAGGATCAAGAGAACAAAAATTATTTAAAAGACCCATCCAAAGTGTTATTCTGGGAGCTTGTCACACACTTGTAGCTTACCAGTTTAGATGATTAAATCCACATGTATGCTAAACTTAAGCAAAAATTAAAATATACAAAACCTAACAAAATTATCCCGGACATTGACTAAGAATAAAAGTCGGTCACCTGCAGTGTTGGCATAAGTGTGGCTGAGGGATGAGCAGTGCCATGGTCCCTGTCCTTGGAGAAGTTCAGTGGCTTTAGCTGCAAGCTCCAGACCTGATCCAGCCTGTTAATATCATCAGAGACAGTTAGGTTGGCCCTGAACGTTCAAACCGTGTGAACCCACCTTTGACTGCAGCACAGGATATGAAAGCAGTTCTCATCAGAAAATTAATTCTAAGCACTCTACTATCCAGATTTTGTGAAAGGTTCAATTGTGAAAAATAATATTCTCAAAGTATGCTTCCTGGACCACAAGTTGGGCATCTCCTGGAAGCTGCAGTCCAGACATACTATATCAAATCTGCATTTGACAAGACCCCAGTGATTCTTGAGCACATTGATGCTAGGGGTGGCAGTCTGAGGACTTACAGTCTCTCCATTCCAAACCACACGGTGCACTTGCTTGGGGCATGTGCCTCTGAGGAGGCAGTATGTGAAGGAGGTGGAGCAAACGACTCACGCTGTCTGTTGAAATATGGATAGGCTGTGCCCTGTATCACCAAGTAACGTTTTAAGTGAGAAATTGCTCTCTGGTATGGGTATCAAGAGAGGGTCTTGTGGATACTGTGTGTCTTACAAATGGTTACTTCCATCATTTTGCCTTGGCATGTGGAGAGCTCAAACTAAATACAGAGCCCAGGAGCTGTTGACGGGCATGTGGCATCAATTTTCCTTCTTGTTCAACTTGTTCAACTTGTTCCCCTTTCCCTCTATTTACTGCCCACACACTCAGCTCTTGTACTTCATTCCCTTTCTCCTGAATGTTTTCGGTAAATACCTTCCATATTTTTTGTAAAATATGTGGGGAAATATATTAATATGTTAATGCTATTAATGAAAACTAACGGTCGTCTCTGATGGTGCCAACGGTGATGTGTCCTCAAGTGATAAAAGAAGCTTTTTGAGATTTCTCAAAGAACCACATGCTAACTTTCTCAGCCGCAGCCTTTGGCCTTCATGTCCACCCTGACACCAGCTGCTGGGAGTCAGGCATGAACGTGCCACATGCACCAGTAGGTTGTGGTCATTTGTCCTTTTGTCATCAGAAGGGGAAGAGAGACTCCTACTCTGAGAGCTGGTGATTTTTGCATATGTATGCATTGCTTGAATTAAGTTCTTTATTTCAGTTTAGTGTACTGCTGCAACCTCACAAAACTATGGGGCTATTTTGTAAGTGGCAGAAGTGAGGCCTTTGCTTGCCCAGGTTCCCGCAGAGGTACAGTAGAGCCATTGAGGCAAAAACGGTGACCTTAGTGATCTTAGTTCTCTCACCAAACGGACACAGAGGAAGGAGATCAAAGAGCTCCCTTGAGCCTTTCTGAGGCCACGGATAATCATGGTCAACTGGACATGAAGTTTCAGAAAGAAAACACAGACATCTTGAAATCCTTAGTATCAAACATCAGCAGCTTTTCTCATACTGGATAATAAAACAAAATTCAAGTATATATACTTTACAACAGAAACACATAATGCAAAATGACAAGAAAATTTGAAAATTAAAAGAAGAAATATATATACATCCCAGATCAAGAATCAACGAAAGGGAAGTGTTATTGTATTACCGATTAAAATAAGCAAACAAATTTTTCCCAAGAAAATACACATTACCCAAATTCTCAAAATTGTTGGCAAAAAGGTATTCATAGTTGTGGTAGGCAGAATAATGATCCCTTAAAGGATGCTGACACCTAGTCCCCAGCAAAGAAGCCCACTACATTAGGACTAAATAAAAACGTTAACCAGGAAGACATGAGAATGTAAAGTTACATTATTAGACGGTACATTATCAAATAAAGAGAAAAAACACAGAATCACAAAGAGGCACTGACAAACACACAATCGTAGTTGAAATACTTGTCTCACATTGATCTAAAGTCAAACCTTTGTGGTGTTAACTCCCCCAGCATTTCTGATCTGTACAGATGTGGGGCCGAGTGAGTCCAAAGACTTCTCCTGCCTCAGGAGCAACAGGAAAGCCAAGGCAGGGCTGGGCGGGATGAGCAGAACATAAGGAAGTTTCTGTGAAGTTGGTCCAAGTTCCTCATCTTGGCAGCAGGGGCAGGGACAGGGACAGATGAGGCCAGGAGAATCTGAAATGGGTACAAGAGCTGTGTAAATCATGAACATGCACAGAGAAACAGCAAACTGGGGACAAAGAGAGGGACCCCGGCAAAAGGGACTGAGGCCTGTGTCTGAGTCCAGTCCCTGAAATCGCTGACCTTAGAGCCTGTGGTTAACTGAACAGTGGCCCACCGAGATGTCCCCATCCTATTCCTGGAACCTGTAACTGTGTGACCTTACGCGGCAAAACAGACTTAACCAATGTGATTCAGTTAAGGGTCTGTCGTGGTCTGAATGTGCCCCCTCAACCGTCATATGTTGAAACTTAATCACCAGAGACAACATGAAGAGATGGGGTCTTTAGGAGATGATTAAATGATGACGCAGAGCCCCTCATGAATGGGTCAGTGTGCTTACAAATGTGCCTTTCCATCCCTTCTGTCATGTGAGGACACAGCGTTTGTCCCTCTTTCCCTTCCACAATCTGCCAAGTGAGAACACAGCACCAAGATGCCATCTTGGAAGCAAAGAGGGAGCTCTCACCAGACACCGAGTCTGCCAGCACCTTGATCTTGGACTTCCCAGTTCCCAGAGCTGTGAGAAATACATTTCTATTATTTATAAATTACCTAGTTTGTGGCATTTTGTTTTAGTAGCACAAATGGACTAGGATAGGGTCTTAAAATAAGGAAGATGACCGTGGGCTATCCAGAAGAGTCATCTGTGTAATCACAGAGTTCTTTCTGAGAGGTGACAGGAGGAGGTAGAGAGAAATGAGAAGGCCACGTGATGATGGGAGCAGAGGTCAGAGCAAGGCACTTCAAAGACAGAAAAGAGGCCATGGGCCAAGGAATGCAGGCAGCCTCTCAAAACGATAGCAGGTAAAGAAGCTGATTCTCCCCTGAAGCATCCGGAAGGAAATGGCCCTGCCGACACCTTGACTTTAGCCCAGTGAGACTGATTTTGAATTCTTCCCTTTAGAACTATAAGAGAATAAATATGATGTTGTCAAGCTGCTGCATTTGTAGTAGCTGTTACAGCAGCACCAGAAGCTCATGCAGAGCCCTTTCTTTGATTCCAAGAGTTATATCTGTGCCCTTCCTTCTTTCTTAATAGCAAGTCAGTTCCTTTTATGTGTGTGTTGTTTGAATTGGAGAGATGGGAGAAGTCCTGAACTATAATCAGTATGGACTCTGGAAAGTGACAGAGGCAGATGTCTCAGGACCTGCCCCTGAGGGCAGGGCTGCACCACAGGCCGCCCAGGGAGCCAGCACAGAAAAAGGGCAGCCCTTTGGTTGCCTCCTCGCATCTCATGGTCTTGCTTCCACTTGTGCAGGTGATTCTCACCAGTACATCTGAGAGAAAATGCACTGCCATGAGCAGCTGCTGCTCTTATAGTGAAAGATATTACAGAGGAGTCGACACAAGTGGAGTGGATCTTGGAGGGTTGGGCCCGACTCAGCCTCCCTCAGTGTGTGGGGATGTCATGGGTGGAGGCTCTTCTTCCTTTGGAGAGGGTTCTGGGGCCAAAAAGATGAGCAGGGACTAGACCCCATTACTGGTCTTCAGGCTCCAAAAGAAACCTCTGGGATAAGCCATGTAGGGTCATTGCTGCAGGTTTGTTCCTGAGTGTGCACACAGAGAAGGAAGAGTTGGCTTTTTGGTGTGGGCACATCAGGTTCTCTGACTCCCACTGTGTCTATGACAGACCTAAAAATCAATGTACATGTGTTTATAAAATGATGCAGAAAATTACAGTCTTCTAGTCTCTGAAGCATGGCTTCTAACAGCCTTGGCTGGTTTATATCCAACTTCCAAAACCATCTTTGGGAACCCAAGTCTTGATGGTTTTAGAAAAACAGCCTCAGACACCCAATGACTCCTCACAAGATTTTCCATCCGTACCCCCATATCCTGATCCCCCAGCCAGTTCCAGACGTCTGAAAAGAGACAGGCATCCTTTGATGGTGCATTTCTCCAGTTGAATTTGTTCTTTGGTGTTTAACTTAAAGTAGAAAGAAAGCTGTCTAGAAAGGAAACCCATTGTTTTCAATGTTTTTAAAGCAAAAGAATCACTCTTGCTTCCAGAGCTACCCTGAACTGCCCTAACTAAGCCAGCTTGCTGTAAGCAGAGCACCCCAACCGAGGTCTCCCAGTGGAGTTAGGAGTGCCACCGGCTGCCCTGCTGTCCTGACGTGAAGCTGTGCTCCCCTATGACATTGGTTCTGCCGTCACCCGGGCCTTAGCAGAGACACTGATCTACCTCATCTCCTCTTTCACAAATCCAGCATAGTAACAGCAGAAACCAGTCTACATAGTTTAATATGATTTTGTTCAGGAATAATGGTAGAAAAATACAACCCAGAGTTTACCTTACACTGACATAAGAGACCTTTTCTCCAGATCCTTTCAAAGGCCATCTGGCTACCTACCAACATTTCTAAAGGTCTTAGACATTCATCTTGAAACAGCGGCTGGGCCAGAGGAGCTCCCTCCAGCTCCATGCTATTGTTTTTCAGGTTCTCCCTACCCAGGGTCTGAAGGTCTTAGGTCCAGCGTCACAGAGCCGCTTTGCCCCTTCAGAGACAAATGCATGCAGAGGAAACCGAAGAACATTTCCTCCAAGCTCCTGCTTCATTCCCACTAGGCTTTCAGGAAACCCAGGGCTGTGGAGAGCACATTTAGAAAGCTACTAGCTATTTACATGAAGCTATATTCTCCCTCAGAAGGTACACTGGGTTTGCTTTCATATCTTCAGCCAAAAGAGCATATTTGGTGAGCATCTTCTCTTTTGCTAAGAGGCCCATGAGCAATTTTTCTGCCTGTTGAGGAGCCTTGCAGACTGTTCTGCATCTTCTACCCCGGGAAGGTGCTTGGCCTGGCTGTGGAAGGCCCTGGAGTCCTCCAGCTGCTGGCCCCGACAGGACAACCACACGTCCCTGACTTTTGGTCCTACCATTGCCTCGGCAGCCAGACGGCGAGGCTGTTCCAGCCCTTTCTTGGCCCTGTCTCCTCAGACCCTCACCAGGGGCTGGCAGAGTCCCTGGGCTCACCCCATATACATTGGCAAGGCTGAAGTCTCCAACACATGTCCTTTCAGGGAGTCACCGACAGTTATATGCCAGCCACACACACCCCAAACTCTCCTGTGCTGTCACCCCAGCACCCTTGTCTGTGTGTCCTCTCAGAGGACAGGAATGGAGGGAGGTGCCTGCTTGGAATGAGAGCATAGACTTTTTCCATCTAAGTAAAAGTACTGGGATGCTGGATCCACAGGCCTGTAGTGGGCATAGAGATGCTTTGTAAATAGAACTGGTGTGTTGAATCAGTTGTTCAGGGAGTCTGTACCCCTTTTGCTATCTCCAGGGGTCTGCACTTTTTGGAATTTGGCTAACACCAACCTGAATACGTCTGCCCAAATCACAGCCCGGCTCCTGCTACAGCGCCTTCCTTGCTTTCTCTCTGCAACTCAGATATGCAAACATTAGTAAGAGAAACCAGAAGTCAGGGATAATGAGAGCAATGGCTGTGCGTAGACGCCCGCATTTGTCACCCCTGAGGCGAGGGTCCTCTTTCTCCCTGTGCTCTTTTCTGCCAGGGAAGCAAAAGTTTTATTGGAGAAACCAAAATCATTGAATTAACTTCAAAACACATTCAGAACCTTTGGCATTTACAAACCCATTCTGTAATTAAAAACACAAATAGCTGAAGATTTTTCCATTGTTCAAAAGTATTGGTGAATTGAATTACTTTGTTGTCATTTTTTGTGTCTAGTTTGGTCTAGACAAATATTGGGAGGGGCACAAACTATTTCATCTGTTTGCTAACTTCATAATAGAATTGAAGAACCATCACATATGTGAATTTTGACACTCCACATATCCTTAATGTCAATCCCTAAAAAGAAATTTGCTGCACTTGGGAAAATTGAAAATTAAAAATGCCCATCTCAAAATGAATTTATTCAGCATTACAAGAAAAAATGATAGAACTGTTGTTTTTGTTTAATTAACTAAATTTTTCTAGCACAAAAATGATTTGTTTCTTTCAAGTTTGGAGTGCACGCCTTGAGCCACTCTGGTGCCATCCAGATTCTAAATGTGCTCATATTCAAATAAATCAAGAAATACGTACATACACATGTTCGCACATACGTGTATGGAAGCACTGATGGCATGGCAGAAATCATGAATCAAAGCTTGTTTCCCTCCCTTGTCTTCTCCCCCTCTTTTCTTCCTGTTGTACCCTTGCTGTCTATGCACTAAAGCACAACCCGAAGCCACACCCTCTCTGAGACAGCAGCACCCCCAGCAGGCCTGGTGCATGTGTGAATCAGCATTGGGGGCTGCTGGAGCCCACCTGAAAGCTTCGTGGCCTCAGCTTCACTTTGGGGGCAGATAAAGGGTTCGTATGGGCACTGGGCTTGAACCAGGTTCTTGTTTCCTTTGGGGCCGGGACCCCTTCCTAGTGCAGCCTCATCCTCCTGTGTGAGTGGCAGCTCCTCTCCAGTCCTGGGTGTAGGAGACCCCATCTGGACCCTGGGGGCTGCGACATGGGCCCTGCATGCCCAAGGCCCACGCACAACATGGGGACACCAGCTCCATATGGATGCTCCCTGCACAGCCTCCCTGCATGCCCCTCTCTACATTGCTAGTAGAGAATACCCTGTTTTCTTTCCACCCCTTTCCCCTACATGCCCCCCTGCTGCCTGAGAAAGCCCCTGGAAGAAACCCAGCTTCTTGAAGTGGTTAAATAAACAGGAGGCTGTGATTCATTCAGCATGAGGTGGCGGGAGATGGAGGGACCCTGCCAGGCCCGTCATGTGGCGCCTCTTCCTCCTGGGTCTCTGAGTCACAGGCCAGCAGGGGTGGCGTCCTCAGGGATGAAAGCTGAGGAGCCTGTGAGTGAGCGCATGTGAGTCTGTGAGTTTGCACGTGATGTGCGTGTGTGAGTGCATGTGAGTCTGTGTGTGTGTGTGTGAGCAAGTGTGAGTGCATGAGTCTGTGATTTGTGTGAACAAATGTTAGTACATGTGAGTGTGCATGTGGTGTGTGTGAGTGTCAGCAAGTTTGTGAGCATGATTAGTGTGAGTGTGAGTGCATGAGTGTGTGTGTTTGCGAGTGTAAGCAAGCTTCTGAGTGCATATGAGTCTGTGATGTGTGAGCAAGTGTGTGAGTTCATGAGTGTGATGTTTGTGTGTGTGTGATGTATATTTAATGTAATTTGATGTGCAAAGTGGGTACTACAGTTAGTCAGCAGGAGCAAGGACAGAAACTCTTCCATGCACTCATATCACACAAGCATGCTTGCTCACACACATCACACACTCACCAACTCACATGCACTCACATACTTGCTCACACATCACATACAGACATGCACACATACACATCACATGCACACTCAGAATCATACATTCACAGACCCGCACTCATGCACTTGCTAACACATCACATGCACACTCAGACTCACATGCGCTCACACTCACAAACATCACATACAAACTCACAAGCAGACACACACTCGCACATCACATGCACACTCAGACTCGTGCACTCACATAAACTTGCATATCTTATGCACACACAGACTCACAATGTACACACTTGTTCACATATCACATGCACAGACACATGCATGCACACAATTACACTCATGCATATATGCACATTCAGACTCACATGCACTCACACATTCACATCACATGCATACTCAGACTCACATGTGCTCACACTTGCTTACACTCACATACATCACATGCACACTCAGCCTCACATGCTTACTGACATTCGCACATCACATGCACATGCAGACTCATGTGCATGCACACACTCATTCACACAAATTACATGCACACCCAGACTTGGCTCACACATGCACCTGCAGACTCATGCACACAGACTTGTTTACACAAATTACATTCACACTCAGACACATGCTGTCACACAATCATGCTCACATATCACATGCACACTCACAGACTCATGCATTCACAGTGATACATCACATGCACTCAGACTTATATGAACTCACACACTTACTGACACTCACAAACATCACTAACGCTCACAGACATGCACTCAGAAACTTGCTTACATTTAACAAACATCACATTCAGAATCACATGCACTCACACACTCATTTAAACTTGCACGTCACATGCACACTAGATGCAGATGCACTCACACGCATCACATGCACACTAACAGACAGGACTTGGAAGTCTTGTGCCAGAACAGTTTCCTCCCCGATTGCCGTCGGCTCTGGACTTCTGTACCCAGCTAGGGTGTGAGCCTTTCTCTCTCATTGCCAACTGACCTGATCGGGGCAGACTTCAGCAGCAGCTGACACAACAGATTTGTTGTGCTCCACTTGGGGCACCCTCCCCACCTTTCTCTTCAGGTGGTTAATGTAGGCTGTGGTTGCCCCCAGCACAGGGCTGCAGTTGAACAGAAATTCATCCCCATTAACTGTACCACTGTATTCTGCAGCACCCCTACAAAGTGTACATGGTGGAAGAATCCACCTTCACTCGTTCCCCCCCTTTTTTTCTGACGCCATTTCTTACTGCAAATCATCACAGATTAGAAATTTGGATGGCTTTTTTCCCCTACTTCTTAGTGGTCATAGAGTATTTTCCCTGTTAGCCTGTTAAGTTATGTTAGTAGGAATTTGGTAGAATGATGAATATCAAAGCTATAAAAGGTAAAGAGGTCATCTTGAACAAGAAAATTAAGTGGAAACTCAGTGATAGAAATCACCTGTTTTAAGTGTATGCCAAACAGTAAATTCCGAGATTAGGGACTAAATGCAAATAAAACCCAACTTGACATCTAGACTTTTGCTCATTGCTTCATCTTATGATAGAACCCGTAGCCAGGTGGAGCATCTCCATTATTAGCTCATTCTCTAATTGTCTGTACTTTATATTTTCTCAAGAGATCCAACAGCCCTGGCGTAATTGCTGATGACACTGAAGCTGACCTTCAGCTAGGGGCGCTAATTGGCCAGCTCTGATTCAGCTGTAGGAACTCAGAGACCCATCTCTGCAAATGTCTTGATGGCACACTCTTGTGAGATTCTAGACTAACTTTCCTAAGTGTTCCTATAAATGCTAGTTTGAGTTCCTTTTTAATCAAGACAGCATGGTCAAGGATTTATATAGTTAGGTCAGCTGGACCTCTCTCTAGTCAGTCCTGTTAACTTTAGATGACTATTAGCTCTACTGCTCACCACTAAAATGTAGCCCCTGCAAGCTAATTTTAGTCCCAAGATTTTTGTTTTCTTTTTTTGTTTTCGTTTTTATGAGACAAAGTCTCGCTCTGTCACCCAGGCTGGAGTGCAGTGGCGCGATCTCAGCTCACTAACTTCTGCCTCCCGAGTTCAAGCAATTCTCTGACTCAGCCTCCGGAGTAGCTGGGATTACAAGCTCCCACCACCACACCTGGCTAATTTTTCTATTTTTGTTAAACACAGGATTTTACCATGTTGGCCAGGCTGGTCTTGAATACCTAACCCTGTGATCCACCGGCCTTGGCCTCCCAAAGTGCTGGGATTACAGGCATGAACCACTGTGCCCAGCCCCAGATTTTAAAATGAACTACATTTTGTTAGTTTTTAAGAAAGAGACCAACCCACGTGACCTAATGAAGGACTAAGTATTGTTAACATATCAATTTTCTCAAAATGATTAACAAAATCAGACTCCCAGTGGGGGGAAAAAAATTGAAACTACAAAATCATGTCAGTATATATGTTCAGGAAAGAAAAGATAAAAAATAAGAAAGTGATATTTTATGAAATGATAATGGGGGTATTGGCACTGTCAAATACTGAGTGATATATATCAAAGGTATACTGATTAAAACATAGTGATACTGGCACAAAAAAAAGAAAAAAGAAGAGAAAATCTGAAATTGAGTACACATATGTATTTAGGACAAGACAGAAATAATTGTTTAAATGAGCGGATAAAAGATATATTATTCAATAAAGGGTGCTTGGTAAGTTGTTAAGTAACATAGCCATAGCAAATATATCTGACAAGCATTTAAAATAGTAATTAATTTGGTGAAAGTACCAAGAGTAAAGATTCAAAAAAGACCGTCTTTCTGAAGGGTGTTGATATCCTAAACAAGCAAATATTTATTAATACTACAATTACAACTTTAAGACTCCATTCAAATAGGGATGTGAAAATCTCTACAAGCCAGAAACAGTCATTTTAGAATGTTATCTGTAGTAGTGAAGTGGGAAACCAGAGACTTAGAGAGACCGATGGGGTAGCAGCAGGAATTTATTTAATGTGATCACGGGCTCAGTGGAATCACTTCCTAAGACTGAGCCCGGCACAAAGAAACTGAAGGTCTTTTAGGTATCTTTGTGATACAGGATGACAAAGCAGGAAGTAATTTTACAGAACCAAGAACAAAGAACAGTTAATCAACCTGTAACATGTCTTGTGGTGTATGTTACATTTGAAAAATAGCATCTTGAGAAACACATTGTACATTCTTTGGGTGTTATCTTGCCCTGTGACCTTGCAGCTGGTCAGCAAGAAAAACAGGAGTCTTGAGATGCCTGGGAAGTTCACTGGGAATGTGGGGAAGATAGATAAAGTACAATGGCTTCCAGAAAGGGAGTTAATGTTAAGCAGTGCTGGGGAGTAGGTTTCATACTGACCCAGTAAAATGTTACTTTATTGTACAGCAATTGCAAATTATTAATTTCCCTGTTTTGTGGGAAAAAGATGGCTAACAATTTAAATGTTCAGCAATAGAGGTTTGAGTAAGTCAACTTGTCAATCCATACAGTGGAATAATATGCAGCCATTAAAGTCATGTTTTAGATTTATGATGTGCGAATATGTTTACAGTAAAGTATTGCTGTGGATGTCTCTGAGGGAAACAGTACAGATGTTTGTAATTTTCTTCTTTGTCCTTTTCTGGTCTTTGAAACATTATACAGTGAATATTGTTTGCTCCAATGCCATTTTTGAGGAAGAAAAAGAACACATGTGTAGACAGACACAATGTTAATGGATCAAGGCAAAACCAAACAAGTGAAGAAATTTCTGAATAGAAAAGAGATAGTTAATTCCTTTTACAGGTGGAGATAATTTGGAATTTGAGATTTTTATACAAAGTTAAAAATGAAGGAACAAACAGACACATTATTTGTTAAGCAGTAAAAGATCTTGGCCTGCAGATAAACTGACTGACCACCTCGTGCTGCCTACCAGGGTCCTGGAGGCCGCGGGACTTCCTTAACATCCCCGTCCAGAATACTTGCCTTGAAAACCTGTCGCCTCTTCAAGATAGACATGAAGAGAAAGGAAAACAGCCAATTTCTATAGGCCATAGCCTTATGAGTAATGATGTCTTTGATGGTTTTCCATGTTAAAATGTCTTCAGTCCATCATTTTTTGAAAAAAAATCTTATCTTGTAAAAGGAAGGCGAAGAACTAAAATTAAGCACAATATTTGGTTGTGGCAGCAATTAACTGTTTCTATTGCTTTTTTTTCTTTCTTTCTTTGGCTTTTTATTTTGAAATAATTTTAGACTTAAAAGACAATTGCAAAAGTAGTCCAGAAATTCTGTTATACTCTTCTGCCAGCTTCCCCAGAGTTCATACCAAGATAACCAATAGTTCATTATTAACATGAAATTACCACTGATATACACGATATATACATATATATATATATATATATAAAAAACACTATATTAGTTATATAAGCCTATATAACTAATCTACAGCCCTTATTCTGATTGCATCAGTGTCCTTTCTGTGGCCTTTTCCTGGTCCCAGATCCACTCCAGAAGCCCACGTTTAGTTGTCAGATCTCCCTGGACTTCTCAAATCTGGTACCATTCCTCAGTCTTTGCCTTTCATAATCTTGACACCATTGATGAATGCCCGTCTGTTATTTTGCAGATATTTTCTCTGTGAGACTGAAATTATGTATTTTTGCCAAGGATACCCCAGAAGCAATGCTGTGCCCTTCTCAGTGCATTGTACTGTGGGGTGCATGAGGTCAACATGTCTTATTACCAGTAATGGTAACTTTATTCGGTTTAAGTGGTGTCCGCTGGGCTTCTCCAGTGTAAAGCTACTGTTCTCCCCTTTGTAATCAGTAAGTACCTGCTCAGGGGATACTTAGAGGCTCTATAAATACTCTTGATTTTCATCACTCTTTCACTCACTAGTTTTAGCATCCATCAAATGACCTTTGCCTGCAATAATGAGTACTGTGGTGTTTGCCAAGTAATGATTTTTCTGTTTCCATCATTCTTTCTGCTAGAATTCTACTGGAAGTTAGAGCTGTCCTTCCCCGCCTATCTATTTATTGAGTTCTTCTTTGTAGTAGTGTGTACTCAGCGGTGTTTTCTAGATTCAAGGAGTTCTCATCTGTTATATTTTGTTGCTCCGTGCATCCTGGGCTCAGTCACCGGGGAAGCCTTCTGGTTTGCCCCTGTTCTGGCATCTCCCTGTCATTTTTGGATCCATTTCTTACTCTCTAGCACCACAAAATGTTCCTGGCTAATCCTGCACATTCCTGGTGTCAGCCATTTCTTCCAGGAGCCCTGGTCCCTTTAACTAGAGACCATTATTTAGAATCCAAGACCTGCCCAGGCATCACTGCTCCTCGGCCCTCCCGTTTGTCCCCGAGGTCAGTTTGTCACTGTGTGTTCTGCCTTGGACCTCTCAACATTCTGCCTGTGTGCAAAAGTTGAGACACACTCCAGTCTCTACCGAAGCTGTGTTTTACCTCTGTCCACTGGAGTCAGAGTCCAGTTCCGCCAACCCTCCTGCCCCTCGTCCCCACTTTCTTGCATTCCTGTCACTCTAAAGTATACCTGAAAAATCTCACGCAGCTCATGGGAGCTGAGTGGGGCCGTGGTCCTAGTGATATGCTGCCCACAAGCTGGGATTGCCTGTCGACTGCAGGCCGTGGCCTGAGAGCTCAGCAGACAGCCACCTGCCCCTGTGCCTGTGGCTCAGCTCCAGCCTCAGACACAGCTCTCAGGAAGAGGAGGGATTTGTCATGCTGAGGGAAAACTGCCCTAATCCACAGGATTTAAGATCGCTCAACTACCAGTGAACCTTAGGTTTTTTGTTTCTCTGATTTGCTTCTGTTCACCTGATTAAACAACTCTAAACCTTGGGCTTGGGAAAGAGATTTCCTGTTGAAATATGTGGATGGATATTCCCATCACAATGTGCATCTTGTTGTGTGAAATTGTTTTAAAATAGCAGATTGTTTTTCCTTTTCTCTCCACTCCGCTTAGGTGAGCTTGCCCAAAGCTAGAGAAGGTATATACAATAGGCACCTTCATACACTGTTGGAGAGAATAGAAATCTCTTCAACATTTTTGGAAATACATTTTGCAACACATTTTATGAGATTAAAATGTTCATATGCTTTCACTCATTAATTTCTTCTCTTGGGATCTATTCTGAAAACTAAACCAAAATATGAAAAAAAGATTTGTTTCTACATTTGTATAATAATCGACTTGAGTAGAAAAACCCTGAAGTAGTCAATCATAGGAAAGGTAAAAAATCATTGCAAATGTATGTGATAGAATATTATAGTCATTAGTTTTCCCAATATATTATGTTAGTAACATGGAAAAGCACTTATGATATAATATATTAAATTTAAAAAGGAAGATACTAGGTTAGTTGTAAATTTGGACGACACACACACGGTGATTTATGAATACTTAAAAGGCCAAGGGGGAAAGGACCAAAGTATAAATAGTAGTTACGTTGTGGTGCTTCGTGTCTTTTTCTTTCCTTTCTACTTTTTTGTATCTTGTAAATCTTCTTGAAGGAACCCAAACTACTTTGATAACAGAGTGCATAAAATAAGGTTTTTAAATTTCTTGTAAGAATAGTAGATTTGGTCTTAGGGATATTAAAGATTAGGTTTAATATTTAATTTTAAAATAATTGTTCTAATCAAAATGCCATCTGCCTAGCAGAATTGTCTGGAAAACCTTTCCAAAATACATATCTGCATATCCTGCCCCCATGTGCACCCAATGCACATGCATAATCACACACACATGTACACACACATATGCACACACACGGACAAATGCACACACACAAACATGCACAAACCTGCATGCACACACACACGTGCACACACATGCAAGCACACATGTGCACACACACATGCACACACATGCATACACAAAGGCACATGCACACACACACACAGACACACACACAGAGTCACTGGGACTAAGACTCACAGTGCTTGTTCCTCACTGCAAGGTTGTATCACCAACAAGTTGGAGAACTCAGCTGAGAGAGGGGGTGACCTTCCTCCCAGGGTCAGGGGACGCAGAGACAGACCAGGGCTCACACAAGCCTTTACTAATAATCCTACCATATTTGTTTAAAAAATATAAAGGAATATTTGAAAGCAAAAGAAAAGAAAAAAGCTTAGCTTAGAATCCTACCTGTCTAGAGGGTACAGTTTGCATTTTTGTGTATTTTATACCAGTTGTTTTAGAAAAAATATATCAAAGCCCTTAAAAGATAATCCCTCCCCATTCCTTCCTGTGCTTGTGAGGCAGTGTGGCATGCTGCTTTGGTTGTGGCGCTTTGGGCTGCTGGGGCTGGGCCAAGTCCTGACATTTTTCAGGTGTGTGAATTTGGACACATTCCTTAGCCTTTTTTGAGTTAATTGTCTTTTTTTTTCTGAATAAAATATGATTATAATAGTTTCTCCAGACCTCATAATATTGTAGTGAGACTGAACACAGATACCCATGTAAGACACTTAGAATAACATCTAGCTTGTGGTGAACACTCAGTACCTTTTATTATTAACATCATCTCTTTCATTATTATTATCAAACAAATGCTTTTCTTCCTAGTAGAGGTCACAAATGGTGGTCTTAGGTTAGGTTTGCAGATGTATTTTGTTTTGTTTTGTTTTGTTTGAGTCTTGCTCTGCTGCCCAAGCTGGAGTGCAGTCGCAAGATCTCAGTGCACTGCAACCTCTGCCTCCCAGATACAAGTGATTCTTCTGCCTCAGCCTCCCGAGTAGCTAGGATTACAGGTGTGCACCACGGTGCTCAGCTAATTTTTTTTTTTTTTGTATTTTTAGTAAAGACAGGGTTTCACCATGTTTTGTCAGGCTGGTCTCGAACTCCTGACCTCAGATAATCCACTATCCTTGGCCTACCAAAGTGCTGGGATTACAGGCATGAGCCACCGCACCTGGCCTCTCACCATGTTTTAAAAATACTAATGAATTAACAACCAAAAAGTGGGAGACTTCACAGAAAACTCCAGATTTCTCCCTGCTCTTGAAATATTGTGAGCATTTGATAATCTTGAGCCTGTTTTCCTGTTTGGTGGAAACTGGCAGGAGCTGGGCTGCTGCTGTCCTCTGCAGAGATGGGCAGCCCTCCCACTGCTGTCATTGCTATTGATGGCCCTGTGTCTGTGGGACGCTGATACGTGTTCACCATCACCCCTTTTCCGAAAGATGCTCTTTGATTTGTAAAAACCAGGGAAGGTCCAGTCTGGAAGGTCAGGCAGCTGCACAATGTCAAGTTAGTGCTGAGTGTGGACAGCCAAGGATGCTATTAGCTGAGATACTGGCTGAAAAGTGCATCTCAGACTGGGAGCTGAGTGTAAGAGGACAGGCCTGGGTTGGGGTCACAGGCAAGGCCAGAGCAGGTCCCAAGTCCAGCCCACCAATCCAAGTGGACCTGGGAGAAGCCTGACTTGTAAGGGATGATCCCCAGTAGAGGCTTCCAGGACTGTTTGCACAGGTTCTGGAATTCCAAGTTCTGAGAGAAGGTCCCGGAAGTATGGGCTCAGCTTTAAGGCTACAAACTAGTTATTTGTCCAAAATGCTCATGACAAGACCTGCGGTGACCCTACTCCTCTTTAAGCCAGAGGGCTGTGGAAGCCAGACCTACTCTGCCCCTTTGAGCTGGCCCTCGTGGTGATGGGGTTTCCTTGCATGGTTGAGAAGACCATGGGTTGGGAGAGGCAACAGATGATTAGGCAAGTAGGGCATGGCCATTGGGGTGGGATAGAGCCTCCAGTCACAGATCAGGGAAGAGTGAATTGGCTGGTGTAGGGACTGAGCCTGAGGCTGGCCTCATTCACGTTGAGACTTCCCAGAGCAGACCATGACCCCCAGAATGTCACTCTAGTTTCTTAGACACCTTCGTGCTCTTCCATAAATGCTATATCATCGTGGGTTTCCTGACACACAGGTTCCAGTAGATTGAGGTGGGAGGGAGAACGGGCTGAGTGATCCTAACTGGAGCCCTCCCCAGGGCCAAGACTACTGACTCATGTTCCCGCAGGCCATCTTTTCCTTGGTTTGAGGGAACTGCTGTTGGCTAGTAGCCCTTAGCTGTGGGTGGGAAAATTGCATCTTCAGGACATAGAATACTTAGTACTCTTTATTTATGTATCCTTTCTAACCACAGTGAAAAGGCAAAACCAACTGGAGAGCTAGAGTTTCCAACTATGGCCACACCCCAAGTCTTTGCCCCCATGTCCTCATGTTCTCTTGGGAGAGCTGCTACTTTGCAGCCAAGTGGAAAAATTGGTATGAGGTCAGAAAGGCTCGGGGCAGGGCTGCTCCCAGCCTCTGTTCTCTGTGCCACGCTGCCCAAAATCCTGCTCTCCATACCGAATTAACTTACTCACCAGAGGAGATACTTTTACTATTAAAAATCTCCAATTCATGATTCAAGATGGCAAGCCCATAAGTCAAACTTTCTCTCTCCTAAATTCCCGTGAAAAATGAGTAAAAGTAAGAATAGTGCTGAGAAGTGAATTAGTGCTGGAAAACAGAGAAAGTTGATGTCCACAGGCGAGAAACTTCAGAAAGTGTCTTCAACATACTGCATAGATGGATTGGATGGAAGGAAGGATGTACCAACTGGTACATATTGGGCACGTATTGGAAAACTCCTGGGAAGAAAGTGGAGGCCCTAAAGAGCCTCAAGCTTGTAATGCCAGGCTTCTGAGAGCATGGGACTGAGGAACAATTTTGGAAAGGGCAGTGGGGGTTAGCACATGGGTGGACGGAAGCCGTGGGTGCTCTGAATGGCCCAGCTTACATCAGCTAAAGCACAAATCACCAACGGGGGCCCCTGAGTGTTCTGTTTCCTACTGCATGATGCCCCCTATAGGAGCCGCCCTCTTCTTACTACAGTCTGCCAGGTTCTTAATCAGACACAGACAGACAACACCCTCAAAGGCACAGCAATGTAGAGGCAGAATGGCAGTGGGGCAGTTATTTGACAGGGCAAGGGCAAAGGTGGCAATTTATCCAGAAGCTCAT
The DNA here is from genome assembly GCF_009761245.1 of Sapajus apella. Taxonomy (NCBI): domain Eukaryota; kingdom Metazoa; phylum Chordata; class Mammalia; order Primates; family Cebidae; genus Sapajus; species Sapajus apella. The sequence continues at coordinate 3,193,820 of NW_022436950.1, read as the reverse complement.
AGAATAATTCACCTTAGTTGGTGACATGCCATCCTTCACCTGTATGTATCCTGGGCTGGGGCAGATTGTGGTAAGAAGACTGAGGAATGAGAAAGGATACTTTAGATCCTGAAGATCATCTTAGATGTGGCCTCAGAGACAGCAGTGCATACTTATGCCAGGTTCGCCACTTACCAGCTGTGTGACTTTTGGACCTCATTTGCTCTTCTGTTAAGATAGATCTAATCTCAGCACCTACTGCATAAACTTTTCATGAGGATTACATGCGATATGTATAAACCACTATAGCATAGTGATTTTAGGGTTACTACTCTAAACTATTTCTCCTAGACTCAGTGCTAGGCATGGAGAACCTGGACAGAAGCAGATGTTTAAATAGTATTTGTTAAATTTATTATTATTATTCGTTCAGTTATCTGATGCTACAGAACAAATCCTAGTGACTTACCCCAAAATGTAGGGGTTTAAAACAACAAAACGTATTTATTACCACACGTGGTTTCTTGTGGATCAGGAATCCTGGGCACCTTGGCATGGTGGATCTGGCCTGAGCTTCATGAGGAAGGTTCAATAAGATGTTAGCCAGGATTGCAGTCATTAAAGGCTGGAGTTGTGCTGGAGGAATCACCTTCAAGGTGGCTCATTTGTGTAGTTAGTTCATTGGTGCTGCCTGTTGACAAAGGCTTCCTTCCTCCATGTGGGCCTCTCCATGTGGCTTGGGCTTCCTCATATAATGGTGCCTTGGTTCCAAAGGTGAGCATCCTGACACCCAGAGAAAGAAAGAGAGAACCAGCAGGAACAGCAAACGTCTGCCATATTCCATTGGTCAGGCAATCACAGTCCCTGCCCAGATTTGAGTGGGGGAACCTAGACTCCACATCCCATTGGGAGGAATGAAGTGGGATAAATACCTGTGAGTACAAATATGTGCCCTTGGAACATAAAATCTGACACATTATTGTTCTCCTTCTTATTATTAGAAATTGAGAGAGAAACTTCATATCCATCTTTTGTAAAAGTTACTGGCAGTCAGAAACTGGTCTTGTCTGTCCCATGTGTGAACAGAGGTGGACCTTTCTTGCCAAGCTCCTGGATTGATAAACAACATCTGGAAATTTTTTTAATGAAAATCTTGGCTGGGTTAGTGAGGGAGCATGAGAAACAGAATACAAAGAGCAATTCAATGATTCATCAAATTTATATCATATTGCAAAATTCTTGCACTTAAAAAAACTGGCTGTGAAAATCAGTGTCATAGTTACCCGTGATATGTGGTTTTTAAAGGAGAAGAGAGGTGGAAACACAAACTCCAGAGAGTGTCTGGTGGGAAACTCCCTCACTTGGATTCATGGTCTCCAGTCTATTCCACCCTCTGACCCCATTCAACCCCTTACTCTTAACATATGACCTTGTATCCTTCTTCTCAAAGAAAATAGGAACCATCACACGGAGCACTCTCACCTTTGTACCACCAAATCTGCACTTCCCCTTGTGTCTTTTTAAAAATCTCATCTCCCTTCCCCCTGTTACAATGAAGGAGTGGTCCCTGCTCTGACTGCAGCCAGGTCCTCTTTGCCTGCTCTGGATCCTGTCCCACTTTCTCATTCCAAGGGCCACTAACATGTCGACTCCCATGCTTGTTGTGTCTTTGACATTTTGTTTTTATTGTCCTCTTTTCAACAGTTCATGCCATTACCATTTTTAAAAACACCCATGAAATCCCCATCAGCATTACCAATCAAAACTACCACCAACATCGATACAAACAGTCCTCTACACATGCTGTACCTCCCACCACTCCCATTGCGTTCCCTTCAGAGACTGTCCTGTCTTCCTGCTCCCTTCACAGATAAACTTGCCCAAAATAATTGTCCTCACTTACTACCCCCATGTTCTCATATCTCACTCCTTCCTCAATTCACTTCAGTCTAGTATTTGCCTACATAACATCACTGGAATTGCTCCCACTGCTGTCCTCAGTCAATCCAGTGGACACCTGTGGTGCTTCCTACCCTGCTGGGTCTCTCTGTAGCAGTCTGTGCTACTGACTACACTCTGTGTGTGGAAATCATCTCTTACCTAGGCTTCTGGAACTCAACACTCTTGGTTTGCCTTTTAGACAGACTCCTCCCTCCTCCGTCTAACCATTAAGTTTTGCAGTTTCTCATGAACCCTCTTAACAGAATCTCCACTCTCACTTCAAATAGTCTGAGGAGAGATAGATTGAAAAAAAATGAACTCAAGAAGTTCAGACGCCAGCAGCATTGCTCTGAGGGAACCTCCTCCTATGGACATTCTCCTCCTCTACTCACCCTTCACCAGCTCTCCTGAATTGGCTGAATGGAAGCATTTGAAGGGGATAGTAGGAGTACATATTAGGGATCCCTATTGTGGGCACAGATTGAATCAGCCTTTCCAGTTTTATCAATAATAAAACATATGTTTTATTTCCACCTGACACCCGTGCCTTATCTCTTAAACAGTAAAGGAAAAGAAAGAGATATTGTTTATGGTTGTATTCAAACTCCAACATATATAATTACTGTCTGGTTGCCCTGCCAGGCAGTCAACTCCATGAGATCAGAGACTATCTCTGTGTTGTCCACTCGGTCCTCAGCATCCAGCATGGCCCCCAACACATTTAACACAGTAATGTTTGTATAGCATATTTCAATTTTCAAAACACATTTGCATAAACATTGCATTTAATTTTTACAGTAATAGTAGTGTGCACTCCCATCTTCCCCAAACCCACTGTTAAAGTTAGGGATTAAAGTCTGAGAGAGATTAATCAACAGAGATTGAGAGCCATTTAACTAATAAATTTTCTGGGATGTAAAGAGAAGTTTTCCTAAAATTAATAACAATGTTTCTAAGTCCTAGTATTTCCATAATTGTTATACAATATGGATTTGCAATTGGATCTACACGAAATGTTTTAAAATAAATTGACAATTAAGAGATTTGTCAGTGTGCTCAGTAATTTTCAGATTTGTCAGCTTCTTCGTTTCTGGAATGGCAGAATGAGGAGACTGTCAAATCCTCTCCCCCAAAAGTAAAAACTAGACAAAATTATCAAAAACAACCATCTCAGGACTGAAAATTGACCAAAGCCACACAACAAATTGAGAGAAATTTATTCAAGATAAACTACTGAAACTCAGATAAGAAAAATAGTCTGTGGTATTTTTAAGCCTGGGATTATTTCATTTTCCCATCCACCAGCTTAGTCAATGCAGTAATCCTACCAGGGAAAGCATACCTTAAAATCTAGCACCTCACCTGTCAGAGGTGGCTAATTTGGTTAAAAGCTGTACACAGAAAAACCCTATGCTCAGATGTGTTGCTGAAAATAAACAGAAATCTCAGTGGCAAATGAACAGGAAAGGAAATGTCATGGCCAGCACAAAGTTTAGATACTGCTTGGAGCAAGCAAGACTGTCAGAATAGCCAGAAATTTAACAGTGAGGGCCAAGTCATGAGACATTCATAATGGACTTTGATAAACTTCTGCATATCCCTGAAAGTATGGAAGGCTGTGCACTTGTGCAAAAGTATGCGCATGTTCAGGAGAGAACAGAGAGGGCCTTAGCTCTACATATCCTTGGCAGAACAAGAAGCTTGAACACATACAGAGAGAACACGAGATGGTTCTGAGGAGAGTAACAACCAAGAAGACATGTAAACTGCCTGAAGTTTGAGTGCATTTCAAACCCATAAACAGATCTGTCAGCAAAGATTGGAAAGCTTACTGAATCAAGGTGTTTGAGCACAAACTCTGACTAATAATTGCATGATTGTTGTGCTCTGCTGAACAAGGGATAACTTTGAGGAAGTCAGGCTTCAAAGTAAAAACACTTTTTAAAAATCTGAGCAGAGACATTAGCAGCCACACACTGATGGGGAGAAACTCAAGAATTAGTCCAGAAAAACAACTAAACAAAAACCAAAGACAATCAATACCTAAGATCGTGGAAAAGCCGAAGTTGCTACAATATGTTGTTTAAAATACCGAGTTTTCCACAAAAATATGAGAGTTGCAAAGAAACAGAAGAATGTGATGCATATGCAAGATAAAAAGCAGTCAGTAGAAACTATCTCTTGAGGTGCCCAGTTGTTGGAGTTAGCAGATAACGACCTCAAAACAGCTATTATGCATATGTTCAAGGTATTTAAAGAAAAACATTTAAAAAGAATTAAAGGAAAGGATGATGACAAGACTTATCAAATGCAGATTATCAATAAAGGTAATTTTTTTAAAGAGGTACATAGAAATTATAGAGTTGGATCAGTATCTAAAATTAAAAATGTACTTGGGGAGCTCAACAGCAGAGATGAGATAATATAAGAAGAAAGAATCATCAGACTTGAAGATGGATCAGTAGAAATCTGGATAATCTACCTAAAGAGGCTAAATGAACTTCAAGTAGGATAAACACAAAGATTCACAACTAGACATATAGTCAGACTTTTGAATGCCAGTGTCAAAGAAAAAATCTTGAAAACAGAAGGAGAAAACTGACTCATCATGTGCAGAAAAATTATAAGATTATCAGCAGATTTCTCATTTGAAACAATGGAGACCATAGGATAATGGGATGACAGGTCCAAAAGATTGACACACACAAAAAACCTGTGAACTAAGAATTCTGTATCCAGCAAAACTATTCTTTTCACTCTGTTGCAGTTGTCCTTTGTTACCTTAAAGTTTTTAATTTTGATAAAGTCCAGATTATTACTTTTTTCATCTGTGCTTTTGATGTTATATTCAGGAGATCATTGCCAAATCCTATGCTATGAAGCTTTTCGCCTATGTTTTTCTCTAACAGTTCAAGAGGTCCTTGGTTAAGGACCTAGAGAGTCCTAAGGAACTATGGGAAACACTGGGTTAAATATAACTTAAAAGACTCTTTACTATTCTTCTTCCCAGCCCCATTAATGTACATGTTAGAGCATTAGAAATATTAGAGAGCATTCTGTATTGTCAACTGTTTATAGGGCCACAGAGGAGAGGGATGGTAAATCAGTGTTCCATGAAATTCCAGCCCAAGAAGCACTGCACCATGTTGCCCTCTGGATCATTCTTACATTAAAACTGTACAATGGTAAGAGGCATCTGCTGTTGTTATCTCTAATTGTTGAAGAGGATGCTGAGTCTTCTAGAGATTAGTGATTTGCTCACTCTCACCCCTAAGTGCAGTAGCCTGGCTCCAAAGCCCAAGGCCATAACTCTATTCCCACAGATTCTCCTCTCCCACCTCAGTGTAGGGCCTCTGGATGTTCTTCTAAGACCACTAATCCGGCCCCTCTAGGTGGTCCCAAGGATCAGGCTGAGCCTCCTATCTCCTTGTAGACCTCGCATTCTCTATAGTCCATCTCTGGAAACCGCTTTGCTCCACCAAACTGACTGCAGAAAGGAAAGACTCCCTGTCCACTAAAGAGAAACGAATAAAAGTCTACTTTGTACTAAGGCTTTATTTCTCATCAACAGCTGATGTCAGTGAAGTATTTACTATGAACCTGGCACAATGCTAAGCCCTATGGGTTATTACATCTGTAGTTCTTTTATCATGACATCCTCCTCAGTTATGTGGCCTTAGTATCTTTCAATTAAAATAGTGATGGCTACTTTGCTTAAACTTAAGTCTCCAGAATAATAGGGGTACAGATTATTACCATAAAATGCAACTGATTTTCTTCTATGATTTTCTTCTATGGCCTGTTACAGAAGTAGATTAGCCTTTCATCCATACACTCAAATTCCTACTTGTTAAAAAATTTTTTTAATAATGTAATTTTCCCTAAACATGAGCACATTTTGTTTTTTCCTCAGGTATACTTCAGTTTTAGTGTCCAGATCAACAAAACTCAAAGCTGAAGAGGAAATGAAAATAGGTAATACTATTCCTGACAATTACTGATATTTAGTGAGGAGAAAAAAACCACGTATCTCACTGCTTCCTATTTTTGCAAAACTTGGCCGTAACTTATTTCACACCGGCATAAATATAACATGTCCTAATACAAGATGCTTTGGTAAAATAATACAAGAGGGATAAAGAAAAAAAAAATAACACTAGAGCATCTATTTACAGTTTGAAAAGCTAGGCCGGGCGTGGTGGCTCAGCCTGTAGTCCCAGCACCTTTGGGAGCCTGAGGGGCAGATCATGAGGTCAGGATATCAAGAGCATTCTGGCCAACATGGTGAAACCCTATCTCTACTAAAAATACAAAAATTAGCTGGGTGTGGTGGCACACACCAGTAATCCCAGCTACTCAGGAAGCTGAGGCAGGAGAATCTCTTGAACCCGGGATTCAGTGAGCAAAGATGGTGCCACTGCACTCCAGCCTTGCAACAGAACAAGACTGTTGACTGTCTCAAAAAAAAAAAGAAGGAAGGAAGGAAGGAAAGAAAGAAAACCTAATTATCTCAGAGACTGTTTTGTTTTCTTGAATAACCAGATGAGGGAGAAGCACTGGAAAAAAAAATGAAGAATTTAGTGATTTTTGTTTCTAACAGTTGTAAATTTAAATTGTACATGTTTTCTAACCTATGTCTCATGTGTCTTGCTGTATGACTAAAGACAATGAATGAATTTTAAAAAATCATGGCAGACACAATATATTTGGTTACAATGGCCTGTGACAAATAAAACACCTGGAAATAATTAATTATTTTATTATTATTTATTTTTTATTATTGCTATTTAGTCACAGAAAAGATTAACACTCTCCAAGAAATTTATTTTAGTATATGTCATATATAGATATAATAATTTTATATAAAGAGAGACCATAACAGAACTAACAGGGTGCCTTCACAAGGAAATAAAGGAAAGGCAATAAAGGATTTCTTCCATATAAAGATTCTGATCTGCATTATTTGATTTTTTTTTCAAAATACAAAACAGTAATATTAGAAGCAAAGCAAAAACAGCAAAGAAGAAAACAATAAAACAGAAGACCAGGGATAAGGAAGTGTTTTATGCAGATGCACTGCATACATAGTATATATGTATGGGCTGAGTTATAATAAAAATATTATTATAGTCATTCTCGTGTAGAGTTAGAAACAGCAATTTCCAATCGAGCACAACTGGACCCAACATTTTCTCAGCCTTCAATTACACGTTAAATTACAGCTATGCAGCAGTCAGTTCTGGTCAGCAGTATCATAAATGCTTGACAAGATAAAATTTTTCTCCTTGTTCACTTGTAAAAATTGGCGCCTTCTCATAATGTTCTACAAGTTCCTCCATGGTGCTGAATTTGTGCTGCCCAATGCAGTAGACAGTTTCTTTTGGTTAGACTTTAAAATGCTTGTTTTTCCCTTGTGCTTTTAGTGATACTGAGAAATCATTTGGCGAAGATTCACTATCATGAATGAGGAAATCCCCTTCATGTCCTCTTTCATTTAATGCCATTTCTGCTTGATGCCTGGTGACTTTGCCATAACACCAAGGATTGCCAGCAAACTTTCCAGTGAGTGAAGGCCTAATGTAATCACACTGTGGAGGTGATGGTTCCAAACCTGAGGTTAATGGATTATTCTGCATAATGGTAACATAGTTTTTTGGTACTAGACCAACCATACCATTGATCTTCCTGCATTTCCACCACTCTGGGTCATTTTCGGGTTTTTCAATAACATCCATTATATCTCCTTTCTCAAAATTAAGTTCTTCATCGTTAGATGAGCTGAATGGGTAAAGAGCCTGTACCACATGCAACACTTGCCCAGTATTTAGGTTATTGATGACTGCTGCTAATTTCTCTGAAAGAGAACCCACATGGTCACCCAAAGGACTGTACCTTTTCAGTTACATAGTTTGAAGGGAACCATCCAACTTGTCCATTGTAGCTACCACGCCACCACCCATCACTGCACCAATTCTTGTTCTTGTTGAGCCACATAATCAAATTTGGCCACTACCACCACTTCTTCTGCCATCCCTCAGCAGCTTCAGCACATCAGTTCTCTTGCTTTCCAGCTTCCAAATTTTATTCCTGCCGTCTCTTCTCCCATTCTCTTTACTTGTGTAGTTCAAATCTTCTAAAAGTATCCTTTACTGTCACCTTGTTGGGCTGAGGAAGGCACCGGGATGCCGCCGCAGTGTAGTTCTGTAGTTCTGCCGTGAGGTATGTGAGGGGCATGGAGTGTCCCAGTTCGTGGAGCAGCCCAGCTCTACCAGCCATTACCTTAACCCTATGTATAGTGAAGCAAGGTCTCAATCATCCTGATCAGAGGTTCCTTTGTACAAGCAGGTGGGCTCAGCCAGGCCAGCCAGCATGCACCCCACCGCCCGTCACATACACACAGGAGATCATCTTGCTCTTCCTGCAACCCATACCCTTTTTGTTAACAGCTCCCTACTACTCCTTTGGAGAACTCTCCCCTTCTATGTGCTTCTGGAGGGACTGTCCCTTTGGGCTACCTGCACTTCCTGCCACACCCAGGGTCCAATCACATCATCCTTTCGGAGGGTTTGACATTGAGCAGAGTCACAGGGTCAGAGTGCAGAGCTCACTTCCCTGACAGCAGCACCTGTAAGTCTGTGCCCTGGCTCCTGTTGAGGCCACTTTTCACATTTCTGTTAATATTATTATTTGTTTATCAGCTAAGCTGAATGGCTATTTTATGGTAGCTGGCCTTGTAGGAAAGCTCCAGAATAAATACAAATGGAATAACTGGTTGAGTTCGCTGACTTGTGGAGGAAGGGGCTCTGCAGGTTTCATCTTTCTTGAGCTGCTTCCGTGTGTTCTCCATCCTCCACACTGACTTCCATGAGCTGGTCGCCAGCCTACCGTGACTCTGTAGGAGCAGAAGAGCCTTCTCAGACTGTATGGGGAGACTCAGATAGAAGCATTGTAGCTTATTACCAGGCCGCCAGGGTCTGACGAGGTAAAAGAAATGGGAAAGAACACAGAAACTGGACCCCTTCCTGACACCTTACACTAAAATTAACTCCAGATGGATTAAAGACTTAAACATAAGACCTAACACCATAAAAACCCTAGAAGAAAATCTAGGCAAAACCATTCAGGACATAGGCGTAGGCAAGGACTTCATGACCAAAACACCAAAAGCATTGGCAACAAAAGCCAAAATAGACAAATGGGACCTAATCAAACTCCACAGCTCTGCACAGCAAAAGAAACAGTCATTAGAGTGAATCGGCAACCAACAGAATGGGAAAAAATTTTTGCAGTTCACCCATTTGACAAAAGGCTGATATCCAGAATTTACAAAGAACTAAAACAGATTTACAAGAAAAAAACAAGCCCATTCAAAAGTGGGAGAAGGATATGAGCAGACACTTTACAAAAGAAGACATACATGAGGCCAACAAACATATGAAAAAATGCTCATCATCACTGGTCATCAGAGAAATGCAAATCAAAACTACATTGAGATACCATCTCACGCCAGTTAGAATGGCGATCATTAAAAAATCTGGAGACAACAGATGCTGGAGAGGATGTGGAGAAATAGGAACACTTTTACACTGTTGGTGGGAGTGTAAATTAGTTCAACCATTGTGGAAGACAGTGTGGCGATTCCTCAAGGACCTAGAAATAGAAATTCCATTTGACCCAGCAATCCCATTACTGGGTATATACCCAAAGGATTATAAATCGTTCTACTATAAGGACACATGCACACGAACGTTCATTGCAGCATAGTTTACAATAGCAAAGACCTGGAACCAACCAGCCCATCGACGATAGACTGGACAGGGAAAATGTGGCACATATACACCATGGAATATTACACAGCCATCAAAAATGATGAGTTCGTGTCCTTTGTAGGGACATGGATGAACTTGGAAGCCATCATTCTCAGCAAACTGACACAGGAGCAGAAAATCAAACACCGCATGTTCTAACTCAGAGGTGGGTGTTGAACAATGAGAACACATGGACACAGGGAGGGAGGCACTACACACTGGGGTCTGTTGAGTGGAAAGAGGGGAGGGACAGGGGGGAGTGTGGTGTTGGGGGGGAATGGCATGGGGAGAAATGCCAGATATAGGTGAGGGGGAGGAAGGCAGCAAATCACACTGCCACGTGTATACCTATGCAACAATCTTGCATGTTCTTCACATGTACCCCAAAACCTAAAATGCAATAAAAAAATAAAAAAGAAATGGGAAAGAATGCTCATTAGTAGCTGACATTGACTTCTGGGCAAGTCTGACTTAAACAAACAGAGTTCAAGAGCAAGAAGGCAGCAAGTTTCACTCCTCTGAGCATAAATACATGCATTTAGCTCCTCTCCTTGTCCTCACTGTTTTGAAAGAACAAGTTGATTTATGAGAGCACTGGAAAGTAGACAGATTTGCTTGAGTGTTTGCTGAGGTGGGTGTGGAAATTCTTGACAAAGAGTGTGTGGCTGGCGTGGGTAAGACTCTGAGGTGTCTGGGAACAGTGGGTTAGAATGCCTGAACCAGAATGAGCCACAGCATGGCTTCTGCAGTGAGCAGTGGGGCTGGGTGCCGGGCCCCACCCTTTGCTGGCAACCCCAAGAGGGCCATGTTTGTGTGTGTACGGGCGTGAGTGTGCGTGTGTGCCCGTACACACACATGCCTACCCAGCTGCTCACTATAGGAGTGGGAGACAGTGAGAGAAATACCCCCCACCCCAAGAATAACCCCGTCAAGGCAGCGCTTACCTTCTCCTGAGAGCCCATTCAGGCGGGCTGCGAATGCGGGTCTCTGCAGGAAGGTGCTTCCATTTGGTTTTATTTGGTATTGTTTCTAGAACACTTCATAATTTCAGAGCAAACATTTTCTCCACCGCCACTGTGTGGCCTGTATTTCCTAAACTAGTTCTCTAATAGGAACTTTAGAAAATGTATTTAGGAAATGTGTGTTAGGGATAGGAAACGCAGGGGACAGACTGAAAACCTTCCCAGGAAAGCTGAGCCAATTGGAAAGGAAATCCTTCTCTCATCTTGGGAGTCCTGTGAGCAGCTGGGAGGAAGACAAGTAACAGTTTCACATATCCATGTCCCAGGGCCGTGGTCACCATCCAACCTGTATGTGGCCCCTGCCAGGGATGCCCCACTTGTCCATAGACCCTCCTCCCAGGGCTACAGACCCCAGTAGGGCTCCCACAAATGACTGGACATGGGGTGGACACTGGGCAAGGGCAGCCCACCCAGCCACAGGGCAGTGACCTGAACCCTGTCCATCCCGGCTCCTAGGCCTGAGCTGGACAACCAGTGCTTCCCTTAAGATGTGAATTAGAGAAGCCTGGGGGATGAGAGTGGGTCATGGGAGCCTCAGGAAAGGGCTGTGAGTCCAGGCCTGGAGGCCCAGGCCACGTACGTATGATCTTGAGAAAACCAGGGAGAGGGAGGTACAAGGGAAAAAGAGGAGAGTGGAAGAGAGGCTGGGGAAGAGAGGCCATGACCATGTGGCCTGAGAAGGAGATGGTCAAATGGACAGGTAACTCCAGATCCACGCTCCAGGCACCCAGCTTGGACTGTATCCGTGGATATTGGGGAGATGCCCCCAGTTCCTGAGTTAGCTTGCAACCTAGAGAACCCTTGTTGAAGAGCACAGTATTTTTCCTTTATTTTCACAACTGCCTGGTAGGCAGTGCTTATTACTCTCATTTTATACATGAGTAGGCTGAGTCCAGGAGAGAAGAAGGTATTTGCAGGAGGCCACAGACTTACTGAGCGGCACCACCAGGAACTGACCCTGTGTCTGGCCAACCTTGTGGTGTAAGGCCCATTCTCATCTCCCTGTCTCACCTTCCATAATCACCTCTCTTCCACTGACACTCAACGTGGGGGTGGGGGTAGGCAATGCAATTAGACACTCTTGGGTTCTACAGGGTTTGCCTTGCTCTTCTGTCCTCAGTTCCAGTTTGGGCACGTAGCCAATGACTCTTGCATCTTTAATTACAGCGACAGGCAGACAGTTGTCCAGAAAGCTTATTGCTGTGAACTTCAGACCACATGTTTTGTTCCAGGTACTTAACCTACTCTCAGGGCACAAAAGCCATGCAGCAGCAGCTCCCAGGGAGAGTGGCTGTTCCTGAGTTCTCCAGCTCAGTGCTAGGGAGAGTCTGGGCTTAGGAGCAGGGCAGCCGGAGCGGGGCAGGGAGGCTGCAACCGTTACCCTCCACAGTGGGTGGACGCCTTCTTTCAAGGAAGAGCTGGGAGACCTGGCTGGACTCCCAGGGATTCTCCAGAACTGAAAGGGCTCCCAGGCTGGAATCACTAGCTCTTCTCTTTTTTCTTTCCACCCCACCCTCACCCCTGGCTGTGGCTCATTTCAGGACCCTACATGATTGACTTGGGAACACCAAGATTGCTCGTATTTTGTGCCAGCAACCTCTAGGCTGCCAGGGGATTCCCCCTCCTAAGAACCATCTCCCCAGGCTCACAGATCCTTCGAATCTCCACAGTTCTCTGCTCACAGCCTGCCCACCCAACCTTTCCATAGCTCACCCTCCTGAAAATATTCCCTTCACTGGCTCCTCCTCATTTGTCCTACCTTAAATGTCTGCCCAATTTTTCTCTACCTTCTCCCTGTCCATCCCTTTTCTCAGTCAGATGCAGCGTGGCCTTGTGAATTCATCCCCAGCCCCAGGGCCCGAGACTCCCCAACACCCACAGACTCTGAGACTTTGGGCCTGACCTCGGTGTGCCTCCATGCCATCCTTTCTAACTACCCTGGAAAGACTTTCTGAAGTCCAAATCTTGCGACTGAATCACACTGGGAAGATGAGAAAGAAATGGAGTTGAGTGGGACTCAGAGAGCTAAACCCTTGTCTTTCATTCCAGACACTCGGTGGGAAGACGATGTCTAGTGTTGTTACCCAGGAGATACCAAAGTGAGCATGTTATCTGGAAATGCAAGAATTAGAAGTGTCCAAAGATTTGGGTGATTGGATACTTAGTTTTCATTCAAGCCCTGTAGAATTTCCCGACCTCTTTCGGTTCTGTGCATGTACAATATTGCCCAGAATTCAAACTAATTTTTGAAGGGAGCTGGAAGAGAAGAGGGTTTAGAAGGAGGTTCTGGTCTGTCAAAGCCAGATGCTGCCATGTGGAAACATGGGCCTTGGGTAGAGAAGGACAAGCCAGAAATTCTGATCTACACATGAAACATCATGGTTTTTAAATGGTGGCTGATAATTCAACAAAGACTTTAAAGCAATGTGAAGGCCACAGACACCCCAGGTCTGCAGGCCATATGTCCCTCAGGGTGCCAGGGTGACGCCTCTAATTGTCATGCTCAGACAGCATCCATATTAGATTCCTGGGACTGCTGCAACAAATTACCACAAACTTGGTGGCCAAAAATGATACAGATCGAATCACTTGTTCTTCAGGCCCAAAGTCCAAAAACAGTTTCGTCAGAGGCATTGGACCAGAACGACTCCATCTTGAATAGGGGTTGGGTGAAATGAGGCTGAGATCCACTCTGCTGCACTCCTAAGAAGTCAGGCATCTTAGCCACAGGGTGTTTGTGGTTAAGGGAACAAGTTAATAATGTTTACACAGCAGACCCAGGAATTAACAGACCCAGAAACTGTCTCAGTGGCCTGATAACTTAGGTACAAAAGCATTCTTAAGCTGCTTTCCTCTCCTAGATTCCATCTTTCTGGATTCTCTCACTCAGTGTGACAGTTAGCTGTTTCTTTCTCTCTCTTTCTCCTGTTTCTCTCTCTTTAAATAAACCACTTTATACAAACAAAAAAGAATAAGTTTACTTTATGGCTAGGGGCTGAGGTGAGTGGATCACGAGGTCAGGAGTTTGAGACCAGCCTGGCCAAGATGGTGAAACCATGTCTACGAAAAATACAAAAATTAACCTGGTGCAATGGCAGGTGCTGGTAATTCCAGCTACTCGGGAGGCTGAGGCAGGAGACTCACTGGAACCCAGGAGGCAGAGGTTGCAGTGAGCCAAGATCGTACCACTGCACTCCAGCCTGAGTGACAGAGCAAGACTTTGTCTCAAGAAAAAAAAAAAAGAATAAGTTTACTTTAAAGATATTAATATAGATTCTTGTAGACAGTAGTTACACAAAGATGAACAATCTTTTGTCACAAGCCTTGTAGTAGAGCACATCGCCCCATGATTTCCTTGGCTTTGTTGTCTTACATATAAACAAGCCCTGTACCTAAGGTGGGCACCCTCCTCCTGTTGCTTTCAGGGGTGCCCTGCTCTGTCTGGGGAGTAAACACTCTTTTATTCCTTTGCTTTCATTTTATTCATTTCCTTTCCTTCTGTGGAGTCGCCCTGAATTCTTTCTTGGGTGAGATCCAAGAACCCTCTTGGGGGTCTGGATCTGGACCCCTTTCCGGTAATAGTTTGACTGGGCTGACGTCCAGGTGTCCACAGAATTGATTTCTTCCTGGGGCTCTAGGGAGGATTCATTTTCTTGCCTTCTCCAGCTTCTTGAGACCACCTGTGTTCCTTGGCTTGTGGCCTCTTCTTCATCTTCAAAGTACATCGCTCCCGTGTCTGCTCCAGTGGTCTCATTTCTCTTCTAACTCTGACTCTCTGGCTTCCCTCTTTATAAGGACCCCATAATGACACTGGGCCCATTTAGATCATCTAGGACAATCTCTTCATTTTAGGAGCCTTCACTTAATCACATCTGCAAAGTCTCTCTTGCATGTAAGGTGACATTCAGATTCAGAGATTAGGATGTAGATATCATTGGTGGGGGGACATTACTCAGCCTTTCAAACCATGGGTCTTGACTGCTAGTGGGTCATGAAAACAATTTAATGGACATACACAGCATGTTTTTTTAATTGATAGAATAGAATAATGGAACAATCAGAGGCTCAGAGGCACCACATTTGGTATGAAATTTATTTCAGGTACTCATCAATAGGTCTACATACCCAAGCACGTGTGTCTACAGAGTTCCAGAGCTAAGGGTTGGGGGAAAGTTGGAAAAACATGGCTGTAGAGTGTCTGTTGAATCACGTTGCCTAGAGTGACACAGGGAAGACAGAAGAGAACCTGGAGTGAAGCAATTGACCATGCCTCATCTGCTGTGTCACCTTCGGCAAGTCAATTAACCTCTCTGAGTTTGTTTCCTAGACTGTAAAACAGAAATAGTGATATGATTGCCCAGGGTTATTGTAATGATCAAATGAAAAAAAAATGTGAAAGTTCTTTGGAGACATACAAATGTGAGGCAAGGTGGTGAGTGCAGTATTCAGGAGGGAATGAATTCCCTTGAATGAAAGGGGTCTTATATTTGCTGTTCCCTTTGCCTTCCACACGATGGCATCATTGAAACACAGGGAGGTGGCTGGGGCTGGCCCGTTGTGGCAGCTAGAAAAAGGTACTGAGGATAGGGGGACGTGTATTTCAAACTTTAAAGGGCCAGAGCCTCCGCATGAAGGCTCCCCTCGCGGAAAGCCTATATTGGCCTGATTTCCTTTTCCCTTGCAGTGGCAAATCCCCTTCTGACACGAAAGTTCTTTGCTGAAGAGGGGTTTGCTAGTCCTCAGAGCAGCTGCACTTAATTATAAGCCGTGCTTAGGTAAAGGATTGGACCTGGTCCCCACTGGGTCAGTTAGCCCCTTTCTCACCTGGTTCTTTCCACCAAATTTCCAAAATGCTCAGTCTCCCACCACCCAAAACAAACAAAGAAAACCCTGGACCCTGGACTCAGAATTACTACCTTAAAGAGATGGGGTCTCACTATGTTGTCCAGGCTGGACTCAAACACTTGGGCTCAAGTGATCCTTCAGCCTCAGCCTCCCAAATAGTTTGGATTACAGGCACTTGCCACTGCACCTGCAAAATTGCTGTCTCTTTTCTTCCTTCCCTCTGCCACCAGATCTCTAGAAGGAGCAGGGCACCTTTGCCTCTGCTTCTGCCATTTATGGACTCTGACTTTCGGCCCACAATTCCACACACGGAAGCTCCTTTTCTTCATGGCCTCCTAATTGCAAATTCCACATTTTTGTTGCAATTTATTATGGCGACTTCTCTGCTGTGCATGGTGTTGACCACTTTCTCAGGAACTCTGGGTCTCCCCAGCTTCACCTGGCCCCAGGTCCTGGCTCCGCCCTACATCCGCTCACATCGTGCCTCTCCACCTCAGTTCCTCAGCTCCGTCCTCCCCCCACTAGCTGCCAAACATGTGTCCCTGGGTTCTGTTCTCCACACAGGTGCCCCAGGCAATGGAACTGGCAGACCCACCCTCTGCTCCAGCCCCTTGACATGCGCATCAGAGTCTTCATCTGCCTTTTGAGAGACAGGGACCCTGCCTTAGATCACAGTATCTCCATAAATCCAGACACTGGGATCCTAGCAAGAGGGGCTGTCTGCTCAAGGTCATGAGGAAGTGGCAAGTGAACAGGAGGATCTCCCTCCTCGGGAGGGGGCCGGCCTGAGGAAGTCAGAAGAGGGAGGAGGTGTGAGGAGCTCTATCCTGGGGTTGACCAGAGGCCAACAGTGGAGCCAGGAAGTATGACATGAAGAGTTGAGGCCATGCACAAAGACAGGGGCCGTGCTGGAAGTTTCTTATGGCGATGGGAGCTTCACACACCTGCCTTATTGCTTAGTCTTTGTGTTTCCCCTCAGGAATTAGCAATGCAATTCAAAAATCAAACTCACTGTGTAGCTGTTGGAGGGGGTAGCACACAGGCTGCCTCACAGCCAGCACAGGCGAGCAAGTCCCCCCAGGACTCAGCGGCAGTGGGTTTGCAGCGGGCAGGTAGCGTTGCCTCTGCCTTTACCCTGGGACAGCTCCTGTGGAGAACTTTCTGAGGACTGTCTCATTCAGTCTTTCCAGCAACTTCAGGAGGCATCATTATCCTCCCCATTTTGCCATGAAGGAAACTGAGGCCCAGAGAAGCAAAGAAATTCCCTAAGGCCACACAGCTGGCCCAGGGGGTCAGAACACAAGCCCAGGTAATATGGCCCCAGAAGCTAACAAGAAAAGCACCTCTGACGTGGCTTCAGGTTTCACTAAGCAACTTATTTAGCCCATGGACACACATTTTATTTTTTTCTCATGTAGGTTAGGGCTTAACTGGAACTTAACTTGAAAGTTCTGTGTACAACTGTATACACAGAAAAATGAAAACTTTAGCAACCAGCTGCATGTCCCAGAGAACAATTTTCCAAAGATAAAAGACACTTTGTGACTTCACAAGCACAGCACTGTAATGCCCCCTCCCTCCCCCTTTCATTAAATTCGAATGTCATTAGAGCAGACTCCTGACCATCCTTACCACATGGACCAAAGCATGGCTCATCGAGGGGATGCTGTCCATCAATCATCAAGCGCATGCAGTCTGGTATGTGCAGAGGGAGCTGCCCAAGGGAACCAAAAACAAAGACCTAAATGTGTCCCCTGTCCCTGCCCACAGACAGGGAACCAGGTGTTAGTTTTGCTTCCTTTGGGGAAGCATGCCCTGGGCCAGTGGGTCTGGGGTGTGAAGACAGCCACCTCCCCACTCCAGGCTCTGTGGCTGCAGGTAGGGGAGGAGGCCCTTCCGCACTGCCAAGCTGATCAGCGCAGTGTGAGTGCCAGCGTGCAAGTGGGCGCTGCGTCCAGACGGTTTCCATTTCCCCGGATAACCACGGAAAACATGAATCAGGCCAGCCCTGCGCTGGCCCAGCTGCAGTGTGGGGGCACACGCCGGTGAGTCACAGCCTGTGCTGCCAGAGCTGTTTTTCACATTTCTGTCCAGGGAACAGTTTCTCACTGGACGTTCAGTTTCTCCAGTCCTCTCTTCCCCCAGGACGTTCCTCAGACTGTGGCCAAGGGCTCCCTGTGCCTGCAGTGAGATGACAGCTTTCCTGCTGCTGGTAACACTGAAGAAGGCTGATTGAGCACAGCTCCGGGACGAGGTCCCTGCAAGTCAGGGACATGGAGGAACTCCTGGGCCTCAGCACAGCCCCAAGAAGAGGGCGCCTGGCAGACCCATTTCACACATGAAGGAAGCAAGGTCGAAGCTCTGGCCAGCCACTCATCCATCGGCTTCCAGGGCTCTACCCTCGGAGTCCACGCTTTTAAGCAGGGTCACATGAGGCATGGCAAACCCCGCTCACCCAGCACAGTTCCCAAACGGCCATCTGCAGCATACGTCCCAGCTTCTTCCAGTGGCGAAGGCCACAGAGATGCTAGTGCAGTCACCCCTGAATGCAGCAGAGGGGCTAAGTGCCCACTGAGCTCAGGATTTCTCCAAGCTCAAACAGGCTCCGTAGCTTCCTCGGACTCCGGACTCCGTGCCCTTCTTAGAGAGGGAAGGATGCCACCTCCCTCATGACCCACTGACAGGCCTGTGCCTATACTTTGCATACCTTGTCACCTCCGGTCCTACAACAGCCCTCGGCGATGGGCACACTCACTATCCCCACTTTACAGGTAAAGAGACTGAGGATCAGAAGGATACGAGTGGGCCGTGACCACTCAGTGACTGAGCCGCAGGGCCAGGATCCGAACAGAGGGCTGGTGACGCGAGCATCCGCAGTCCTGGATTCTGACGTTCCTCCCTCCTCTAATCCTCCGAGGCTGCCTGCACCTGTGGCAGAGAGCACCCAGCTGCCTTGGCATAAACACACTCTCACACCATGCTCTGCTTTTCCACAGGCTGTTTCTTGCTTGACTTGGCAGAATTCCCAGTCATGTGCCACAGAGTGACCGACCGCATTTACGGAGGTGGTTTTGTAGATTATAGTAGAGCTGAAACATTTCTATTACCTAGTGACATCAGAGCCACTGTAACATTGTAGCACAATTACTGTATTTTAAAATTTATTTCACCCAAATGTGCAGTGGTTAAAGTCTGCAGTAGTGCACGGTCATGCCCCAGGCACTAACCAGTCACTCACTGGCCCACCCAGGGCAGTGTCCAGTCCTGCAAGCTCCATTCATGGCAAGTGTATACCATTTTTTAACTTTTCTACCATATTTTTATAGTACTCTTTCTATGTTTAGATATGTTCAGATACACGCACACTTAGCGTTGAGCTACAGTTGCCTGTAGTATCCGTACAGTAACATGCTGTAGGACTCTGCAGACTACACTTTATCGCCCGGGTATGTTGGAGACTACACCACTTTTTGGCACCAAGGACCAGTCTTGTGAAAAATGATTTTTCTAAGGCCCAGGGTGGGTGCGGGGGAATGGTTTTGTGAAATGGTTTCCCACAGAGATGCAAGTGCTGTCACCCCTGAATGCAGCAGAGTGGCCAGGCACCCACTCAACTGTTCCAGCTCAGATCATCAGGCATTAGATTGTCATAAGGAGCACACAACATAGGTCCCTTGCATGCAGAGTTCACAGAGGGTTCATGCTCCTCTGAGAATCTAATGCTGCCACTGACCTGACCGGTGGTGGAGATCAGGAGGTAATGCCCCCTCACCCCCTGCCCACCTCCTGCTGTGTGGCCCAGTTTTTAACAGACCAAAGGACTGGTGCCAGCCTGAGGGTTGCAGACCCTGGGCTACACCACACAGGTTTGTGTAAGTACACTCTAGTGTTCACACAATGATGGAATTACCTAAAATGCATTTCTCAGGACACATCCCTGTCTATTATTTATGTATTGAATCTGGACAGTGAAATACTATGTAACGGTGCGATGCGGTGTGTCTCTTCCCGACTTGTGTCAACAATCCACGTTGGCAGCTTAAAATCAGCTGCAGTGGAAGTATTTACACCATGGAATTTGGCAAACACTAAACATCAGGTGGGTTTTGTTCTCCATTTTTCCTGGAGAGCAGGTTATTAAACATTTATTATTAAACATGCACCCCAATGGACATAGCATGTACGTAGTATCTTTTGTATTCAAAACAGCATTTATAATATCATCCATGTAAGTAAACATGGATAGAAAGATGACTCTTAAATCTAGAAATCTAGACTTTTGGAAAGTCTAACTGAAGATAATAAAATTGTAATTGAGGATTGGGAGAATAAATAATCCTCACAGCATTCCTACAATTAACCTTGGGAAGTGAATGAGAAAAGAAAAGAACTTTCATCTGCGGAGTAAGAGTCCTCTTAAATTATCAGACCCAGAGAGACATTAAGATGAGACAGCAATCATGTCCTACTCCCCACTTCGAGCTGTGTCTTCCCGCTTGAAACGGCTTGCTGCTGCCACAGGTGGCTGTAAATTAACCTAATAGTGCTGCACCAGACACTATAACCCACACCCGTGGCTGAGCAGTGGATAGCCAGTCACTCATGGATGTGATTTCTGTAAGCCAATGATAACTTCAGACAAAGACTTGGTATCAGGCCATTTCCTGCCCCTGCCCCCCACTTTTTGCCTTTAAAAACCTGCTTGTGACAAAGTCCTAGCAAAGTTCATATCCAAGGTCACTTGCGATTGAGTTTCCTGGGCAGCTGTCCTCACTTTGGCTCAGGTCAACTCTCAATGACATTTTATGCCTAACCTCTTCCTTTTAGATTGTCAAGGTCTACCCTCGCAAAGGGCTCCTGAGTGAGCCCCAAACTGGGTATGGCTGTAGCATCCTCTCAGAGGCTCTGACATCCTCAGTGTGGATGAATCAGACCAGACATATATCGTGTTCATCAGCAAGAAAGCGGACGGGATTCTGGGGTTGTCCCTTTGAAAGACTCCAGAGGAAATTACAAATTATTTTTCTGTGGGGCCACCCTGAAGGGCTTCCTGCCTCCACTCTGGACATCACTGGGCTTTAGTCATAAGACTCGCCCAGTTGGTGGAAACTGGGCACACAGAAGTATGTGGCCAACTTGGAAAAGGCGATGAAGACACTTCTCGCTAATGCAAGAGCAGAGAGATAAGTGAGAACAGAGTAGGGCTTGCAGCTGGGAGCAGGAAGCGAGGCCAGGCCCCCAGGGCTTTTTGAGTACAAGACGGCTGCCTATTTTTTAAAATTATTTTTGAAAGAGAAAATGCTAGATAATAGGACTGGAATTCTCTCAAGGTGCCCCTCTTCACAGCTTTTGGGTTTTTTTTTGAGAAAAGCCTAGTTTAGTTTAGTTTAGTTTAGTTTTTGAGACAGAATCTCACTCTGTTGCCCAGGCTGGAGTGCAATGATACCATCACAGCTCATTGCAGCCTCGACCTCCAGGCACAAGCAATCCTCCTGCCTCAGCCTCCCAAGTAGCTAGGACTATAGGTATGCACCACCATGCCCAGCTAATTTTTGTAGTTTTTGTAGAGACAGGGTCTCGCCATATTGCTCAGGCTGGTCTCAAACTCCTGGGCTCAAGTAATTCTGCCTTGGCTTCCCAAAGTACTGGGATTATAGGCATGAGCCACTGTGCCTGTCCAGAAAAGCCCAAATTTAACAAAGCCTCATTCTAAATTCTCAGGTGTTTCTTGATGACCTGACCTGTGTAAGAA
Organism: Sapajus apella; assembly: GCF_009761245.1. Lineage (NCBI taxonomy): Eukaryota > Metazoa > Chordata > Mammalia > Primates > Cebidae > Sapajus > Sapajus apella. Next base: position 3,172,473 of record NW_022436950.1, on the reverse strand, counting down.
AGTCACAGAGGCCTTACATTACAAGGTGTTGGGGAGTCCTGAGGGAGCACGTCGGGAGGAGAATGCTGCCTGCATGCACTCAGCAGGCACGGCCAAGATCGGGGTGGGGAAAGGCAAGGATGGCTGGAACAGGAAGCAGATACAAGTGGCCAGGCCTGGCCCCCCACACTCCTTTGCAGTGGCCAGAGAACACCTCTTGAGATCAGAGTCCAGGTGTTTGGGCCCAATCCTGATTATCCGCAAGCCCTCAAGATCCTCCAGACCACTTCTGTGGGGCCTTGGCAAAGTTCCCTGAGTGTGGGCGGGAAGGAGATGGAGAGACCTGACTTCCCCTTTGGGAGACAAAATACAGAGCTCCATACTGACCAGGGAAAGGCTGGCGTGGGTTGCTGAGGCTGGCGGGAGGCCCTGGGGCAAGCCTTGGTGGGGCCTAGATCCGAAGTTTTGAAGGGTGCCACCACGGGCCAAGGCCAGCAGTGAGGCCCAGAGGTTTAGCCAATAGCTGTGATGTGGAGGGGCTGTGGTGTGGGGAGCCCAGGGCTGCAGAGGAGCACTGCAGGCTCGTAAAGAGAAACGGGAAGTGCAGTTCTCACACGCCGGCAGGACAGTTCCCACAGAGAAAGAAAAATGCTCCAAACGACTTCAAATGTTTTCCTTTGATTATTTCCAATTATGGATGATTCTTGGTTCCTTCATTACATATTTTCATCTATCAGACTGTTTCGTAAACAACCAAAATGGGGACTCAGTTAGAGTCATTTGTTAAGTGAAGAGAGATTTGGAGGAAAGGACATGGGCTCCTGGGTGAGGCTCCCGATGGAGGCTCTAATCACAGACACCCCCAGCGTTTTCCCACACCGCTGTGGTGGCCCATCGCTAGGTTCTATGGAAACTGGAAAAAGACGTGCCACATAAGGGCTAATTTTAATTGAGAACTGACCTATATAGTTTAGTACAGAAACTTGGAACAAATAAGCAATGAATATCCAGCCAGCATCACATGAGAAATCATCAAGAGGAATTAGGAAACAGCAGATCCGACTTCTACCCAGCAGCTTCACCACAGCATCCAAATGCTGCACACTCTTTCCCTCTGGAGCCTCCTCAGTGTGTCCAAATGATGAAAGACCTTTCCCAAAAGGTTAGGATCTGGAGGAGAGGCCTAATGTGTCCAGAGGGATGGGAGCGTCTGGCAGGGCAAGAGCAAGAAAGAAGCAAAGTTAGATTGAAAAGCCAAAAACGTCTTCTCCCTCTGTAATGGGAGCTTTAAGAAGGAAAGTGGGCAGAACACCCAGGAATCCCTTACTAATAGCAAATTGGGGGGAGCTGGGATAGGAGGCTGGTGAAGCCTGGACCTTCTGTAGCTCTGTGACATGGATAGCATTTGCCAGAGGAGAGAGGCCAGGCTCCATGACAGCCCTCAGTTTAGGTATACAATTTAAGAGGTTTTCCCAAAGAATCCCCTGTCTTCCAAAGATCTACTTCATGGTTGGGCTAGGGTCTGAAGCTCCCACTCTAGACACTCCTTTGGATGAAGTTACTGGAGAGCCCTTCCCCATGTGACCATGCCTCCTGGAAGGTCATCTGTCCTCATCTGGAGAAGGGTGGTTGTCACAGAATGGAATGAGTTAGTACCTGCCCCCAACAGGGCATGATATTTTTTTAAAAGCTTAGATTTGAGAACCTTGGCCAGTAGTTGTGGGGCTTCAGGGCATGTCAGGGAAAGGGTAAAAACGGGAGCAGTGGTAGATCCAGGGTGTCCTATTCAACGGTTTCAGCAGCAGGTACACGAAGGCCATGTACAGTATTTGTGGGTCTAATGATGTTTGAGAGCTAGTCGAAAACCTTTGCAAAACTAGTTTTGCTTGCTAGTTCTATTTTTTAGTGCCTTATGTTAAAATTTGGCCATCTGGAAAGATGAGAAGTAGATCTCACCTTGACAACTTGTGAGGCTGCACGTCTTTTCAAAAGTTTGTTAACCATGTTGGTACATTCTGCTCTCAACTGACTACTCATACTTTTTGTCTGTTTTTCTATTAGGGCGTTTATCTTTCAGTATATCTTTTTTTTTTTTTTTAAGACAAATCTCATGCTGTCACCCAAGCTGGAGTACAGTGGCACAATCTTGGCTCACTGCAACCTCTGCCTCCTGAGCTCAAGCGAGTCTCCTGCCTCAGCCTCCTGAGTAGCTGGGACTACAGGTGCGTGCCACCAACCACGCCTAATTTTTGTAATTTTAGTAGAGACGGGTTTCACTATGTTGGCCAGGCTGGTTTCGAACTCCTGACCACATTATCCCCCCGCATCGGCCTCCCAAAGTGGTGGGATTACAGGTGTGAGCCACCATGCCTGGCCCATATCTTTTTTTATCTATCTATCTATCTATCTATCTATCTATCTATCTATCTATCCATCCATCCATCCATCCATACCATCTGTGTTACAGGATTTCTTTATAGAATCCAAACACTAATCTTTGATCAGATCATAAATGTTTTATGTAGAATCCCTTAAACAGTGACTTAACTTTGGCATTTCTTTGTTGTGAAGAAATTCTCAATTTCTAGTTAGTCAAATTTATCTTTCTTATTCTCAGTGTGTGTTTTCTTTAAGAAATATTCTTTTACCCTAAAGTTACAATTTTTTTTATAGTCTCTTCTTAACCCTGTTAAGAGTTGTATTGTGCTGGGCGTGGTGACTCATGCCTGTAATCCCAGCACTTTGGGAGGCCGAGGCGGGTGGGTCACAAGGTCAGGAGTTCAAGGCCAGCCTGGCCAATATGGTGAAACCCCCTCTCTACTAAAAATACAAATATTAGCTGGGCATGGTGGCGGGCACCTGTAGTCACAGCTACTCAGAATCCCTTAAACCCAGGAGGCAGAGGTTGCAGTGAGCCCAGATCATGCCACTGCACTCCAGCCTGGGTGACAGAGTAAGACTCTGTCTCAAAAAAAAAAAAAAAAAAAGTTGTATTGCTTGAGCATTAAATTTACACACTAATCTGGGAGAGAATTTGAGTCTTCCTATCCGTGAATATAGTCTTTCTCCTTCTCTGGTTTTCTCTTCCTCTCTCCATTTATTTAAGGCATGTTTTATATCCTCCAATGCAGTTTTATGATTTTGTCTCTAAACAGCCTGTATTTTTTCTTATTCCCTGAAGCTTTTGAGCTTTGTTGTCATGTTATATTTTGTGATGTTCTTTTCTGGTGTGCAGGAATGCTGTTGCTTTTTGAATGTTGATCTGCTATCCCAGAGCTTGCTGAATTTATCTTTTAAGAATAATAGTACATAGAATCTTTTAATTTCATATGTCAATGATTATTTCCTCTTCCAATAATGACAATTTGGTTTCTTCTTTTTCAATTTTTTCCCTCTTATTTAATTTTTCTTTTGCTATTTCAATGTGTGGAACTTCCGGTAATATGATAAACAGAAACTGATACACTAGGAGAATTGCTTTTTGTCTCTGACGTGTGGCAGAATTAAAGAGAATATTTCCTTAGCCTCACCATTTAATGTGGGGTTTCTTGTGATCTCCTAAAGCCTTCACCAGGTTAAGGAAATTTTCTTGTATTCCTGGTGATATGGTTTACTAAATGTATTTTAGATATATATTGAGTTGACCATATGATCCTCTCTTTTCTTCTGATAATTTAGTGAATTATATCAATAATTTTGTCATGTTTTGCTGTCCTTGTATTCTTGCTATACATGTCCGTTATACTTTAAAAAATCTTTTAAACACATTGCTGGATTTGGTTTACTAATACGTCACTTGGAGTGTTTGTTTTCACGTTCATAAGTGAGATAATTTCTTTTGTATCATCTGATTTCAGTGACCTAACTTATAAAATGAGTTGGAGCATGTTCCCACTTTGGTTTCTGGAACAGTTCAGAAGACAGGGATGGTCTGTTCTCTTTGTGTTTGAGAAAACTTCCCGTAAAATTGTTGAAAGTGAGATTGGCCCGTATATTTCTTTTCTCGTGCTGTGTTTGAATGTCGAAATCATCATGAGACTCCTTTAAAAGCGAATTTGATCCATGTTTATGGACACTGATCCCATTTAATCCTACTGTCTGGTTTGTGGGTTCCTAACTTCCCTCTTCAGCTCATCCTTCTCCTGACTGCTGTGGGACGAATGGGATCTGCCCTTCCCCTTTCCGCCTCCTCATTTGTGCTTCCCTTCATGCCTTTATCGGATACAGTACATGTGCGTGTGATTGTCCTTGTTCAAGTCTTCGCTTCTCTTAGACTCTGACACTCCCATTGACTCCACTTCTCCATCTCTCTGTGCTGCCTTCAAATGATTTCCTCAAATCTTTGCTCCCGTTTTTTTTTTTCTACTCTACAGCTTAATCCTCTCATTGAGTTTCCCTTGAAATGACTGTATTTTTCAATGTCAGCAGGTTTATTATTCGACTTCTTTTTTAAACTACCAGCTTTTCCTTTGTGGTTTGTATGTCTTCCTTTACTCTGTAACATTTTTAAATATGCCATTTTGGGTCATCTTTAATAGATTGTCCTGGGATTTTTTATTTCTTAACCATTCATCACATGTACTGATCCATCCTCGGTGGTGAATTTCTTTATGTATTTCATATTTTTTATTGTGAGTTCATGGTCAGTGGCTGTGGCTGCATCTCTGAGTCCCAAAACCCCCAACTCGGAAGCTTTCCTGGCACAGGTTGTTATTTGCTTCAGGATCTAAGAGGATTCGCTGGACCCAGACCCATTATTCTGTTAATTTCTAGGCTCAGGATTTGAGGTGATTTCCCAGGGGGGCGGTTTTTCTTCCACTGGAGAACAGTTTTCCTTGCTCTCTCTGTAGGAAGCTGAGTCTTTCTGGACCCCTTTTTACAGAACAGCCATTCACGGGGCCCTGCTTCTTGCGGGTATTTTCCTCCTGTCTCCCTAACTGGAATGCATCCACAGTCCTGTCTCCTGCCCTGTATGGGCATGAAAACTCAAGCACAGTGCTCAAGCCACTTTGTCCATACTGCCCTAGCATCGGCTGTAGAGTGTCATCTTAGCTTGGAGCCCTCGAAATTTGGGGTATCTGACACTGCCCCTTCTTGCTTTTAAGTGTGGCTGTGCATTTACTATGAGCATTTTCTTCTCCTGATCCAAAATCCTTGTGTGCAGTAGTGGAGGAGAACACATCAGCTGATCTACCTTGCTTCCAAAAGTCCTTCCATTCACTCCTTAAGGTCCTAGAACCTGTATCCATCTGCACCATTCTAGCCAAGTGGCTGCAGACCCAAAACACCAATGACTGTCAGCCACTAAACTCAGCAGCCCTGTGCAAAGCCTCCCAGGGGCCGGCCTTTCAGCACCATTCTAGATGGTGGCTCACGTTCCTCTGAGTACACTTTTCTCAGGACTTCCACACACGTCCTCATTTTCCTCCAGTTCTGCTGGCTGGTCCTGCTTAGTTTCCTTTGAGAACTCACTCACCTCTACCAGTCTTCTAATACTTGACCCCTTGACAGTATCAGAGAGTCCAGTGATTCCTTTTCTTTTCTAAATAGCACAAAAATAGTCAAGAGCTAGCTAAATGCTTCCAACAATTGTAAGAAATATTTTCACTGTGAAGCCATCTACAGATAGGTAAACTCTGCAAAAAGGCATGGCTTCTAGAACTACATCCTAAGAAAAAATAAGGTAAAAGAAAACAAAAAGGTGAGGTTGAGTATATGGGTCAATAACTTTTCATTTTGTTCTTTCTCTAAGTTTTATAAACCTGTTTAATGGACTCCTTGGTCAGAATTCAAGCAGAGCTGCAGTTCCCTGACATTGTCTCCGAGGCTCCAGCAAATGTCTGGTGGGCACTATTTCCAATCCCTACAGTCTCTATCTGGATGTTTATCTCTGGATCTGGAGTGTTCAGAGGTTGACGTGAGAGTTGAATCATCCATGCCCTCCATTTGGTGCCACGGGGATGTCTACCTTGCATTTAAGGACTCTATTCTCTGTTTACAGCCCAAGCTCTCTGCTGAGCTCTGACCTCCCTGGAGGCATATGCTTGTCACACCATCTGCTCTGACGCTCTCAGAAAGCCTCTTTGTTCTGACTGGGATGTGTCTTGCTGTTGTCACTTTCTAATTACAGTATCCTCTTTACCTCCTTATGTTAAGTCCTGACGTTCACCAAATGATTGCCCATGGTCTGGGCACCAGAATCTCGATTTTAGAGACTTTAAACTCATGATTTTATTCTCTTCTCATTATTTTATCTCCTGGCTAATCAGATGCCTTTTGCTCTTTTAATTCAATTTCCAAGACTTGTGCTCAGAAACGCACATTAGAAACAGTAGAAACCCACTCTGGCAAAATGAAAGGCTATCAGGCAGCCCTGATATCCCATAAAGGTCTACAAAACCAGACTCAGGCAGAAACCAGGAGAAGTTTACCATGACCAGCATCTCAACAGGAGATGTGTGCTTGCATAGGGCTGGGGACAGTGGGCACCACCATGCTTGGCTTGGCATTGCTGCAGTGATCTTTTGTTGTTGCAGCCAGACGACACACAATGCAAAGTTCCAAGTGAAGCCACCTGATTGGCTGCATCTATTTGGTGCCTGGGTGCAAGGTGGAGTCCTACCTGCAACCTGTCTTAAGATTTCCCCAAAATACATGGTGTTTAGATGTTGAATAGCCTCAATAACAAATATCCACGGTAACAGCATCATAAATATATTTGCACAGGTGTCTGCTGATTACTTCTTCATTTCATCTAAGAATGCACTATTGGTAATTGATTGATACGGTCTTCATCTGTGAGAATACTGTCAGCACTTAACTGCTCCTTACTTCCCATCAGTACGCCCTACTAGGTTTGAAGGGGTTTTGTTTGTTTGTTTGTTTTTGTTTTTGTAATTCTATATATTTTCAGAAACCGAATGCACATGGACTATATGATTTCCTTTTTGTGAAAAAGGTATATGCCTATATGTAGATGGAACAGAGAGAGACATTGTTATTTAATGTGAAAACTTGTCTATAGCCACTCATTCCTTTTAGTAAAAGCAACAACATCCACATTTGTAGGGAAATAAATTTCATTTTTTTTAAACTTTTATTTTAGGTTCAGGTGTGGGTGTGCAGGTTTGTTATGTAGGTAAACTCACATCACAGGGGTTTGTTGGACAGATTATTTCATCACCCAGGTACCAAGCCTCATACCCAATAGTTATATTTTCTGCTCCTCTTCTTCCTCCAACCCTCCATCCTCCAGTAGGCCCCACTGTCTGTTGTTCTCCTCTTTGTGCCCATGCATTCTCATCATTTACCTCCCACTTATAAGTGAGAACATGCAGTATTTAGTTTTCTCCTCCTGTGTTAGTTTGCTGAAGATAATGGCCTCCTTCTCCATCCCTATACCCACAAAAGACATAATCTTATTCTTTTTTATGACTGCATAGTATTCCATGATGTGTATATACCACATTTTGTTTATCCAATCTGTCATTGATGGGCAATTCAGTTGATTCCATGTCTTTGCTATTGTGAGTAGTGCTGCCATGAGCATCCACATGCATGTGTTTTTATGGTAGAATGATTTCTATTTCTCTGGGTATATACCTGGTAATGGGATTGCTGGCAGTTCTGTTTTAATTCTTTGAGGAATCGCCACACTGCTTTTCACAATGGTTGAACTAATTTACACTCCTACCAACGGTGTATTTGTGTTCCCTTTTCTCTGCAACCTTACCAGCATCTGTTATTTTTTGACTTTTTAACAACAGCCATTCTGAGTGGTGTGAGACGGAACCTTATTGTGGTTTTGATTTGTATTTCTCTAATGATCAGTGATATTGAGCTTTTTTCATAGACATGTTGGCCGCATGTATGTCTTCTTCTGAAAAGTATCTGTTCATGTCCTTTACCCACTTTTTTATAGGGCTGTTTTTTTCTTGTAAATTTGTTTAAGTTCCTAATAGGTACTGGATATTAGACCTTTGTGGGATGCATAGCTTGCAAATATTTTCTCTCATTCATTAGGTTGTCCGTTTACTCTGTTAATAGTTTCTTTTGCTGTGTAGAAGCTGTTGTGTTTAATTAGACCCCATTTGTTCATTTTTGCCTTTGTTGTGATTGCTTTTGATATTTTCACCGTGAAATCTTTGCTTGTTTCTATGTCCAGAATGTTATTACCTAGTTTGTCTTTGAGGGTTTTTATGTTTTGGATTTCACATTTTAATCTTTAATCTCCTTAAGTTGATTTTTGTATATGGTGTAAGGAAGGGGTCCAGCTTCAATCTTCTGCATATGACCAGCTATCCCAGCACCATTTATTGAATAGGAAGTCTTTTCCCCATTGTTTGTTTTTGTCAGCTTTGTTAAAGATCAGTTAGTCATGGGTGTGTGGCTTTATTTCTGGGCTCTCTACCCTGTTCCATTGATCTATGTGTCTGTTTTTGTATCAGTGCCATGTTTTATTTACTGTAGCCCTGTAGTACAGTTTGAAGTCAGGTAACATGATGTCTCCAACTTTGTTCTTTTTGCTTAGGATTGCCTTGGTTATTCAGACAGTGTCCCTTCCACTCGCAGAGATTGGGACAGACAGCAAGTGGGTAGGGAGCCTTCCAGACACTTACCACTACTTCTCACCAATGTCAAAAAGGGGTCTGTGTAGGCCATTGTTGAGTAGAGCATGAATGAGACTTGGAATATACACTATAAACCATGCTGTACATGTGAGTACAAGTGCAGGAGAGGGTAAAGAACTTTTGTTGGGAACTCAGTGGGGAGAGACCTCAAAATAGTAAATGTTAAAGTCTTTGGAAGGAGAGAGAGAGCTAAGCAACAGGATATGCAATTCCTCAGTTGTCTGCTAACTAGCAAATCTGCTAATCTGAGTGCTGTTTCAGTGACAAGGTTGAGTGGGAACCAAGGGGAAAGAGCTGTGAGATATTTAACAAAATAACATTTGTGTAAATTAAAAATGCACTTGCAATGCAAAATTACACATTTTATGATAACACATATAAACTAGAGGATGCAGATTAGGGAAAACAGAAAGATTTAACTAACAGGGAAGGAGAATAAGATAAACTTCTTATTGAGGAAAAAGGAATGGGCGGATGGTTGGACAAATGGGTAGACAGGAAAAAACTGGGTAGACAGGTAGACAGATTAAGTAAGTGAATGGTTGTATAGATTGATTGATAGCTAGATAGGAAGACAGACAGAGAGGGGACCCAGCATAGACCACTTATAATAGTGGTCCATAAATTAAAGAGTAATTAAGTCAAACTTTTGCACCTGAGGATTAAGAGAAATATTACAATATTCAAGATAACAAAGCAGTTATTCCCTGAACTAATTAGACAAAACCTGAAATATAGAAGCAGAAGAAAAAAGGTGTCTATCTCCCTTTCTCACAAAACTCCCATACTGGCTAGAAGGAACATGGATTTCCCACCACATGTGGGAAGAGGCCCCAGCCAATTTTATTTGAATCCCAAAGGACACATTTCCTCATCTGACATCTGGTTTTCATGTCTGTGTGTATGTGTGTTTGTGTATGTGAGTATCTGTATATGCATGAAAGAAAAGCATGAATGGAACATTTGAAACTATTAAGAATGGTTATCTCAGGAGAGCGGGGGTGTTGGGAAGAGATTTAACTTTTGTATTATATGCTGCTTAAAACACTTCCAAAGAACATGTATTACCTTTGCAATAATTTCACATCCACTCAACAGATACATTCAGATCTGGGAAGTATTTCTTCATTTTGGTTGCAGCATCTGGACATCATTTTGAGTGTTTAATGATTATTCATTAATTTTGCTCTCTGACCAGTAAAGCACATGAGCAAAGAAGAGTCAAACTATCAGCATTCCAGCCATCTGCCCATCGGTGGCTTTTTTTTTTTTTTTTTTTTTTTTTAACAAAGTTTGGTGTCTTATCTTAAAAATAGCCCTACCCTGGCCAGGCATGGTGGCTCACACCTGTAATCCCAGCACTTTGGGAGGCCAAGGCGGGTGGATCACCTTAGGTCAGGAGTTAAAGACCAGCCTGGCTAACATGGTGCAACCTGTTTCTACTAAAAATACAAAAAAAAAATATTCTGGTGTGGTGGCACACACCGATAATCCCAGCTACTTAGGAGGCTAAGGCAGAAAAATTGCTTGAATCTGGGAGGCAGAGGTTGCAGTGAGTCGAGATCACACCATTGCACTCAAGCTTGGGCAACAAGAACAAAACTCCAGATTCTGGATATCCAAGACATTAGATATTGCTTAAATACACCATTTAATCTGATTGGGTCACTCGAAATCCTAGAATGATTTAAGCTGGCACAACTAGGGTAATGCAATGGGGTTTTAAATATCTCTCATTTCAAAAATTCCTGTGGACAACTTTCTCCTTGAAAGACCATTGTAATTTAGCATAAGAAAAAAGATTCTGACACTCTCTGTTATTTCTTCAGACAGTTGTGCTGATGTTACATTCAGTAGCTGAACTTTGATTTTTTTTTTTCCATTTTCACCCTTGTTTTATCCAACATTGAATTAGGAGCCAGAGCGCCAGAGGCTGAATATACTGAGAAGCATGTGGGTTGGCCATCCAGGGCTCCCCTCCTGTATTAATAAAGCCATACCTCCCTCACTGCAGACCAGTATAGACTCTACTTTCAGTACGGTGGCCATGCACGATTTTCAGGCCACATCAAGACTTGCACAGCCTCTGGGTTTCAGTGGGAACAGAACCAGCAGTCTTCCTGGACTTCTTCCTCCTACACAGCAACAAGGAGCCAGCTGATGCTCTGCATATCACAGGCTTCGTTGAGTTGTAAAACAAAACCCCGACTGGTATCCACAACGGATATCATGCAACACCAAATGATGTCATTTGATCAAAGAAGTTTGCTAATGGAAATGTCAGGTTTTTCTCTAAGCAAAGTGCCTTGACCTTGTGGCTGATGGTGCAAGAATCTCAGGAATTGAGAAAATAGCATCTGTGTTGCTACAAGATTGCAGCTTTGAATAATTCCCCTCTACTTTAGTTTCTTCTCTGTCTTTAACTTCAAAATGTATTTCACACCCCAAAGAGTTATTTACTGTTTGTTTCCTAGAACCTCTAAAGTCATCAATTTTTAAGAAAAGCCACTGTGCTTTGTTGAAAAACAACCTCAAACTTGAATGGCTTCATGCCAGTAGTTGAAAATATTTTACAATAGACCACTTTCTGGAAAGTCTAATAAAAATCATACTGAGCATTTTTATTCCTTTTTACACTTGCAGAGAATTAGCACAATTTAAATTATCTTCATCCAGCCCATGTAGCTTCATATTTTGCAGCCAGCAATGAAGTTCTTCCCACAGTTTACATTTATGACTTTCTTCTGAACTGTAGTATTTATGTTACTGTTTATATCACTACTTTTTTTTTGTACATTTTACCACTTTAAAAAAAACACGGTAAATCTATGCGTTTTGACAAATGTGTACAGTTGACTAACCACTACCAATGGTCAAGATATAAAATACTTCTATTGCCATGGAAATAATTTACATGAAAAATTTTGGTTTCTCTCAAGCCCATTTCTGCTCAATCCCCTCTCCCCATCCCCAGGGCTGGCAACGGCTGATCTGTTTTGTTCTTCTGGGTTTGCCTTTTCCAGAATATCATATAAATGGAATCAGATTTGTAGCCTTTCAGCTCTGGCTTCTTGCACTTACTATAATGCCTTTGAGATTCTTCTGCTGATATCAAGAGTTCATTCCTTTTATTATTACCCAGTATTCAGTCGTATGGATGCATCAGAATGTATTTATTTATCAGTTGAGGGACACTTTGGTTGATTCCAGTTTAGAGCAATTATGAATATAACACTCATGAATAGCTATTCATTACTGTGTCATCTGGTAAGTGTATTTTAACTTTAAGAGCTGCCAAGCTGTTTTCCAAAATAACTATACTATTTTTTTCTTCTTCCTTAGCATGTCTACCTTTTTTCATGTTTTTCTGGTAAAATACATGTAAGATTTAGCATCTTAAAATTTTTAAGTTCACAGTTCAGTGGTATTAAATATATTAATAATACTGTGCAACCATCACCACCTTCCATCATCATAACTCTTTTCATCTTGTGAAACTAAAGCTCTATTCCCATTAAACAATAACTCTCCATTCTCTTCTCTCCTCAAACCCTAAAAACAACCATTCCACTTTCTTTACAGAATGACTAAGTATCTCATATAAGTGGAATTAGTGGAACTATGCAGTATTTGTCTTTTTGTGATTGGCTTATTTCACTTAGCAGGATGTCCACCATGGACATGTTGTAGCATGCGTTCCTCCATTTTGTAGCATGTGTTATAATTCCCTTCCTCTTTAAGGCTAAATAATAATCCATTATATGCATGTACTACACTTTGCTTATCCATTCATCCATAAATGGACACTTGGTTTGCTTCCATGGTTTAGTTACTGTGAATACTGCTACTGTGAACACGGGTGTACAAATATCTCTTCAATACCTTGCTCTCAGTTCTTTTGGATATATTCCCAGGAGTGTAATTGCTGAACCATACGGGCAATTATATTTTTGATTTTTTAAGGAACTGCCTTACTGTTTTCCACAGCAGCTGTGTCATTTCGCATTCCCATCAGCAATGCACAAGGGTTCCAGTTTCTCCACAGCCTTGTCGACACTTGTCATTTTGTTGTTGTTGTTGTTTTAATGGTAGCCATCCTAATGGGTGTGAGGTGGTAACCTATTGTAGTTTTGATTTACATTTACTTTATGATTTGTGATATTGAACATCTTTCCATGTGCTTATTACTATTTGCCAGTCTTCTTTGCTGATACGCCTATTCAAGCCCTTTGCTCATTTTTAAATCTTTATTTTTTTTTATTGGTGAGTTTTAGGAGTTCTCTATATATTCTGGATATTAATCCTGTACTAGATACATTTGCAATTATGTTCTTCCACTCTGTTGGTTGCCTTTTTACTCTGTTGATACTGTCTTTGATGCACAAACTTAACTTTCATGAAGTTTAATTTGTTTCTTTTACTTTTGCTGCCTATGCCTTTGGTGTCATATTCAAGAAATCATTACAAAATCCAACATTATGAAACTTTCTCGATGTTTTCTTATAAGAGTTTTGTAGGTTTTGGTCTTACATTTAGGTCTTTGATCCATTCTGAGCTGCTTTTTGCATATAGATGTTAGGTGAGGGTCTAACTTCATTCTTTTTCATGTGGATATCCAGTTTCACATCAACATTTGTTGAAAAGACTGTCCTTTCCTCATTGAATGGTCTTGGAACCCTTGTCAAAAATCATTTGACCATACATACAGGGTTTATTTCAGGGCTGTCTATTCAATTCCATTGGTCTTTATGCCAGTACCACACTGTTTTGAGTACTATAGCTTTGTAGCAAGTTTTGAAATCAGGAACTGTGAGTCCTCCAGCTTTGTTCTTCTTTTTCAAGATTGAGTATTAAAAGTCCCTTGAGATTTCATACTAATTTTAGGGTGAAGTTAGTATGAAATTAGGATTTCATACTAAGTTAGGATGGGTTTTTTTACTTCCTCAGAAACCTCATTGAGATTTTAATAGGGAGTACATTGACTCTGTAGATCACTTTGGGTAGCAGTGACATCTTAACAACATTATTGACATATTAACAACATTAAGTCTTTTAATCCATGAATATAGCTAAGCATATCCCAGGGACATAGATATCCATGGGGTATACTTAACTATATTCATGGATCCCATGGATATCCATAGGGTATACTTAACTTACTTATGTCTTCTTTCATTTTTTAAATTAATGCTTTGTAGTTTTAAGTGTACAAGTTTTTTGACTCCTTTGTTGATTCCTAAGTATTTTATTCTTTTTGATGCAAATTATTTTCCTAATATTTTTCCAGATCATTCATTAGTAATATATAGAAATGCAACTGATTTTTAAGCTGGTATAAGTTTAAATTAGAGTGGTATAAGTTTAGGATATAACCTTAGGATGTTATATGTAATCCCCTTGAGAAAATAGCTAGAGAGTATATACAAAAGGCGTTGAGAAAGGAAATTAAACATTTTTACTACAAAAATCAACAAAACACAAAATGTTTGTAATATGGTAAATGAAGGACAAAAAAAGTCATATATAAAATAAATCTCAAAATGACAGAAGCCCCCCCTTAATAGTAATTACTTTAAATGTAAATACATTAAACTGTCCAATCAAAAGACAGGTTGGCAAAATTAGGGGAAAAAAACTATGATCAATAAAACCAGAGATTCACTTTAGATCCACAGACACAAATTGCTTGAAAGCAGAGAATAAAAAAATATTGCATATAAATGGTAATCAAAAGAGAGCAGGGATGATAGTCTACAAATTTATCTTAGCGCTAGTTTCACTGCATAGCATAAGTTTTGGTATGTTGTGTTTTTGTTATTTGTCTCTAAGTATTTTCTTCTTTAAAAGTGCATTTTTAATTAACAGATGGTAGTAGACAGGAGAAATACATTCTTGTGATCTACTGCACTGGTTGGTAACCATGTTTTAATAATCATAAATCATATATTTCAAAATTTTGAAAATAGTGGATTTTAAATGTTGTCACCACAGGAAATAAGTATGAGAGGTGATGGATATATTAATTAGCTTAAGCATTTTTAAATTTCTTTTGTGATTTATTTTTGATCTATTTGTTAAGAGTATGTTGTTTAATTTTCACAAATTTGTGATTTTTTCAATTTACTTCTGTTATTGATTTCTAACTTCATCCCTTTGCCATCAGAGAATATGCTTTGCATGATATCCATATTTTTTAATGTATTGATACTTAGTTTGTGGCCTAACACATGGCATACCCTGGAAAATGTTCCATGTGCACTTGGGAAGAATACGTATGCTATTGTTGTTGAATAGATTGTTCTGCGTGTATCTGTTAGAGCTAGTTGATTGTGTTATTCAAGTCTTCTATTTCCTTATTTATCTTTTGTGTCATTCTATCCTTTATTGAGAGTGCGAGTGTGAAGTTCCAACTATTTTTGTAGAACTATTTCTTCCTTCAGTTCTGTCCGTTTTTGCTTCATACGGTTAGTGGTCTATCACTAAGTATGTAAATGTATATCATTGTTATATCTTCTTGGCCAAACCTAGCATGAGAGTCTTAGGAAGGCAGACTTTTCATTCTAGTTAAGATTCATTTCACAAAATTTACAGTTTATGTACAGATCATATGGCATTGCTGGGATGACATAGTTCTTGCTGACGTTTTATCTTGGTTGGTTAGTTGGTTGGTTAGTTGGTTGGGTTGGTTGGTTGGTTTGTAATATTTCTTTCCCAAAAATACAGACTCAGTGTTAAAGAACAAAAACAAAAACAAACCTCAGCTCTGAAAGAGCTACAGAATGCTAATCTATAAGATTTTGGCTACATCAAAAAGTTGGTAGAAAGTAGTCTCAAATCCTATTCCACATGGCACTACCTGAAAGAGAGAGCATAATTTTTTGTTCTGGAAGGATCTGGGGAGCATAGTATCCAAAACCAACCTCTTGATGGCATGCTTTTTCCTGCTGAGTTGGATTGTGAACAACTGACCTCCAAGAAAGGCTCAAATCAAGATTATTTTTATTCTTAATTTCATGTCTGTCTTGTTTTTTCTAACAATCACATGTCTCTGCTAGTATTTATAACAGGCAAAACAATAAAATACTATCATTTCTTGGGAGAAATGATGTTTCTGCACAATTATAAATCATGAGGGTTTAGTATTCGTTCCATGGTTTCACATTTTGGAATATTCAATATGCATATTGAATTTTAATATTTGTACTAATGAAATAGTCAACATTAATAGTATTGTTTCCATATTTGTTATTTTGGACCCTGAAACTTAGAAAAAGTAAACACATAATAATGTCTCATCCTGTTTCCTGAAAAAACCTTTCATTGCTACTCTTCTTATCTTTTACATGTAAAGTATTTACTTACAGGTAGAATACACGACAACTTCAGAAACTGGTTACTTGTAGAGAGGGAGGGAATGCAGAGGAAGGAATGAGTGCATTTTAGCTATAGCTGTTATAATTCATTTTTCTATTTAAAGGAAATGTGAAGTAACTAAAGCAGAAATGTTGAATTAATTAAACTCTGGAGTTGTTAACAAAATCATACCCATTCTACTGGATGATGGTTTAGAATAAATCTGATAAAGAGGAAATTCACATTCTTCCCTGAGTGAGTCTCCTATGCAGCAACAACAGGAAAGAGAGAATTTCAGACATTTCTTTGCTTTTTAATCTATAAAGTGAAGAATATTTTATTTGGGTTTTGTTTTCCAGAGAAGAATAATATGAGAAGGCTCATATTACTCCAATTCGGAACATTTCTTATTGTGTTATGATTATTTGACATCACTGTATATCTTCATCTGAGTCCCTCTCAGAAAACAGAGCTAAGACAAGGCTTGCATGCAAGTAGTTAGATCAGAGATGTGATCCCAGGTAGCAATAATAGATAACAGGATAGAGTTAACCAGGGAGGGAAGGGAAACTTATACAGGTGAAATCACTAAGTTGGTCACCATTATAGGTCACTAGGATTTGATCTAACCAGATTCTTCTGAGAAGCCATTAGAATGGGCCTCAGAACTGTCTGCTGCATAGATGGCTAGGGAGTATTATGCATCAGCTCTCATTCCCTATGGATCAAGGTTTCCTCCTGGGGATGTTAACTCAACTGCACTTCCAGGTTGAGGCAAAGGTGAATGCCAGGCAGCCACACCTTAGCCCTGTGGTGGAAAGCCAAATAAATGCAACGTAGCTGTGGAGGGAGAGAGACACCCCAGAGGGTGACTAAGAGGTGGGTTGAGAGTGCGTGAAGCAGGCCACAGTGCACCCAGTATACTGCCTAGCCTGCCGTATGTTGAAGGACGTGGCAGAGAAAGAGAAAACGAATAAAATTCTGACTTGGGGTATGATTTGGACGTAGACTTAATTAATATCCTGTTTTGACTTATTTCCAAAGGTTCTGAGGACAGTGGACCAGTTGCCCCTCAGGTGGGAGCAGGTCTGGTCTGATATGGTGATGTGGACTCCCCGTAAGAAAGTTCAGTAGTAGCCTTCTGACCAGCTGTTGTTGAGCCCAATGGGTGGCAAGAGACCAGAATCAGGAGTGTGGGGGCCACCAGAAAAGGTTAACCTTTCTCTTCCTTTCTCCACATTTCTCTCCTGGTCCATGGAGGCAGTAAAGTTCTGGCTCTGTCTCCTCATTGGACATGTTAAGGCCTGGGAGTGGGAGAAAGGAAGTATTCTCCCTCTATGTTCCCTTGCTAGCTCCTCTTTAACTGGAGGGGGGTCAACTACCAGGTCAGATCCCGACTCTCTGAACACATTTGTTGTATCATGAGGTACTATGGATGGTATGTTTGTGTTCCCCTAGATTTACATATTGAACACCCCATCTTCAATATGATTGTGTTTGGACATGGGGTTTTTTAGGGTTAATTAGGTCATGAGGGTGAAGTCCTCTTGGGATTAGTGCTCATATGGGAAGAGACAGCATGAACCCTCTGTCTCTCTCGCTCTCTGCCCTGTGAGCATGCAGAAAGAGGGCATCTGTCTGCACGCCAGGAATAAGGCCCTCACCAGGAACTGACCGTTGGCATCTTGATCCAGCTTCCAGAACCATGAGAAGTAAATTTCTGTTGTTTAAGCCACCCAGCCTATGGTATTTGTTACAGAAGCCCATACTGAGTCAGACAGGATGGGTCAGTAGGGGTGGGCCGGCCCCCTTACCTCACTCCTCTGCCTTCCTATCTTGGGAGTCAAGCACATCAGGTGGCTTAGATGAGGGTCCCTTGCTTGATTCTGCCTCCCAGTTGGTCAGGTGGGCTTCAGGTCTCCTCTACAGACACTGGGTGTGAGGTGGGGGCACCTCTCCTAAGCCACATCCTCTAACTTGATGTCAGTGGAGGGATCCTGGAATCTCATGGGTCTGGGGAAGATTGCCAGACCCAACTCTCCTGACCCTGTGCTGTTCCCATTGGCTGTGGGTCCTTGTGTGAATCATTCCCTTGGAAGGGCCACTGGGGAGAGAAGGAGTCAATAGTGGGATTTGGGCATCATTGTTCATTTTACAGGACTGCCTGTGTAAACAGATGGTCTAGAATTTAGGTGTTCTGAGTGCTGGATGTCTCTCCGTATACATTCCAGATGGAGACATGACTAACATCTGGCACGGATCTACAGCCTAAGGTAAATAAATATAAGGACAGGGCATGGAAATGTTGTTGGTTGACTCACTGGGGAACCTGAAACTTCAAAACAGCTGCTCTTCTTACGAGCAAAGTGTGACAGATTGGAAGAAACAGGCACAATCTCAGTAAAGATATGGATTCTTTGAAAAACACTTTCAAACCACCTGGATCAGTTGGCATTTATAGAAAATTTCATCTAATCACTGCAGAATACATTGCTTTTAAATTCATGTTGTTGTTTTTTTTTTCTTTTCCAAGAAGTATCCTATGCTGGGCCATGAAATAAGTCAAAACAAACATTTTGAGCTAAATGTTATAGAGCCTGTTTATGATCACAACAGAATTGAATTAAAAGTCAGTGAAAATAGAAGATCTAGAAAGCCTTAGAATATCTCAAGAAGAGGCTGATAGAATTCAGAACTGTGGTTGTCACGGGGAGAGATTAAATGGAAGGGACATAAAGAAACTGTCTGGAGGATGGAGATGGTTTGTCTTGATGGGGTATTGGCTCCACAGGTGTGTATATTTGTCAAAAGTCACTGAATTGTACGCTACAGTAATGTGCATTTTACTGTGTATAAATTTCATCTTGATTACAAAAATAACATGCATTTTTTAGAGCTCTTGCTGACTAAGATGCTGATAATAAGACACTGACAAATATCCTATTTGACCTTATGTGTTCATTTGTACCTGTCATCATAGCATAATTATTTATATTCCCTTTCATACCCAAAAGTGTCTTGATTTATGCAATAAACCCCATGGTCAGTCTACCTCTGATGGGTTGGTTGCTAAGTAGGGCCTAGAGGAGGTAAAGTGCTTCCGGTACCCCTTGGAAGCAGGAGTGGTCAAGTCTAGGTCCAAGTTGGACATTAGATGTGACTACTCTGGGAGGGAAGGTGGGCTCGACTTTGTTTGAACAGTGATTAATATTGGGAGACCCAGATCTCATTGGCTTTTTTATATCCATGACTTTGGGGCCCTCATTTAAGGAAATCTAAAGCATGCGGTAAAAAAACAATGGATTAGCCCAAAATGAGATGTAAAACTGGCACACAAGCAACATGGCCCCATGTCCAGGGTTGTGAGTGATGGCAGATCAAAAACTAGAAGGGGCCCTGGGAAGCAGAAGAGTCCTGTACTCACCAGGGACGGCCTAGCTGAATGAGCTGTCAGGAAGACCTAGACCATGGGCCACTTCTAATCACAGAGAAGGGCATGGGATCAGGGAGTGATCTCAAAATGGACTTAGGATTGTCAGAGGGGGACAGTCCATCCTCAGGAAGAGGCAGAACCTTCAGAACTGGAGAGGACCCCTCGGAACTGCTTCTGAGACTCAGACAAGGCTGGCCATAGAGGAAGAAGAGAAGCCTGCTGGAGGCTGGGGGAACTGGGCCAAGTCAGTGGAGAAGCCTCCAGGGATGGCTGAGGGACTGGTGTGTCATGGACACTTTGAAGGTGGGAACTTGCAGGCCAAGGCACATACACGAGGCAATCCAGTTTTAAACTGTGAGGTGGAGGGAGCAGATGCTGGATTCGTGGGGACTTTTTAATCTAATAGAGGTTGAATAACTGGTTGTATTAAAGGTTATTGTAGATGTGTTCATTAGTAGATGATAATGACGGGTATATGTAACAGATTTTGCATCTCAAACTTTATGAGCCACTGAGAAACCAAGAAAGACCCAACATAAACATGAAACCCAGCTGCCCAAGCCCAGGTCCTATTCCCTTCCATGGGAGCCTCTTGGCCATGGTTTCTTCCTGAGTTAATCTTACAATACAGCAGTGTTCTTCAATCTTGACTCGTGCATGAACTGTTCTCAAAGGAAAAATGCTTGCTGACTCCCAAAAAGTGTTAAATTACTTGCATTTTAATGTTATATAAATATACATTTATTATTGTGTTATTTAAGCCCATGGACATGTTAAAAAAAACGCATAGGTACAAATTCCTTACACTTAATGGCTCAAGTTCCTTATAAAACCACATGGACAAAATTGTATTCATGTGATGCATTTATGATTTGCGGAAAAATTGTGTGCCTGGCTATGACTGACTTCTTCACCAATTCTCCCAGTGTCCCCATTTTACCTCTTACGCTGTTTATATAAGGGGCTGGGACTTCATTTACCTCACTTGGAACAAATGTGTTAGGTACACTGCTCTTTTCTCATTAGTTTATAAGCAAATTGAACGCAATTAATAAGCTCGTAGACACAATCTCAGACATGTACATAGGAAGCGTGTGACAGCATCAGCATGAGGCAGCTATACACGTGCTCCAGGAGATGCTGACGTTCATTGCATTATGTTGTCAGCATCTCAGGTTTTACTAAGTAGGAAACTAACCTCCAAAAGCTTAGTGATTCAAAGCAACACTTATTCGTTGGCTCGTAATTCTGTGGATTGGTAATTCAGGCTGAGCACAGTTGGGCAGTTCGTCTACTAGATTTGCCATGGCCCTCTCGTGCAGCTGTGGCCACTGGATCATGGAGGGCTCCACTCACGTGTTTGACAGTTGGCAGGGATGGCTTAAGTCCAGCTTCTAGCTGACCAGCCCTGCCTTCTCCCATGGCTGCTGAGTTCCAAAGTCAGCAAGAGAAGACAAACCCTAAGGGACAACCCTTCTCCAGCTACTGCTCATGCCGTATTTGCTAGTGACTTATTGGCCAAAACAAGTGGGGTGACCAAGTTTAGCTTCCAGGGAGAGATAGACTCTATCTCTCAACGGGAGAAAGAACAAAACTTTACAACTATATTATTTTTTAAACATGCCAAAGTTATAAAAGTAAAATCTTCAATTAAAAAAAATATTCAGGCTAGGCATGGTGGCTAGTGCCTGTAATCCCAGCACTTTGGGAGGCAAAGGCAGAAGTATTCCTTGAGGTCAGGAGTTCAAGACCAGCCTGGTCAATATAGCAAGACCTCCCTCTCCAAAAAAATAAAAATAAAAAGTACACAAATAAAAATATTCATAGTCTATTTATGGACTCCTGAAAACACTTTTTTAAACATGCTTCCTAATGAACACTGAGGAAAAGGAGTCCTTATGCAAGGAACCGTCTCAGCGGAAAAGAATGAGCACATCTTGTTGTTGTTCTATGTGGTGTTCCAAATGGCACTTGGAGATTGACAGCTGATCCTTAAGATTAAGTAGTATTTGGACTCAAATGCTGCCATGTAGCTCTTTGCTATGTGATGTTAGAAACATAAGGCATCGGGGAAAGGTCTTAATTTCTGGATTGTCACTAACAGCCTTCAGAGACAGAGTGAGGGCCCCAAACATAGCAGGAGATGAGACAGTTCAGATCACTGATGACTCACTGCCCGAGTCCTCCACTGCTCAGGGGAAGCCTTGGGATTAGGGGAGTCGTGGGTGAGAGCTGTGGGAGAAAACGAAGCTTTGGTGTCGTGCAGAAGGACTGTATCTTTCTTGAGGTCAGGTCAGGGAAGCTACAGCTAGATCATTCCTCAGGCCAAAGGCTGTGGAAAAAAAAATCTACAATCATTCCTGGCGTTAATAGATTTTTGTGATTTTTTTTTTCCAAGACAGAAAAAGCCCAAACCTCAGTGCTGCTTATATGCCAACCCCGCTGGTCCTGGACAGAGATGGTGGGCTGCCCACCAGCTCTGCCCACAGCAAATGTTAGGAAAAACTGCCATGTTCACCTGGGGAAATGCGGCCACCCCACAGCCACTGGGCCTAGGCCAGAAAAAGACAGACTGTGGGAATAACTGGGGCATGTGCTGTTTATTTCTCACTGAGCTCTCCCCAACACTGAAGTGAAGTTTGAGTTATGTAAAAAAGCCTTCTTGCCAGTTTCTGGGAAATTATCCTGAATGTTGCAGAACGAAACACCCATATCCAAACTCATACATAGGTTCACAGGCTCAGGGAGAACATGCTCTGAGGTCAGTCGTGTTCTGGATGTCCCCTGCTGTGTCATAACCATAGCCACATGTGGGCTGCACAAGCAGCTTGAACGTCCAGGCTGATCTACGTGGGAATGACTGTGCCTCAGCAGCATCCCTCAGCTCTACCAACCAGGCAGGGAAGCCTGGCACTGGAGAGGAGGGCATGTCATGGGACTATGGGACCTCACGGTCCACTGTGGACACGAGGAAGAAGCAGCTATAGGGCATGTTTGTGAACAGGTTTCCATGGTGGGCAATGGAAACTCAGCCCCATGGAGAAGCTGTGAGCAGCTCACCTGAGAGGGCAAGGAACCTGGGGACTGGACTACCACCTCTCACTTGCCTTTGGCTTAGGGTGGCTTCCAGGGTGTTAACTCCGTGGCATCCTGGACTGCCTCATGCTGTGAATGGGCACACTTCTGGCTAACAGCTGTCTGCGGGGGGTGGTTGTGAGCACCTGCAGCAGAAGGCTATCCACGTGGAAGGGAACAGGGAGGGCTGAGGGAACAGAGGTGGAGGACTGACTGCTTCTGCCACATCCTGCCCAAGACCAGCAATGCCCTCGGGGGTGGCTTTTCTGTCTTATGGTTTAATTAGGTTAGCTAATTGAGTTGCAAGGTTAGCTAATTGTGTTGGCTAGCTAGTGAGTTGCAAGCCACTAGAGTTTGGGGTCGTACCTTTAGTGTAAGCTAGACTGTTCTGCCTGATCTGCTTGGAAAGAAATTCAAATGGACTAACTCTCTGCCAGTAGGCACAGAAGAACACAAGTTTTTTTCTTGGTGGAGGTGAACAGAGTGGGTAGAAGTTTTGCCTGGTGGGCAGGGACATCGACAATCCAACGCCGAGACGGCAGCACAGCATGGCGGCTACAAGTGTGGACTCAGGTTTGAATCCCGGCTCCCCATTTGCTAGTGCTGTGTCTTGGGAAGTTGGCTTATGTCTCTAGGCTTTGATTTCCTCATCAGTAAGATACAAGTGATAATAGTAGGTTCTGAAGGTCAGTTAATATCTGAACGCATTGAGAATACTGTCTTGTGATTAAGGGCTGATTAATCACAAACAACGAAAGACAGAGACTAAGAATGCACCGCTTCCCAAGAAGTCCAGAAATTGTGGACCCAGGTGTTGGGTGTTGGCCCAGGCCTCAGGGAAAAATTCCGGAGAAAGCTGTGTGAGCTGACAGACATTTCCCAGATTTCCCTTACAGCACACCACCTTTCTCCCTTCGCAGTCTAACCAAGAGACCAAATAATACCGAAAGAAATCATCGCTAAGTGTAACTTGACTGGCTCTCCAGAGTTTGGGGTATAAGCACCATCCTCTAGCCACTTCTCAGTGTGCACTCAGCCCGTCTGCTGCCAATGACACAGAGTTAATAGCTTCCAAAGAAGCCCATCCCATGCCCCTCATAACCTCTCACTTCCTTTCCCCCAAATTCTCCAACTTCCCCACTTATGCGTCCAGGGATCCCAGCGCAATCACATGGTTCTGTCCTTGAGAACACAGCAATAGGGTCAGTTGGAATCAAAAACATTTTCATCTCCACTTGGGTCCAGGCCTTAATTTTCAGGAAATGGTTTCTGGATGTTTGTTTTTTCCCTCAAATATGAGAAAAATAAATGGAGTTTAGTAGAATGTCTCTGCCTCTTTTGCTTATCATTTTGCTGTTTCTAAGAAGTTACCTCCCATCTGTGCCTCTCCTTTGCTATGTATAGGGTTTTTTAGGGGCCAGGAGTTCAGTTCCTCTGACCAGGTATGGAGGCTCTGCATGCTTTCAGCTCTGTCCCAGGCTCTGGAGACACGCTGCTGTGGACCATGGGTCTTTCTGTGGTTGCTGGGTGAAGGTCAACATTCATAAGTATACTGAGATGTAGAGTAAAGGCCTAATGTGAGTCACCTCTGATTTCCTCACTGCTTAATCACTAAGGGGGTGGAAAGAGGAGGCCCTTATTGAATGCAGTAAGCGGCCACCGTGGGTACACTGGGTAGCTTTTCCAATTAGCATACAGCTAAACTATTTACATAGGAGATGAAACTTTTTACCAAACCTAACTCAAAGAGGAAACTAAATTGCCTAATTCAAAGAGGAAAAGGGGCAATTGCATTTTAAAATTTGTATACTAATTAACTGGGAACAGAGTTTCTTTTTCTGAGATCAGGTTTTGATAAGGCAGAAGCAAAGAGGGAGAAGGCAGGAAACCCTTAGCTACGGAAGGGTGTGGTGCCCGTGATGTGGACGAGAGAGCGGCGCAGATCACTTGGGATGTGGAGTCATTATTGAACATGCCAGAGAAGAACTCCCACCATTAACGATTTGTTTTGGGGCTGTTTGGCAACGATAAACAGCTTCCTGTCAAACACTTCCCATCTGCTGCAGTTCCTTTGTTCCAGAAGAGATTGTACCAACATATGGATTCACTCTTCTTCTTAGGAGTGTTCAAACTGAGGAAATGAAGAGAAAAAAAAATATCCTTGCTTCAGGTCAGGAAATAAATTGGCCACTCCTCAAGAATGCTGCCTGATGCTCAGCCCAGCAGTGAGCAGGGCTTCGGTTCCATCGTCCACTTTTGAGATCTTTGTGGAATGCAGGGAAGGAGAAGGAGTATGGGTCTGAAAAGGAAGTCACACAGGTTAATTCGGGACGTGTTCGGCCTTCCTTCTGAGGAGCTGAACTTGGATGCTTGCTATTAACATTTTGTTATCCAAATGGAATTTAACCAAATATTCCAGAGTAGTACTTTGTATTTTCATACATCCTAGAAAAGTCTATAGATACAAGACGTGAGAGCACCAGATAGCACACCTGTAGCTGCAGATCTCAAAGCTGCCTACATCCAGAGCACAGGTGAGGCTCTGATGTCAGATGGACCTGGGTTTTCAAGCAAACGTTGACACTTTCAGATGTGTTCTCTTTAACCAGTTGTGTTAGTTTCCTGAGGTTCTATGTTTTTCACCTGTAAACGGAGATGGTAACTATGTCCTCCCCAAAGAGTTATTTTTGAAATTTAATCTGATAATTCATGTATGGAGCCTGATACATCCCCTGATACTTAAGACACTCAAGTTCAAACCACGTCGTTGATGAAACTCAACACCTCTTCTGCGTTATCTTCTTTGACTATGAAGAAAGGAGGAAAGAAAAGGTACTTCTGTGTTGTTTCTCACGTTGAGATGAGTGAATCAGCACAAAAGCAGGATGGTTCTTGTCTCTCTCACAGGACTCACAACCTCAGTATTTCACTGTTACTTCTCTCTTTCCCCCTTAATCCCCTCTGTGCACATCTTTAGAGCTGTTTGAAACCCAACACTTACTTCCCAGTTTCCAAGACATACTGCTATTTATTTAAGAAGCCATTATAGGTAATGTTGGGACAAAGGTGCTCTTTGTGTTGGGTAAATTTTCATGAGGTCCTGGGAAAGTAGTAAAAATGAAACAAGATAATTCTGGCTGATGAGGAAAGCTGGCTGCCTTTAAACACTTGAAGTCCCTTTGAACTTCAGGGGTTTAAACTTTGAGGTTTAAAGCAATTTGAACTTACTTTGGGGAGTAGTTCTTTTTATGGCTTTTGTTCTTGAATTTGTTGAGCTTCTTGGGTCTCTCTTTTCATTCATTTTGATAATTTCTGTCCATTTCAATATTTTTATTCACATATTTTTCAATATATGTGTAATTGCAAGCTCCAAAGGGGGTTTTGAAAGATCATTTTGCTTCCCTATGATGAAGAATCGGCAGACATGGGTGAGCAGGGAATAACATAGATGCAGGGGGGTATTATACATTAGAACACTGCTGTAGGAGTTTAGGTGAGTGGCGAGCAGGGTGACACTGACCAGGGCGATGCCAATAGAGAGGGAGAGAATTCAGCTGATTTGAGTGATATTTGTAAGGCAAACTCACGGTTTTTGTAGTTGTGGATGTGAATGAGCTCAGCCACAGTGAACTGTATATTCTGAGTAGGAGAGAAACGAGGACCAGGCATTCAGCAATCAATATTAAATATCTGGGCAGAAGAAGAGGAGCCTACAAGAAAGTGAGAAGTGTCAATAAAGTCGGGAAGAAAGCCAGGAGAATATGTTCGCACAAACAGTCTGGAAATAAAGTGCTTTCCAAATCACGGAGTGGCCAAAAGTGAAGCAGAAAGCATTCTTTTGACTCCATCTTTGCACCCAAAGTGCAAACCTGCCCCTTGACTATACTTTTAGCCCTAGAGATTTTTCACTCCATCTGCAGGCTTTCTCTCTCCTTTGACTTGAATTCAATGTATGTCTCTGCTTTTCTCCAGCTACCTCCCTTTTCTCTTCTATCTTCATCTTTTAATCTTAATCTTTTTTTCTCTCTCAGAGAAAACTTGCCTGAAATGTTGTTATAGATCTTCAAATTCACAGAAGTCCTTTTCTACTTCATAGTCAATAACATTTGGAGAAAAATTAATACAAAATTAAACTGACAACTAAAACCACACAGTGTAAAAGTTGTTATTGACTGAAACTTTGAATAAAAACATTTAAAGCATCATCTCACTCTGTGGGGAGATGACCCTTGAAAGTATGATTTGGCTTCTTTAAAAAGGTGAGATAGTGAAGACGCAGATGGTGCAACTTACCTAAAATAACACGGTGAACCCATATAAATGTATTTACAACGGGCAAGTTCTCTCTTAGAGACACCACTTTATGCTTTTTATTTAATTTTACGATTTGCATAAAACAAATCTTCCTTCTTAAATTTTGATATTCAAAAGCTGGCAGAAAAATAAGACTGGATAGAAACAATGGATAATGGCCACAAAAGACAAATTTATACAGTCAGAAACAATGACAGGTGAACTTAACATTAGTTGAGGATTCAGATAGTGATCTTCGTGATAAACCCTTCCATATAAATGAAGAAAATTGGCCTTGAGAAGAATTATTTCAGTAAAATAAGAATAAGAAAAAAAAAGAAAAGCACTTAATTTTGATGTATAGGAAATTGAGCAAAGAATTCTATTTCTAATAGAATTCACTCTAGAAAATAACGATTTCACAATAAATCCATCAGTGCTCTCGTGACTCTGATTTAAATGTTTCTATTCAAAATATCAACAGGGTAAAAAAAATTCCTTAAGTCAGAACCTCATATCAACCCCAATTTAGTAGCAGGGAGTTGTACAAAATGATCTTCTAACCCAAAAGTTTTAATTCTTTTTCTCTTTTCATTTCCAGTTTTGTTTCTATGTTTTCTCTCTTCTATTTGTGGCTAACATAACTGAGTACCTTTTACAAGGTTAATGTTAATTTGGTAAAGAAATTATTTACACATATGATGTTTTATGATAGAAAGTTGAAATATTTCTGTCTGAATAAATAAAAAATTAGTCTGTAAGTGTACAAAATCTTTTTTTACCTATAAAATCCATTGAATTTTATTCCATATAAATGCATTTAAAATGGGCAAGTTTTCTCCTAGAGATACTAATTCATGCTTTTTAAACAGAGCAATATTCTCAGTTAAGTACATTTCATAGGATTATGTGGATTGCTTTTAACTTGTGCCTTTCTTTTAATAAGAAAAGAAAAATATTCTTCTGGCCTAAAAACTGGGCGGCAAGTCTGGGGATGATGTTTTCTTCTTATTCCCTCTGCGATTCACCGTATTATTTTAGGCAGGCCGCACCGTCTCGGTCTTCACTATCTCGCCTTTTTAAAGAAGTCAAATCGCACTCATAAGGGTCATCTCTCCTGAGATTGAGAAAATCTAGCAGTCATTGCTTTTGAAGACAGAAGATGGACTTTAGGCTTGAGCTATTCCTCCCATTAGAAATCAGGTCTTGAATGCCCAGAGGGTTGGAATTCTGCCATGGAGTCCCCTGTAGCTCCCCGAGGTGACCAAGGGAGGGTATGAATTTCCCCCTTACTGTTGGCTGCATTCTCGAGTTGGTGGATGAAAAGCCCCTCCCTGAATGAAGAAAAATCATCTCTGAGATCAGGGATGTGCATTTGCTTGTCTGCAGGCACCCACTGACAACAGTCCTTGGGGCTGGAATGTCGAGAGGTTATTTGCAATAATTTATGGGCACAGACGGTTGGAGTGAGGGTGATGGAGAAAAGCCACGGGGAACTCATCTGGGCCTCCCCAGCACGGCTGGAGGCTGAAGCCCCCTAGTTACCTGCCTGAAACCGGCTCATCAAGGTGAACTAAAGGATTTGTGTCCTCAGCCATGTCCAGGGCCTTCTTCCTACAAGCATGGAGTCCATGCTTTTTTTTTTTTTTTTTTTGAGACAGGGTCTTGCTCTGTCACCCAGGCTGGAATGCAGTGGTGCCATCGCAGCTCACTGCAGCCTTGACCTCCTGGGCTCTAGCAATCCACTGGCCTCAGCCTCCCAAGTAGATCACAGGCTGGCACCACCACACTTGGCTAATTTTTCTGATTTTTCGTAAAGATCGGGTCTTGCTATGTTGCCCAGGCTGGCCTCAAACTCCTGGGCTCAAGCAGTCCTCCTGCCTCAGCCTTCCAAATTTCTGGAGTTACAGGTGTGAGCTACCATGCCCAGGCCAGAGTCCTATGCTTTTACTTTCCTCAAGATCCGAATAGAAAGTCTCAAATCTTGGCTCCTGATTCTGGGATCTTAAGGAAAACATCTCATCCCTTAATAGCAGAACCAGATTGTAAGTCAGCGGGGTGTTGCCCTGGCTAGGGAGATCTTTGTGTTCTTGGGTCAGGTGGATGGAGCCTGCTTCCTCAGAATTGGAGTGAATATTCCAGGCTAGAAGACCAGTGGGAGAGGCAGCCCAACCCCGGAGCAGCAGGCTGTGCTCAGCCCACAGGGCCCATCCATGTGAGGGCCTTCCCCAACAAACAACCTTCTCCGCTCTCAGCCAGAGACAGCAGCACACCCACAGCTCTCCGAGTGCCTTCGGTGTGGCCTCAACATCTAATTTCAGTTCTGTTTTTCAGGGTGTCAGACAAGTTGGAAAAATTAATTTCATAGGTTTTGAGAATAAAATTTGTGTTACGACAGAATCCCAGAAAATAAATAGTTTGGAAGTCGCTCTCCATCTTCAGGGAACGCAGAAGTCCAGTTGCCGACTCATCTTGTTAACAGGAGGAGAAGGAAGCTTCTGTAAATCTAGCCCCGAGGATTTCTTTCAAGGCCAGCTGGCTGCACCTCATCGATATCTGTTCTTGGACATATATCCAAGCTCACAAACCAAGCTGTTTTCAGAAAAGTTCAGCTAAAGGCTGACAAATTCGACTTTTTATTTCACTAGAGGAAACAGTCTATTTTCCAGAATATTCATAACTAGAAATGTACGTATATTCTGCTGTTAAAATGGAATCCATTTTTCTGACTGTATAAAACACAGTCAGAGTGAAGGCAGTGTCTGGACTCAGTCCACGCTGAGGCCGGAGCAGTCTCAGCCATCACAGTGGCTCCATTGCCACTGCTGCCTGGACTATCCCATTCGCTCACACGACTGCCTGTTCATCCTTTCAAGTTCTCTGTGATCAAGAGCAGTCTGCAGGATGCAGGGAAGGAGGGACTCAGCCCCTCCTTGGGAGCTGGCTCCTCTTTCTTACTACCACTGCCCATGGGCTGGGACTTCCCATGACCAGACCAGGACTGGGAAATACCCCTCCCCTCCCTGCCTCACCTTCCTGTTCAACACAGCGGCTCAGCAGTGAGGGTCTGGGAGGCATCTTTGAGTTCTGTCTGTGATTTAACTCAAGCAAAACTTGGGCCCCAACTGTGTCTGTGATTTAACTCAAGCAAAACTTGGACCCCAACTGTCCGAGCTCAGCATGAAGTCCATCCAATGGAACGATCCAGAAGTATTCCAGGCAGCTCAAATCTCCCCTATGTCAGTCACCAAATATCCAAAGAAGGTGGTGAATCCTAGATTTCTACAGATTCTGAGTACCTGGTGGTGCTGGGCATTGTAACACCAAGCTCTGCTTCAACTTTATCCCACTGCCCACGTAAGGTATCCAGCTCAGGTTCAAATGCTGTCATTTCCCCCAAAGAAACATGTGGGTAGAGATTTAGTCAATCAAGTCATTCTTTTAGATGCCAACCAAGTATTGGAAGCCCACTATCAGGGCAGGCACCGTGGCTTATGCCTGTAATCCCAGCCCTTTGGGAGGCTAAGGCAGGTGGATCACCTGAGGTCAGGAGTTCGAGACCAGCTTGATCACATGATGAAACTCCATCTTTATTAAAAAATATACAAAAATTTAGCCAGGTGTGGTGGCACATCCCTGTAATACCAGCTACTCAGGAGGCTGAGGCAGGAGGATTGCTTGAACCCAGGAGGCGGAGGTTGCAGTGAGTTGCACCATTGCACTCCAGCCTGGGTGACAAGAGCGAAACTCCATCTCAAAAAAAGAAAAAAGAAAAGAAAACCCACTATGGGGTTTCCCGTATTACTGGGAATAGAACAGGAATCAAATCATTTTTTAAAAAACCCTCTCCCCCCAACGGAGCTTACATTTTAACAGGAAAGATGGACAATAAATAAAATAACGGAGTACAACAAGCAGGAAAAGGGCGTGAAGTGCTGGGCAGGGGGTGAGGCTCAGCGAGGAAGCGGAGGGAGCCCGCCCCCGGGAGTAATTCCGAGCACGCCCTGCCCGGGCGAGGAAGAGGCCGTGCTGGGCAAGGATGTTCTGGGGGAGCCGCCGTGCAAAGGCCCTGAGTTGGGACTGCTCCCGACGTGTGCGAGCAGCCACACGGTGAGCTCATGGCCGGAGAGGGCGACCGAGGGAAGGTTGCAGGAGGCAAGGCGAGCGTCATCGGTGCCGGCAGCAGGGTGGCGGGGGCACTGCGGGGGCTTTGGCTATTTCCTGAATGCAACGGAAGACATTGCTGGGTTTCGAGGAGAAAAATGACATCGCCTGAAATGTGTGTAGCAGAATCGCAGCAAGCGCTGGCTGAGAACAGACGACGGGGCAGAGGCAGAAACAGGGAACTCAGCAAGAGGCCTGTGGTAAGAATCCAGGCCAGAGCTGATGGTGGTGGAGGCTCGGGCTGGGGTGGAGGTGGTGGAGGTGGCAAGGTGCTCAGATTCTGGATTTGACGTGAGGGCAGGGTGGACAGGGTAGAAGTGAAGCTTTCCGGCCGGATCCCCTGGAGGAATGGAATTTCCCTCGGCTGAGAAGCAGAAGGCTACGGGATAAGCAGGTTTGCAGGGACGGGTGATGGGGAGCTCGGTTTGGTATGTGTTAGGTGTACCGTGTGTGTGAGCCCATCGGAGAAGCGACACTAAGGCAGGTGCTGACACAGGCAGGGTCCAGGGGAGAGGATTGGGGTGGGTGGGGTAAGACTTGAGAACCATCAACCCTTGTGGCTATTCCAAGTCCTGAGGCTGGATGAGATCATATGGGTTTTAGTGAAGAGGGGACAGAGAAGCAGCCTCAGAACCCGGCCCTTGGCCATTCCAGCAGTCATAGACCAGACATGTGCCAGGCCTACAGGGGTCATGACCGACCCCATCGGCTGCCCAGCTCCGCCTGCACGCGTGGCTTTACCTCACGGAGTGCTTTCTCTCTCTGCGACCCACTTCACTCCAGCTCAGCCCCCAGAATGTGGGTGGTATGAGAACAGAAAACCTTCTCTCTATTCACAGCTGGTGTGAGACATGAAGAAGAGCACCCTGCCCATGGTGGGCCCTCAGTGAGGGTTTACTTGATGCAGTGGTGCCATGGGGCTGACCCAGCCTCCCTCGCCTAGAGAGACTCACCTGCCCCAGCTGCTGGGAGCATGGGTGGCTGATGGCTCCTGGCCGCATCCCCTGCCACGGACTGCCCTGAGGAGCTGCCTGACTCAGGGTTCTCCTGCTCCCAAAGGTGTTCCACGGCCAATGACTGGCAGCCTGGGGACACAGGACATGGAGGCACAATCCCTGGCCCCAGCTGCAACAACCATGAGAGACCCTCCCAACGGCACGGCTGCCTGCAGGCTTTGTTGGGCTTCATTTGCAGCCTCA
The DNA here is from genome assembly GCF_009761245.1 of Sapajus apella. NCBI lineage: Eukaryota > Metazoa > Chordata > Mammalia > Primates > Cebidae > Sapajus > Sapajus apella. The sequence goes on along the minus strand of NW_022436950.1, from coordinate 3,140,347 downwards.
TCATGAGCCAGCTCCCACTGTGTCCATTCCCGCCTCCCTGCCTCCTACCTGGGGGTCTCCCAGGAGCACTTCTCAGTAATCCTTCTTCAGGCGAGTGAGCACCTTCAGTTCTGTTCCAGAAAACCCAAGTACATACACTGTATGAATGAACACACGAATGCCCCAGGCTTCAGCTAATATTCCACCTTCTTAGAAAAGTTTTCTCCGTCTCCTGCAATAAACCAGAGCCCCTGTTAGATGGTTTCATAGCTCCCTGCATTTTTCTTCCCAGCACTGATTGTTCTGTTATTTGTATGACTTTTTTAAAACTAATGTCTGTTTCCCCCAGCCTCTGTGTTCCATGAGGGCAGGGACTATGTGGGTCTTGCCTGGAACCTGATAGAAATTTAGAAAATATCAGTTGATGGAGACAGCCTAGGTGTAGCTGAGCTAGAGGCACCCAGGAGCACGACCCTTGAAAGTGCATCAGGTCAGGTGACAGTATGAAAATGCCTGCAGGGCTCTGCTACCTGGATAGGCCCCTGCTCTAGCCCTGGGGGTGGGCTTCAGGTGCTCCAGCTGTGGCTGTGGGCGGGACAGGGTGGGGTGGTGGGGAGGGGGTGTTCCTCAGCTGGCCCTCCCTCACTCGCCCTAGGGACTGGCATTTCTTGGCATGCTCCCCACCTCCCAACTGAAACTGAAGCCCCCAGTGTGAGGCTGCAGCAGCTGGGATGTGACTGTGTTCTGCCTGAGGATAAATATTGGGGAAAAAAATAGAGGGAAATGACAGCAACCTCTCACCAAGGAAAGTGGAGAACAAAAGGCCAGGAGTATTTTTCCAGAACAAGGCATCAGGGTTTAGGGAGACACAGCTGGGCTCCATCTCCATGGAAACAGTTCCTCTGCCCTAGCACGTGGGCATTCTCTCCTGGTTTGCCCAAGCTCTGGGAGGCTCCCGGATGGTCTTTGAGATGCATGTTCAGGGCAGCTTTGTGCGGATGTCCTGACGATGTTGCACTCGGGGGCCGTCTTCAGTGTCATTTGGCCCTGAGCCATGTGTAAAGACTGCACAGGAGGTGAGCCTGGTTTAGGGGGCAGAGCAAACCGGCTAGCTCTATCTTATATCAGCTGTGCAAACCTGGAGAGGTCTTCCTTGAGACAGCTGTTTGGCCACCTGAGTCAAGCCTGCCTTTCCCCTGGAACCCCATTGTTCTCAGTGAAGTCTGGTTCAAGCCCCGGTCCAAGCTCTGCTATGTTGTCTGTGTACTTCTTCCTCCAGGCAGCATTCCATGTCATCAGATTCTCCTTACTGACTACGTGCTGTTCACCTGTCACGCCTCTTCTGTGCCTCATCATCTTAGCTGACCTCCACAAACACCTGTAAGGCGGATGATGTCATTATCTCCATTCTACAGACTCAGAAGCCGAGGCTCAGGTAGCCGAAGCCACATTCCTGAGGCCACAGAGACAGTAAGAGTTGGATCCAGGTGGATGACCCCAACAACTGGGACTTTAACGCCTTTGGTTTATGGCCTCTTGGGATGGTGGCTTGTGTGGTTGCTTCACTGCATAATATCAAATTCCCACAAGTTTAGGATGTTCATTTAGAGAGGAGGAAATTGAAGCTTTAGGCAATTAAGTGGCATATCTGAGACTGCACAGCATTACCTGGGGGAGACAAGATTTCAGCCCCCTCCTCCCAAAGTTCAAAAGCCTCATTCTTTTCCATATGATCATTGTAGCATCCAAATCTTGACTCCTCGCTGGGGTGAGCAGAGCCCATCCTCCAGCTCTGGCAGAGGACAATCTCCACTGTGACCGTGCTCTTCATGGGCTGCGTCTATTCCTGATTTTAGACTTTCCAAACAGTTGTCCAGCCAAAGCTTCGAGCTAAAGACCTCAGTGCCTCCACATCAGGACAGATTGAAAACCGAGGACTCTGATGTCATAGGAGCAGCGTCAAAAGCACAGTCTACCTCACGGCACCAGAACAGCCAACAATCACAGAGCACTGGAAAGACCCTTCCTAACCGGCTCACCAGCAAATCTCCAACCATGTGTTGCCCCTTAAATGAGTCAACCATCCTCACAAACCAGGCTTCACATGGTCCCCAGTTAAAGAGCTCATAGTCAGGCCAGGCACGGTGGCTCATGCTTGTAATCCCCCCGCTTTGGGAGGCCGAGATGGGTGGATCACCTGAGGTCAGGAGTTCAAGACCAGCCTGACCAACATGGAGAAACCCTATCTCTACTAAAAATACAAAATGCAAAATTAGCCAGGCGTGGTGGTGCATGCCTGTAATCCCAGCTACTTGGGAGACTGAGGCAGGCGAATCACTTGAACCCAGGAGGCAGAGGCTGCAGTGAGCTGAGATCATGCCATTGCACTCCAGCCTGGGCAACAAGAGTGAAACACTGACTCAAAAAAAAAAAAAAAAAAAAAAGAGCTCATGTTCATGGCTGCTAACCACAGGCTGGTCTATTTCTAAAGCAGCTTGATTTCTAAACCACTCAATTAAGTAAGACAAGCTTTAAAGGGATCACTATGGAATGTTCCATTATCAAAATGATAATATTAATTCTCTAAGAAACCTATTTTGTTGCTAAATTTACATCAAATTATCAAAGATGTGCTTTGGATGAATATTGTTCTTGGGGTAGATTTCAGAGAAGAAAGAAAGTGACCAAAGGAAGCATTAACTGTCCCGGCCTTTTTAGCTTCTAGGAAGGAAAAGTGAAAAAGCCACTTCAGCTATCAATTCCCTCTAATAACAGAGGGTCAGGTGGGCAGGTAAGGAGACCTAAACAAGTGAAAGAGCTGGTAGGGAAAGGGTGGACCTCAGCCCCATGAGCACCCCCAGTGCAGCAGCAGATGCATACCTTTACATGAGCACCCCCAGCGCTGCAGCAGATGCATGC
>NW_022436950.1:3119774-3137439 GCF_009761245.1 Sapajus apella | reverse complement strand
AGCACCCCCAGCGCTGCAGCAGATGCATGCATTTACATGAGCACCCCTAGTGCAGCAGCAGATGCATGCCTTTACATGACCACCCCTGGGCGCTGCAGCAGATGCATGCATTTACATGAGCACCCCCGGTGCTGCAGCAGATGCATGCCTTTAAAAGGCCCCAGGGAAGTTGGATCATGAAAGCTCTGTGTATAGGTGCAGCTGAATCATTATTCCTGTGTTTGGACTAGACCAGTACAATGCTGACCTCACCCACTGGACAGACACCCTATCTGTCCAACACTCACACAGCAGCCCTAAGAGTTCGGAAGTGCTGTCTCCGATTTTCACAGAAGGGCTTTAAGCAGTCTGATAGTTTGCATTATTGCTCTCAAATATTTACCTACTTTGCCTCCATCCAGCTCCTTGGGAGGAGCATATTACCGAATCACCACGTTGATGTTGGGCTTGGCCATGGAACATGCTTTGGCCAAGGGACTGTGGGCAGCTGTGAAATGAGCCTTCAATGCTTGAGCAGTTTGCTTGGCTCTTATGCACTAAGACCTGCCATTAGAAGGCCTGAGTGGCTGCTGCCCTGAATCCTGGACCTTAGAATAAAACACGTGTCACAGACCTAAATCCGATCAAAGCCCAAAGCCATGCCCTGCTGAACCACAGCATGAAGCAGAGCTGCCCACTGAGTCCCAGGCGTATCAGCTAAGCTGCAGGCAACATGTAGATTCATGAGCATGAGGGAAATGATCCACTGAAGTTTCACATGTTTTCTTAGGCAGCAGTAGCAGCTGTTACAGAAAGGTTGTGTAATTAACCAATTTCAAGAAGTCTGATTCTAAGCATTCAGATTTGCCTAGCTCCAAATCCCAAGCTCTTTTAATTAGATCATGTAGATTTTAATTAGACCATATAGAGCAAACAGGCTGGAGGTAGGAAGTCAGGACAAGTTTGGGGAGCAGTCATCTTCCATGAAGCTGGGTACTGAAGTGTACAGACGGTCTAAGGCAAGAGAGGAGCATTGTACAAGAGATTCTGCAGTAGAAGGGTTTGTGGATGAATCTCTCTAGATTTAGTTTTCCAGAGGATGTTCCACATGAAATTTTTGGCTCCTTCCGCCCAGTTAAAAAATTACACCTACGCTAATTCATGTGTTCTATTGGCGAACCTAAAACATTTTGATAGGCAGTTCTCTTTGTATTTAATCTTGGCTGAAATCGCTCTTTTCAACATTGTAGATAAAATCCATATGCTTCAGTGTAAAAACAGTAGTATTTTACAGAAATAAGAACATTGCAAAAAGTGGTTAGCACATAAAAACTATCCATTCTGCTACTAGGAGCCCTGTTTGACCCATAGCCTTTTCATCTCACCATGTAGAGCAAATGGTGTGGAGGAGGAATTGAGGAAAATAGAAGGACTGCTGAGATCTAGAGAACTTATTAAGCTGAGGCTCTGGGTTAATTTGCTTGTATCTACGTTTCCATCCATTTGCTGTGAACGTCTCTCTCTTCATGACATACATTAAGGAAATATTTATGGTAGTTCTACGGTAGAGAAACAGATGTCTCTTGATTTCTACTTTGATTTTAAAAATTCCACTGGACAATAAATATTATGTATACTTATTTTTAGACATCTCATGAATTTTTATGAAGTTTTCCCATCTGAAAAAGAAATTTAAAATTACTCCCACGTTCCATAATCTCTAGATTTCTGTCATGAATTTGCAATTATTTGGGGAGTCTGACGTGGAATTGGAATGTTTATTAGCTATTCAAACATGACAGGCACTATATTAAGTGCTTTGTATACACACCCATGAGTCAGGATAACACCCCATAAGGTCTGTTGTATAATCTGCATTTGCAGATGAGGCCCAGAGAAGTTAAGTTACTTTCCCGAAAATATCGCTGATAAGAGGCAGAACTCAGGATTGAACCCAGTTGTGTCTGGCTCCAAATTCCATGCATTTTCCACAACCCCAGACAGGCTCCTCCCATGCTATTTCCTCCTCAGTTAAGTCCAGGAGTCAGCAGAAATATTTCTAACCCTCCAACAAGAAGGGCCTTGTTCTCTGGGTTAGGGACAGATGTATAAGGATAAGGACTTTAACACTGGGGTCAACTCTCCATCACTCATTCTGGACTTTTTCCAGTCTGCCTCTGTCCTCTCTGTTTTTAAATTAGGGCTTTTGTTTCTACTTAATAGTTTATCTAGTGGAGAGGCGTGTGAGAAACTAACTCACTTTGCCTTTTCGTTAGAAGTCAAAGTAAACCTTTGGTTTCAGAGAGGGGAAGCAGCTGGGTAAAGAAGTTAAGCAACGGCCCCTAGAGGTTGGAGGACTGATCGGTTTCTTCCAGGCTTGCTTTCATTAAAAGAGTTACTCATAATTTAGCTGCATGATCACGGAGATGTATTTTACAAATTAACCTTAACTGCTTTGACTTAGAAAAAGGAATCTGATCTTTCTTAGAACACATTTTTCCAAACAGGATGCCAGTGTCAATGGCAGCTATGCTGAGTCATCAATGACTTGGTAAAGACTAATGATCAAAGCTAAAACTTAACATAGAGAAAACTAATATTTTCTCTAACGACTTCAGGCACCACTTTTTGTCATTCATATAATTATAATTTACAATTGCTCGAGCCAAAAACCAGTGAATTACTTTTGGTTATTCTTTTTTCTCTACCCTTGATGTTGTCAGAAGATCCTCGGGGTATTCCTTTGCCAGCCAGAAATCTCTGTGGCCAGCGGCACCTTCTGCCTGAGTATTTCTCATCCCCACTAGGCTTGTTCTGCCCCTTCGGCCCAAGCTACTGGCCCGGATCCCACACCTGCCTAGGGTGATCCAGGCGCAGAGTGGCAAGGGGTGTGTGGGCGAGCAAGTGTGGAGTCCAGCCACTGCAGACAGCCAGGCACACAGGCTGCTGTGACAGGGCGGGCAGTGCCAGCACAGGTGTCAGCTCTGTGTGAGGCTGCAGCTGGAGCAGATGTACTGTATGCGGCTTATGCTGTGGGCACCTGCATCTGGACGAGGAGAACATGGTGGTGCCTGGGAGCTTGGAGACTCCAGGAACTGCAGAGCCCCAAAGAGGGTGTCACATCACTGGCTTGGGGAGTCCCTAGGTCTGGGCACAAAAGGGCCACAGCTCTTCTCTTGTCTCATCACCCACTATGTGGCAAAGCAGCTGATGTGTTTCAGCCCTGTTTATGTTACAGCTCTTTCAGTCCTGCCATTCGGTGGCTCTCAAGTTCTTATCCCACATCCAGGAAGAATAAGGTACATGGAAAACTGGAGGCTGAGCAAGGTGGAAAGGAGCTTCATTGTGTGACAGAACAGCTCTCAGGAGACCTGAAGTGGGCAGCTCCTTTCTGCAGCCAGGTCCTCCCAATAAGCGCCCAGCTCTCAACGGAGAGGAGATCCACAGTAGGCAGCTCCTTTCCACAGCTGGTAGTCCCGACCTCTGTTCTGGTCTTGCTGAGTTCAGGATTTTTACAGGCTCACAAGGGAGGAAGTGCTTGCTGATTGGTCCATGGGTGGCCAGGGGTGGGCCTGGAAAAACACCATCAGTTCTCACTCCTGTCTCTGGACTCTACCTGGAACTGACAGCCTGGTCCCCATGCTTCAGGCCGTCCCTGGTTTGAAGGCGCGGCTTCACCAGGGACCCCTCCCTTTGCCACCCAGGAGCTTGTCTGCCTCCTGCCACCAGCCATCAATCATGTTGTCCACAGTGCCCAGGCCATTCGTGGCAAGGGCACCTGTAGGCCCATGTCTAGCCACCTTGGCGCCCTCTCAGCCTGCCTCCCATGCTCATCGGCACCCAAAGTCCGGACAATGCCCAGGCTTGGCCACAACCTTGCCCCACCCCAGAGTGGGCACCAGGAGCTGTGAGAGGCCAGGCAGCAGGTGCAGGCATTTCTGAGCCTGTGGGGGAAGGAGGACTTCCTGGGCCCCTGACAGTAAGACAAGAGAGTTCCGAAGGAGCTATGTGACTTTTGACAAAGGCATGCCGAAATTTACTGACCCACCACGCTGTGTTTTACTACGGATTTTTCTGACCAGACTATATGCTCGCTGAGGGCAGGAGTCCAGTTCGTGCCATGGTTTCCCCAGCGTCTGGAACGACACCTGGTATATAATAGGTAATCCACAAATGTTGGGAGACGTTGGAAAAAATACCAAAGGCCCTCACTGTCTTAAGTCTCCAAGTATTTAGAGGAAAGTCTGAGAGCATTCACCAGCCAAACGCTGCTGCCCGGGAGGCCTGTGCTACCGGAGGCCGCCCTGGCGCTAGGACGTGGAACGCCTGGCTCTCTGCAGCCCGTGGCCTGCTCCCCCATCCCTGTTGTCTTTCACCTGAGCCCAGAGCAGCTTCAGAATCTGAAGCTGACACAGCATGCGTCTCACCCAGGTCCCCTCAGAAGCCCCTTTTCCATGTGATGTTTCCAGGGTCCTGGTCCCAGCTTTGCCTCCCTCATTAGCACCGGCTTCTGCTCACCAGATGTTGGGGAGCTTCACCTCCAAGCTGCGGTGGCACCAGGAGACATAATAAGATAATAAGAGGGGAGGGGAGGGGAAGCAGGGATTGAACTTGCCTTCCTCCTTGTTAGTGGCCTTCCTTTTTTCTCTTTCCACACAAGTACAAATGGGCGGGTAGGACTCAGGGTGAGAAAACTCAGAGAACTGAGCAGACTCCAGCGGGATTCCCGGGTATCTTTGCAGAGATTCCAGGCCTCGGTCTCCCTCCCTCTGGAAGGACACGCACGGCCAGTGAGGCAGCTGGGCCCTGGGAGTGCCCTAGGAGGACCAGTCCAGCTGGCTGCAGAGGAAATACTGCCTTCGAGGGTGATTGTTCAAGTTTCTAGAAAGTTCTATGGTCTGCACAGGCCTCCCAAGGCTGGTACACCCAGGCTTATTTCTCTGGAGGAAATAAAATTACCTTTTAAACACAACCACAACGTTTCCATTTCTTGCTGCTCTAAATTGAGTTGGCCATGCCTGAGCTCTACTTTCAAGCATTTAACTCTTTAGTGGGGGAAAAAAGCCAGCAGAAGACACTCACACACGTGCCCGGCTCTGACTCTGGGCCACGGTTACCATCTGGGAACTGTGGGGAATATCATGTGGTGGTCCCTTGTCTGGCCAGCCCTTCTGGGGGTGGGGGTGGGGGAGGCCCCATAACCAGGAAGCAGTGGGTGGATAGCGGGAGGCCCCGAGGGTGAGTCACCCCGTTGGCTGCCTCGCGGTCACAGACCTTTGGCTATTGTCACTGCCTCTAGGGTGAGTTACACTCTGAGCCTTGGTGCCTCTGGGGCTCTGCAGAGCTGAATTTCTCCCAGTCCACTGGGCCCGAACATTTGTTTCTAATCTTTCACCCACTTCCCACCCTGCAAGTGACTGGAACTTCCCACTGGGGGTGCAACCACAAGCTAAGGACTGCTGACCTAAGGAAGAACTATTTTTGCTTTTGAAGACTTCGACATAGAGAAGGGAAGTATTTATATTGTTGGCGTTTGAATTGTGAGCTGAGCAGCCTTCTGCGGATATTATGGGTATTCCATTATCTCTGGGAATCAAATAATATTTCCTGAGCTCCTTCGCCAAAGGCTCCCAGGCAATTCAATGCCAGGGAAAGAAGGGACAAAGAGCAGTTGTCCAAGTTCCAAGGAAGGGGAAAAGCAGACGGGCAGTCAGCTCAGATGGCTTTGCTTATAGGCAAGGAAAAGCAATCTTCCATGACCGTGATGATAGTGCTCCCCAGACAGGGAACGTGGAGCCGTGACCTGTGGCTCGCAAGCCACACTTACAGACCCATCAGTGCTGTCTGACTCCATCTCTCAGGGTCCACACCTTGCCCACATCTAAGATACCCAAAGGCCAGTGATGCCCTTTCCCTGGGTTGCCTGACCCTCTCAGCTGGGTCTAACCCCTCACCATGCTGTTGAGACGAAGCAGCGTGGCTAACTGCATCTCACTCTAGGAAGCCTGAGAGCTCCGAAAGCAGAGGCCAGCCCTAGAGCTGTTCCTCTGGTGGGCAGCACCAGGCAGGGGCACAGTTCGTGGCCTTTGGGGCAGTGCCAGACCAGCCAGGCGGAATCCTGGGAAAGCAGGATCCACAGAAGTCTTCGAGGGGTTAGTGGATGTCTCCACTTCCCGACTACAAGGCATGGGACATGAGAGAGAAGGATAGAATTTTCTGGACAGAGCTGAAAATGAAGTGGCACTGTCAGCTTCTTCTCCCCAAGGCCACCTCCCAGCCGTCACTCCTGCTCCGTGAGAGTCAATCCTCGGCACCACCGGCTGCTTCTGTCATCTGCAGATCACTTTACTGTTCCCATCTCACAAGAACTGCTTTTCCCTTCCGTTTAGCCATTCAGCTGCTGCGTCAGCGCTCATGAGAGCTGTTAGCATCACCAGCTTCCTCTCTTGAGGGTGGACTGAGCCCGGGGGGCCATGCAGCTTCCCACGGTGCCCCCACTGGGTTGAGATGGAGCCAGCATTTGGGCCCTGGCAGTCGGATGCAGAGCCCATCACCAGGCTCCTGGGAGCATCAGGGGAAGGCCTGGATTGGGCTGGATCCCTGGGGGAGGGAGCTTGTAATCCTGCTCCTGTTTTCTGTCTTTCTGATCTCTTAGTTTCTGACATTGGCTTTTTCCCGTAGCACCCTTGTCACTATCCCCTCAAATGCAAGTGATCGTCACGCTCCACGCTGAGACCTATCCTGTGTGATCCTCCTTAGCATCCTGCAGCCTCTGTAACAAGTGTCCACATACTTGGTGGCTTAAAATGACACGCGTTTATTCTCCTATCATAGTTTAGGCCAGAGGCCTGTGATGAGGATCAGTGGGCCAAAATCAAGGTGCCAAGATTGTTCCCCGCTGGAGGGCCATGCAAAGGATTGCTCCCTGCCTCTGTCAGCTTCTGGTGGCTTCAAGTGCTCCTTGGCTCATGACTGCATCACTGACCTCTGCCTCCATGCTCATGTGGCCTTCTCTCACTGTGTCAAGTCTCCCTCTGTCTCCCTCTTATAAGGACCCTCATGTTTGCATTCAGATCCTGTCTTGTGAACCCAGGATAATCCCACAATCTCAAGAGCCTTAATTTAAGACACAAAGTAACATTCACGGTTCCAGGGATTAGGATGTGGAATCTTGGGAGAACTTTTTTTTTTTTTTTTTTTGATGGAGTCTCACTCTGTCTCCCAGGCTGGCATGCAGTGGCATAATCTTGGCTCACTGCAACCCCTATGTCCTGGGTTCAAGCGATTCTCCCATCTCAGCCTCCTGAGTAGCTGGGACTACAGGCACATGCTACCACACCCAGCTAATTTTTGTATTTTTAGTAGAGATGGGGTTTCACCATGTTGGCCATTCTGATCTCGAATTCCTGACTTCAGGTAATCTGGCCGCTGTCTCTGCCTCCCAAATTGCTGGGATTACACATGCGAGCCACTGTGCCTGGCCATGGGGAGCATTTTTTTAGTGTACCTCAATCCCCAAATCTATTGCTTCACTCTTCACTTTTACACTGAACTGCAGCGCTGAATTCTCCCAGGCAGCCGGCTACCCTGGGCCAGGAGGGGAGGTCTGGACCTGCCACAGTCCATACCCTCTGCATTACATTCCATGTATGATCCTGAGCCTTGATGTCGCAGTGACACTGGAGGACAGGTGCAAGGTGCTTCTCAGTGAGGAGGTACTGACGTACCCCAGGGAAGTTTGGGATAGCAGGTATATGGGGTATGGAGCCTCCTGGCTGGATCTGTGTGGTCTGTTTCCTTGCTTTGACCGTTCATTTGTATCGCAGACCTCGTCCGGGGGCTGGGACTGTCTGCAGGCTCTGTCCTGTCCTGGACAACTCAGGCATAATAATTGTCTTGCTTTCACAAAATCTGGAGAGAGGGAGGCCCTCTCCCTGTGCATGTGACACTCTTGATATAAGACACAACAAAAGGCACTAGGGAAGCAAAAGATCCCGGAGAGCAATAAAAAGTAATTCATGGTCAGGCGCAGTGGCTCATGCCTGTAATCCCAGCCTTTGGGAGGTCAAAGTGGGCAGATCACAAGGTCAAAAGATCGAGACGGTCCTGGCCAACATGGTGAAACCCTGTCCCTACTAAAAATACAAAAATTAGCTGGGCATGGTGGTATGCGCCCGTAGTCCCAGCTCCTTAGGAGGCTGAGGAGTATCACTTGGACCCAGAGGCGGAGGTTGCAGTGAGCCAAGATGGCACCACTGCACTCCAGTCTAGTGACAGAGCAAGTCCCCCCTCAAAAAAAAAAAAAAAAAAAGTAATTCATTCTCAGCATGGAGTCTGTGTTTCCGGAGGGAAACACAAAGGAGTCATCTGCCCTGGTCCCCAGCCAGCTTGGCCTCCCACGCACGTGGCGAAGATGCACCTCTCTGGAGCAGCGGGGCCCTGGCCACTCACCACGGGTGCTGTGAATGCAGGTCCGCTTTTGTTAAGTGTTGGATGACATCTGGACTTTTGGTTCTGTTGGCTCAACCACGTGCCAGGAAATGAAGTATTCCTGCAAGGAAGGGGTTTGCGCCTGTGCACGTGGTGTGGGAGAAATCCTGGAGCTGCGGAGGAAGTCGTGCATTGTGAGACTTGGCATTCTTTGTGGCTTCTGGGAGCTGGGCAGTAGGAAACTGCAGCCGTCTAGATAGCGTTAGGAAATTATCTGAGTTTCTATGATGAAAGGAAGGCAAATGAAGCCACGTCTTACCCGCTGGTGTCGTTAAAGATGCTTTCTCTTTAGCCAGAATCTAATGTTGTCTCCAAAGGAAATGGGAAATTCTCACCATGAAGCCCCATTTTGATTACTCCTGTAACTTTGCATGAATTTGACCAAATGCTTGCTGTCAAACTTCACCTACTCCTGGTTTCTAAACCCTAATTCATTGTTAACAGAACCCACTATGAACTAGCTACCTCCTCACTGGAAAAGTCACCAAACCCACAGTGCTGAAAAGCAGTCATTATCACATATGCTTTTGATTCCAATGGGGCTTTGAGTGAAGCATGCCCATTCTTCTCGAGTTGGCCTCTCTGCTCCCACATTTTTTTGAAACCAGCACTAAAACCCTGGTAATTCAAAGCTTTTCTCTGCTTAGCAGCATTGCCCAGAGTCCTGAGGATGCTCCCCATGGACTGGAAGCACAATTCTGCATCCTGCTTTAAGAATCAAAGAGTACACCTGGTGGGTTTCCATTCTTTCCAGGGAATTTTACTTTATTAATGATTCTAAAAAATCAACATAAGTCAAAGGGTTGAGTAACATATCAAATATCTAGAGAACAGATTCTCCACCAGCCAGTGCCAGTTAGATTTCAAACAGGCACTTACACAGAGGAGGTAACTGGAAAAGGAGAGGGATGCCCCCTGGATTTGCTCAGCTTGACAGTTTCAGGATTATCCTCAGGGGAAAGGCCTAGAGTGGCGACCGATTAATAAGCTTCAAACCCGCTGGTGATTGAAACAAATCAGAAGCTGCTTTGATAATTGTTTGTACCAAAGGGAAGACACCCCTAATTCTGGGTGGGGAGGAAGAATGTTCCATGCTGCTTTAGAATGAAATCTGTTTGAATTGGCTGAGGTTTCTGAGGTTGGCTAGACTTCACAACTCCAAAGGCTGGAACACAGCTGTCCTCATTGTCAGGAACTAGAGAGAACACCTAGGAAAATCATAAGCTTTGTAACAATACACAGGAGGCTATGGTTCATGTACATGGATATCCGAAAGAGAAATCTTCAGCCCATTCTTGTCTTCCCAGTGGCAAAGCCTCTTTCTCGGTTTCCTTCTAGAAAACTTGGGGACGGCTCAGAAGGGGACCTTCAGTCGGCAGGTGGAGAATCAGGTCTGGGAGCCTTCTGCAATGACCTTTGTCTCTTCTTCCGCTGTCCTGGGACAGTGTGTCAGGGCTGGCTATGAACACCACAAGCTCCTCTGCAGCAGGTGGAGTCTCTGTGTAGAAATGGTTCTCACTTTGGGGTCCCCATTGGAATTACTTGAAGAGTTCTAAAAATGCTGATGTCTGGGCCCTGCCTGGGGATTCTGATTTGCTTGATCTGGGGCATAACCAGAGTATGGTATTTTTAAAAGCCTCCCATGCCTCAGTGGAGCCAGAGTCAAGAACCAGTGATTCTGGGACTCTATAGCCTCCAAGTAGGGGTTTTTCCTATTAGAGATGTTGCTTTAATTTACCTGCCCCAATGAGGGCACGCAGGACCTCCACGTCATCCTGGGAGCCACATCATCAGCACAGCTAAACCCACCCTGGGATCCCCCTGTTGCAGGTGGGCGGGCACTGCTCATTTCCCCACACTGAAAGAGAATAGTTGTCCTCTCCCAGTATGATCGACAGGTGACAGGGCCTGGTCTGTTGCTTCCTGAAAACGGGAGAAAAAAAAAGAAGGAGTGGAAGAGAACTACGTGGTGCAGATAAACAAATGTAAAACGGCCCTGAAAACGTCTTTTGTGGGGCATGAGGCTGACACGTTAGGAAGCCCTATTGAAGAAACAACGTAAAATTAGGAATACAAAATAGCATGAGAGTCTTGGGAGGTACATGGAGGGGAGGGGTCCTGAATCTTCAGCTTTGACCAAGTGAGCAGTGCAGTGGCAAGGGAGAGCAGGAGGTGATGCACATGCTGATGTGAAGGCACACTTCCCACGGGCAGAGCTGCCTGGGCAACATCCCACTGAATTGAAAGGGCTACAAAGCAGCATGTCAGGCCAGGTGCAGTGGCTCACACCTGTAATCCCGGCACTTCGGGAGGCCGAGGTGAGTGGATCCTGAGGTCAAGAGATTGAGACCTGCCTGGCTGACATGGTGAAACCCCCTCTCTACTAAAAATACCAAAATTAGCTGGGCATGGTGCCGGGCACCTGTAGTCCCAGCTACTTGGGAGGCTGGGGCAGGAGAATCACTTGACCTGGGAGGTGGAAGGTGCAGTGAGCAGAGATCGCGCCACTGCACTCCAGCCTGGAGACAGAGTTAGACTCCATCTCAAACAAACAAACAAACAAAAACAAAAAAAAGACACACACAAAAAAGCCTGTTAAATCTTGTTTCTTTTTTGTCAAGAGTTCTATGCACACTCATATTAAAGTGTGCTTTTTGTAGTCTAAGAGTAAAATGGGATGATGGTTTCCTCTGAGCCTGGGAACGAGGTTGTGAAATGGGCAGGGTCACTGCCAAACAGTGTCACTGTCACTGATTAGCTTCATGGTGTTGTGATTACGATGCATGAGCCAGACCAGTGCTCGCCATGTGGCTGGAGTCACCAGCCCCTCAGTCCAGATAAAACTGACATAAAAATCCATGCAAATTGATTGTGAAACAGCTCCTGATAAACTCGTGAATAGGCCTCTTTTCTGGACTCTTTTTTTGACACAAAAGGAGATGTTTCATCTACCCAGTTGCATGTTATCCATATGTATTATACCAGTAACCATTCTAATACTGTATTGTTACATGAGGCACCATATGCCCACTCGTTAGAGAAACTCTTCAGGAGGACTGAGGAAGAGGAGGCAGGAAGCAGCAGAGATTTGGGCAAAGGGGCTTTCCCACTACACCGACATTCCCAGAAAACACTTGGTTGAGGGGCTGGTGGTGCCTTTTGGATTTTCACAGTATTACAAGGAACACATCTTATTTTTAAGAGAATTCTTCCCTACCACACAGACACACACTGCTTCATGTACAGTTTGCTTTATTGTAGTTACAGCATTTCTTACATTGATTAAAACTGGTAGCAGAATTCTTTCCCAGGAAATACTGCAAAATAAGTTCTGTCACTTGGAAAAAGCCCTACTTGTCTGGTGCACGACATCAGCCTTCAAGAATCACGGACCAAATGAGAACCGCCGTGGCATCCTAACGTATCCTTTGGCGCAGTGACTCTCAGCGCGGAGTTTGCGGCAACAGGGGCAGGAAGCTCCGCTCCATTCCCAGACGTTGGGATGTGCTTGAATGTAATGCATGGCTGCCTTCCACATTCAGAAAAATTCAACGGCTCTGCCCTAGTGGCTTTGGTTTTTGTCCTTTGCTGGGATATAGACATGATTCATGGCAGGGAAACATCACAGGCAGTTCTTATAAAAAAGAAATTCCCCCTGAAAGAAAGAGGAAATGATCTCTGAAAATTGCAAACATATGCTAACAAGGCCAATAAAATACGTGCAGGCATGCAGCAGGGTTCTCCCCACCACAGACTCTGAAGGTCCCCGGTCCGCTTCGCCGTCTCAGTAGGCTCTGCATAAGCATCAACATTGCCTTGCATCTTTGCAAACACATTGAAGACTGTTTTGCTTTTTTAAGTTGCAATCACACTGCACATGGCTTTGATTAGTGGTCACACACATGCGCCAAACCTAATGTCATGCACAGCTTTCGATTGTATTTTCCCCTTTATGGGACTGGAAAAATCTTAGTCTCCAGCCTGGGGATGATCTGTCTCTAGTTATTCCGGAGGCCTCCGTGGCTGAGCTGGCAAGGAGGAGGGAACAGAGCAGAGTCTTCCGCCTGAGGGTTCTCAGGACGGTGGTGGGCTGGCCCCCACCCCCAGCCTCTCTTGTGTCCCCATCTCCCCTTGTGAAGGTTCTCATGTGCCTCCTCCGGAGTGTTCCATGCCCTTCATGGAGGAAACTCACAGACACTTCCCATGGGAGCAATTAATAAATCAGTGTATTCAAAGCATAGACAGTCCGGGAGAGACAGGGTCTAATGTGGGCGGGTCACTCCAGGTGAAGGAAAAAAATCCTAAAGACAGATCGCAGATGCCGGAATCACTCACTGCAAGGATGTTGCTGACCTACAGGGGATTTCTCAGTGCACCTGTCAGGAGACACACGGAGCTGGGAGGGGGCATTCTTTGATGGGGCACACAGGAGAGCAAGCCCCAGTAGGGTTTTATTTTTATTTTTATTTTAAGTTCTGGGGTACACTCACAGGATGTGCAGGTTTGTTATGGAGGTATACGTGTGCCATGGTTTGCTGCACTTATCAACCCATCACCCAGGTATTTAGCCCCGCATCCGTTAGCTATTTTTCCTAATGCCAGTAAAGGTTTTTAAGATGATTCCTTCCAGGAAAAACTAAATCATCCTCACCACCACTTCTGACCCTCTTTCCTCTGACCTAGATTAAATCATTAAATACAGTCCATTTTCTTTCAGAAGAAGCAATAAAACTATAACCTCTGGGGAGGGGAGAACATATGTAAAGAATAGAATAACAATAAAAGGCAGGCTGTCCTGATCTGGACACAGAAGAGCAATGAAAACAGAGATTCTCTGCAGGGACAGCACCTAAGACCAAGTTAAGAAAGGAGAATGGCGACCTACATTCTAGGAAACATTGACACCAGGTTCAGGGTCAACTGCGGGAGTTAATCAACTATACCCCTACGTCATGAATCTTGACCCGTGGGCGCAGAAGATGCAGTAAGGTGGGGAAGGGAGATACAGAGGCCTGAAGGGGAAGAGTAAGGACACAGAGGAAGGGAGGGAGCTTGTCCTGCAAATACGGCTAAGCTAAGTGTGCTGATTAAAATCTGTAGCATGTCAGTGAAATCAGATCCAAATGCTGATGAGTAAAGGAAATACGAGGCTATTTGTTTTCGCGCATGGTGAAACCAAAGAATTGGTTCCACACTGAACAATCTGAATCAGGCTTTCTCCATTAGAAAGGAGTTCTGTGTATAAGGTATTGTGCTGAGCATAATATTACATAAGGAGAGAGTAATAAACCAGCATAACCCACTCTGCTTTCTCAAAATGCAGACATAGTTTTATTTCCTTTTTGTGTACAGTTAATTGCTTAGAGCATCACCTTTCCTACGGCACACTTGCCATGCCCATCCCTCTTCTAATTATCCTGGAACACAGTCAAACAGACTTCAAGCATGAGCCCCAAAGCCCAGTGGGAAGGACACATGGCAACTAGTCATCCATCGTCACGCAAGTGTGATCACTGTGAGAAGATGCTGTCCACTGACGGCTCAAATGTCCTGTCCACTGCCACCAGCATGACTCTCTCTCTGGTTCACACTCTGTCCATGATTAGACTCCAAATGTTATTCATTCATTCATTCATTCAGCATTTACCAAGTGCTGACTGTGTGTTAGGTACTGTTCTTGGTTCTGGGGTTATAGCTGTGAACAAAACAGACAAAAACTCTTGCTTCCCCATGCTAAGGGTTGAGACAGACAAGAAATGAAATAAGCCATTAATTTACTTTTAATTGCATCCTCAGTATGAAGGAGGAATAGTAAGTAGAGAAGGGAGATGCAAAGGGCTAGAGGGGAAGAGCAAGGGCACGGAGGAAGGGAGGAGCTTGTCCTGAAAATACAGTTGAGGAAAGAGCACTGCTGGCTGGGAGAACAGACGGTACAAAGCCACTGAGCTGGAGCGAGCCTGGATGCATCCAAGTAGAGAAGCAGGCTGGTGGAGCTGAAGGGGGCTGGTCAGGGAGCCAGAGAGGTCGTGGGGATCGTGTTTGTCGTGCTCACTCACATTCAGCTGTGGGCATTGGAACACGGCCACCGTGATGTAGCGGCAGGGACACAGGGCTGCCAG
The DNA here is from genome assembly GCF_009761245.1 of Sapajus apella. NCBI lineage: Eukaryota > Metazoa > Chordata > Mammalia > Primates > Cebidae > Sapajus > Sapajus apella. The sequence goes on along the minus strand of NW_022436950.1, from coordinate 3,122,851 downwards.
CTCTGGGCAACGCCCCTTCCCAGGACAAATCCTTAGGCCTTTATGCCTAATGAGGCCATCTTCCAGACCCCACTTTCTTGCTGCTGTGAACCCCAAAAATCTGAGACAGGGGTCAGTTAATTTTGAAAGTTTATTTGGCCAAGGTTGAGGACACAGGCCTGTGACACAGCCTCGGAGGTTCCAACGACGTGTAACCAAGGTGGTCAGAGCACGGTTTGGTTTTACACATTTTAGGGAGAGAGGAGACATCAATCAACATTTGTAAGATGAACATTCGTCCGGTCCGGAAAGGCGGAAGAGCTCAAAGCATGGAGGAGGCTTCCAGGTCCTAGGTAGATAAGAGTCAAGTAATTGCCTTCTTCTGAGTTTCTGATAAGCCTCTCCCAAGGAGGCAATCAGACATGCATTTATCTCAGTGAGCAGAGGGGTGATTTTGAATAGAATGGAAAGCAGTTTTTTAATAGAATATCAAAGCAGTTCCCAGCTCGACTTTTCCCTTTAGCCTAGTGATTGTGGGACTGCAAGGTATTTTCCTTTCACACCAAGTTTTAAAAATATTTTTGAAGGCATATATTACTCTGCTTCTTTAATAAAGAAAACTTACAAAGCCTGGGTAGAGTAAATAATTTGCATAAGTAGTAAGTGGTAAAGGAGGATTTTGAATCTAGATCAGTTCCTCAGCTCTTCAATCCACCAGTCTCCTCTTACTCTGAAGAAGGCCATAGACCAGGAAGCAAAAGATATATTTAAAAATACACTGTAAAAAAAGAACCAGTACTCAAGGACATAGATCTTCACAATTTTCTCTGGAACCTGAGGCTAAACAAGAACAGATTCTACAAAAGTGGTTCAGAAAAGCCTTCAATGAACAGGTTACATACAACAGGGGCCTGGAAGAGCAAAGCTAAGATGTGCTTTCACCAATTTTATTGAGCTTTATACTGGAGATCTTAGCCATTGCAACGAGGCAAGAAAAATTATTAAAAGGATTAATGGTCAAAGAGGAAGACGTAAATGCATACAAGTGAAATGGCCTCCTCAGAATTATCCCAACAGAGAACAAGAAGGTGGGGGCATCTCATTCCCCATGGTTTTGGTTACCGTAGTGGTGCCCATCCTCCAACCCTTTGGAGCTAGATCTGCACGCAGCTATAGGAAAGAGCACCAGGAAGGGAAGGAGAGGGCCAGAGCATTCAGGGAACTGACGGTAGCTGCGGTGAGCTTGGGAGACAGAGGCCATCACCGCAGGGTTCCTAGCATCAGGAATAAGTGGAAATTGACACCTCTTACTACTATGTAACATTGTGTCAGGTGTTCTCATCACTGCCATAAAAAAGCAAAGAGTAGAAGATGTGGGTGTCAGAAAGGAGTACAATGGTTCCGTTATTAATAGACGTTATAGAACTCCTACGAAGTAAGTGAGACCACAAATGAATTAGAATAAATGAATGTGTTCAGTATAATGTCAAATTAAAAGACTATCACTCAGTAGCTTTCCCGTATTTCAACAATGGCCTCCTAAAAACAAATGGAGAAAGAATCTACCCACAGCGGAAATGAAAAAAAAGGGGTGGATGTACCCAGTCCTACCTGCAGTCCCCACGCCTGCTTGCTTTCCTTTCTCCTGGGGGAACACTGTATTCAACATACATGCTATATCGTGTCTGTACTCTGTGGACACTTTGTACCCTGGCATTGTTTCCCTGACACAGAATTATACATGAAGGCTCCCAAAACTCAATGTCTCTGGCCAGGTATCCATTCTTTTTCCAGTGATAAGATTATCTGCACTCACGCCATCTCATGTAAGCCACAAGTAACAACTATGTCCCACTCTTGCTTTTGGGTTTTTGAGGGAACGTGCCTTTATCTTTGACATCCAGGATGAATTTCCACTGGTGTGAAAAAAAGGCTGAGTCAGCAGAGCTGTCCCTCACGGCGTTCCCATGGGATAAAAAATCAGCTCCTATACAGCCCAAGACACTATGCTCACACACTTTGAATGCATTTCTCTACATATCAACCTACCAATGCACTGGTATCTTTGAAAATACCAGACACCCTATGTTTTTTAATCTGGCATTTTTATTAGATATTTACAGCAGAGCCATCATATGGTGAATATACCTTTCTTAAATGTGCATTTTCTATTTGTGGCTAAATGAAAGAAGCACCCCAGTTTCCTTAGCTGAGTAAAAGGAGGCAGAGCCACTTATATATGCATTTAAATTAAGCCATTGCAATTATCTGGAAATAGGTAGATGAATAAATAATTTAAAGGTGAGGCTGCTGCCCCTCCTCTCGTCAGTGGAGTAACTTACGTACTCCCGAGGGTGGAACGGGAGCCATCAAGCTGTTGTTCCCTCATTCAGGCTCAGTCCCCATGTGACATCTCGCTGCACTGTGTGCTATTTCCATGTTTAATGACACATATTTTCAAGCTATAAGCCCTTTTATACCATTAACTTCTTCACCTGATGCTGGACCCTATACTATGTTGAATAAACCCAGTAGAAAAAATATGTGGGTCTTCATCGAGGCTTAGAGAGACAGTACACTCTATTCACAGGTTTTTGTGAGGATTCGGACCTGATCCTCAACCAAGACGCGATTCCGTGCATTGGGCACAAGCCTAACGGCTACCAACATTTCGTTCTCCTGAGTGAGACCAAAGCAGAGGGTATGGGGTTGGGAGCTGGGGGAAGAGTCTTGGACCAGATACCACAAATGCTAGGGGAGCCTGTGTGTGTATGCAAGTGTGCATGTGTGGTGTGGCTGTGTGTGTGGCTGTGTAGTGCGTGTGGCATGTGTGGCTGTGTGTGTAAGGCACATGTCATGTGTATAGTGGGTGTGGCATGCGTGGGGTGTAAGTTACATGTGGTAGGTGTAGTCTGTGTGGCATGTGTGTCTGGCACGTGTGTGTAATGTTTATGTGGTATGTGTATAGTGTGTGGTGTGTGTAATGTGTAGTGGCATGTGAGATGTGTGTGTAATACATATATGACATATGTGCAAGGTATGTGTGATGTTTGTAATACATGTGGCATGTGTGTAAGGTATGTGTAGTGTCATGTGTC
>NW_022436950.1:3083010-3119764 GCF_009761245.1 Sapajus apella | reverse complement strand
TGTGTAATACATGTGTGTAAGGTATGTATGGTGTGTGTGTTGTGTGTGGTGTGTGTGTTGTGTGTCGTGTGTGATACATGTGTTAAGGTATGTAATGTGTGTGTGTTGTGTGTGATGTGTAATACATGTGTGTAAGGGATGTATGGTGTGTGTGTGTTTGGAAGAGGAGTAAAGTGGAGCACAATGTGGTGCGTGGGGAAAGGACAGTGAAGCTGCAGGAAGATATTTGCTGATATTTTTGCTTTGAGGGCTGCAGTGTAACCCTCTCCTGTCTCCTACTTTCAAGAAAATAAAGTCTTCAGAAAGGCTTCATCGTTGACCAAGGGTCTGTGTGAGCTGGAAGTGCAGCCTGGGGCTGTGCCAAGGCAGACTGACACTAGGGGAGCAGGGGAGGTTTGAGCGTAAGGGTTTTACTGCACCAAGAAAACTTCACTCCATTATCTTACACTTGGATGTCTCCCACAGATGAACAAACTGCTTTTCAAAATAGAAGAGACTTATGAAAATGTATCACTTGGCAGACACAGAAAGCAGCTGCTTATCATCATTAATTTTCAATAAATATGTATTAAGCAACAGGATATAGATCACTCCGTGGGGTTCAGGACCTTTGGAAAATAACGGTATCCTAGAGACAGCATTCACACACACATGACTCAAGGCCACTCCTGTCGTCTACACCCCACCCGCTCTGCAGGCTGACTCGGAGCCTGCCGGCCTGCGGAGGAGGCGGGGGCACTGCACAGGCCACAGGGAGACGCCATCCAGGAGAAGCCATTGCTTGGGGAGTGGTGGGGGAGCATTAGTTCCTCTGAGGTTATGGGCAGGGGAAATCTCCTTGGAGGACATTCATTTCTCAGTGGGGAGGGAAGATTTAAAGTTGAGACTATAACGTCTTTAGGGAAATTTAATAGTTAAGGAAAGTTCATATTATGGAAATATGGGCCATTTTCTATTTCAGGCCTTTTGGTTATTTTGACTTTATCATAGGACGATTCTTATCACCAGCAAGACTGACCAACTAACCAGCTGTGGAGGGAAATTGAGTGAGCTCCCTGCTGAAGAGAGTAGACATGGCCATCAGTTAATGCCCTGTTTTCTCCCGTGCACAGCTTCTCAGGGGCAAAGCTGGATTGTACTGGGCTGGGAAAATGAAAAATAAATACATGGAGAGAGAATGTTGAGGGGTGGCTTGCTAACCAATCAGCTGAACTGCAGGCACAGATTGAGCTTCCAGAGCGGGCAGGGTCACTGTGAACACTTACATGAGCCTCTTCTGTACCACGCGGCAGAAACGGTAAGTTGCATGTGACTCCACTTAGGGTTTGTCAGTCACCATTCTCTCTTTCTCCATGCAAGCACACACACATGCGCTGTCATAACTTTGCTTTTTCTACCATGTGGGTGGTAGAAAATGCTGAGATCCCATGATTTAGGTGAGGGCTTAGAGAAAGATATGAAAAACATACACCAAATTTTCTGACTATAAAGCAATAAAATTAATGTAATAACCTAAGAAGAAAAAGAAAGAAAGCCCTGTTACATGGAAACAAAAAATAAAATTATCCTAAACAACATTTGCTAAAAGTAAAAAATAAATTAAGCATTAAACTCAAGATTTAGCAAAATGATAACTAAATTAAATCAATAATGACAAAAAGACATAGTGAATACATTTAAAAGAAATTTATTTATTTATTTATTTATTTATTTATTTTGTGACCGAGTCTTGCTCCGTCACCAGGCTGGAATGCAGTGGCGTGATCTTGGCTCAACACAACCTCCACCTCCCAAGTTCGACCAATTTTCCTGCCTCAGCCTCCCAAGTTGCTGGGACTACAGATGTGTACTACCATGCCCAGCTAGATTTTTGTATTTTAGTAGAGACGGGGTTTCACCATGTTGGTCAGGATGGTCTCAATCTCCTGACCTTGTGATCCACCCACCTTGGCCTCCCAAAGTGCTGGAATTACAAGCGAGACCCACTGTGCCTGGCCAAGAGAATAATTTCTTAAATGAGATATAAAACACAAGCCATTAAGGAAAAACACAAAAAATTAGATTTCATGAAAACACAAAACACTGTGTAACAATAGTACAATATACTATTGGTACAACATTGTACCAAATCAGAGAGAAAAGGCAAATTACAGATTGGAAAAATGTATTTGTCTTGTAAATAATTAACAAAAGATTGATAATGCGAAAATGTATAAAAATTCTTACAAATAAACCAGAAAAAGCTGAGCAATCCAAAATGACCTTGGGAGGTGAGCAGGCGATCCATGAGAAAGAAAGACTGGATAAACTTCCTATTAATGGAGAAAATGCTAATTAAGTCAATAAGACACAAGTGCCCTCCCCCATCACATGGGAAAAACTAATAGTTCTGAGCCAGGTTTTGTGATGTGTGCAGTAGAACATACACACAGTCATGCACCAAGCGACACCGTTTTGCTCAACAAGAGGCCACATATACAATGGTGGTCTTATAGGACTATAATGGAGCTCAAAGCTCCTAAAGCCCAGCATTTACTACACTATATGTTTTATTGCTATTTTAGAGTGTTCTTTTTCTACTTATAAAAAGAGTTAACTATAAAACAGCCTCAGGCAGGAGGTATCCAGAGAAGGCATTGTCATCGTAGGAGGTGACAGCCCCATGCCTGTTGGTATCCTAAACAACCTTTGCTAAAAGTAAAAAATGAAATAAAACAAATTGAGCATTAAACTCAAGATCTGAAGGCCTTCCAGTGGAACAGGAGCTGGAAGTGGAAGACAGGGACAAGGACGACCCTGACCCTGTGTAAGCCTAAGCAATGCGTGTGTTTGTGGCTTCGTTGCTGACAAAAAAAGTTTTAAAAGTAAAAAAAATTAAAAAAAATTAATAGAAGAAAAGATTATACAATAGGAGTATAAAGAAAAAATATTTACACATAGCTATACAATGTGTTTATGTTTTAAGCTAAGTGTTATCTAAAAAGAGCCAAAAATCTAAAAACAAAATTTAAAAGTTTGTGAAGGCCAGGTGTAGGGGCTCATGCCTGTAATCCCAAGACTTTGGAAGGCTAAAGTGGATGGACCAGTTGAGGACAGGAGTTCGAGACCAGCCTGGCCAACATGGTGAAATCCCATCTCTACTAAAAATATAAAAGTTAGCCGAGAGTGGTGGTGGACACCTATAATCCTAGATACTTGGGAGGCTGAGGCAAGAGAATCATTTGAACATGGGAGACGGAGGTTGCATGAGCCAAGATCGTGCCACTGCACTCTAGCCTGGGCAACAGGGCGAGACTCCATCTCAAAAACAAAAACAAAAAACAAAAAAGTTCATGAAGTCAAAAGTTACGGTAAGCTAAGGTTAATTTATTATTGAAGAAAGAAACAAATTTTAATAAACTGAGTATAGCCTATGGGTATAGTGTATACATACAGTTATGTCGTAGGGCTTCACATTTGCTCACCACTCACTGACTCACCCAGAGCAACTTCCAGTCCTACAAGCTCCATTCATGGTAAGTGCCCTGTACAGATGTACCCTTTTTAATCTTTTATACCACGTAATTACTGTATATTTTCTACGTTTAGGTATGTTAAGATACACACGGACTCATCACTGTATCACAGTTGCCTACAGTATTCAGTGTACCAACATGCCGTGCACTTTTGCAGCCTAGGAGCAAGAGGCTATACCATAGAGCCAAGGTGTGTAGCAGGCTGTGCCATCTAGGTCTGTGTGAGTACACTCCATGATGTTCACACATGACAAAGTCGCCTAACAACACATTTCTCAGAACATCTTCTCATCATTAAATGAGGCATGGCTGTATATTGTTGACGGAAGTATAGATTGGTAAAACTTTTCATGTGCGATTTGGCAATGCAGGTCAGCGTTGAGGATATGCAGACCTGTGACTTGGCCATTCTACTTCTGGTCCATCTGGGACACTACACTTAGGTGAAAATATTGAAAGAAAGAAATAGACCAACCTAGAACTTTATGCCAAGCAAAATTATCCTTCAAAAATTAAGGAGAAATAAAGACTTCCTCAGACAACAAAAACAGAGAGAATTAATGGCCTGCAGGCCTGCCCTGAAAGAAATGTTAAACCTTGATCAGAAACTTGGAACCACATAAAGAAAGGAAGAGTGTTGGAGAAAAAAATAAATGAATCTAAAACGAAATCTTCAGCTTTCCTATTCTTGTTCCTAATTGATTAAAAAGATAATTATTTGTTTGAAGTTATAATTGTAGCAATGTATCTGGTTTTTATAATGTGGGTGTATTAGTCTATTCTCAGGCTGCTAATAAAGACGTACTCGAGACCGGGTGATGTGTAAGGAAAGAGGTTTAATAGACTCACAGTTCCACATGACTGTGGAGGCCTCACAATCATGGCAGAAGGTGAAGGAGGAACAAAGTCATGTCTTACATGGTGGCAGGCAAGAGGGCGTGTGCAGGGGAGAGCTCCCCTTTATAAAACCATCAGATCTCATGAGATTCATTCACTATAGAACAGCACAGGAAAGACCCACCTCCATCATTCAGTTCCCTCCCATGACATATGGGAATTATTACAATTCAAGGGGAAATTTGGTGGGGACACAGCCAAACCATGTCAGTGGGTGACAGAAAGCAATGACAGCAACCGTTGGAGAAGTTGGGGATGCTTGGCTACAAGTTACCTGCATTCGCATGAAGTGACATGATGTTACTTAAAGGTGGCCATAGATTATTTAAGTATATATAGTAAGCCCAAGAGCAACCACTAAACAGTTTTAATAAGAAGTATAAATGATAAATCACAAGAGGAGGTAAAACGAAATCATGCGAAATGCTCAATTAAAACCCGAGAAGGGGAGACTTTTCCCCCTTTGTGCTTCTCTAAGTCCAGCTAAATTCCTGGGTGTTGCATGTAAACCGAATATAAGAAGACTCTGAATGGTGGAGAGAAGGTTGCAGATTGGCCGGGGACTTTAGAACTGTATGGCACTGAGTTCCCTGGGGTTTCTTTTTGCTTCACATATCCAACTTGGTGCGGGAGAAGGTGCAAGCTAGAAACTCCAGTGGGCACAGGCAGAAAGAGCCTTCCAAGCAGCCTGCTTTCTGTTGCCAAAGGGAAGGGGGAAAGCTGAAGACTTGTAGTAAATAACTGCTCTTCAGTAGCCAAATACCAGGAGCAAAAACCTGTGGTCTTCCTCCCAACGGCGCCAGCAAAATCTGAGTCAGGAACCTAGGCTTCCACCCTTGCTTGCCAGCCTGTAAGGAGGCACCCTGGTCTCCCATGAGTGATGGCAAAGAAGGCCAAATGGGGAACTGGGTTTCCTGCCACCACCGGCAACAACACAGTGCCCATTCCCTCCCCTGCTGGAGTGCTGCCCAGGGAGGCCTGGTGGACAGGCAGGACTTTCAACGCCACCCAGAGATAACGGGGCCACCCCTCACCTCCCTTTGTCAGTGGAGGCCACGTGCACTCCAGCAGTGACCAGCAGAAGTCAGCATTCTGACTTCTCCCAGTCAGGAAGATTTCAGTGGAGATACAGCAGGAACTCCCACCTCCACTTGGCAAAAACGAGGACCCCCCCACCCTCAGGAACGAAAGGAGGCTCAGTTGGGAACCTGTCCCACCCGCACCTGGCAGGAATGAGGCGCCCCCACCCACTGCCTCTGCCAGAGCAGTGTCAGAAGAACTTGCTCAAACAGAAAGTTCAAGTAAGATCTATAGTCTCAAAGAAGATGTCCCAAATGTTCAGCTTTCAATCAAAAATTCCTCAGAGAACCACGAAGATCTCAAACCAATTTAAAAAACGACAATAGTTTCCAACACCGCAATGGCAGAGACTAGAATTATCTGACAAAGATTTTAAAGCAGCCATCGGTAAAATGTCTCAAAGAGCGATTACAAACATATGTGAAACAAATGCAAAACTCCAAGGTCTCACCAAAGAAATGCGAAGTCTCAGCAAAGAAATAGAGATGTAAAACTGGCCCACGTGGCCATCTTACATGTTAAGCCAGCATTCTATTTCTGGAATAAATCCTTGAACACTTCCTATATGTGTTGGCTTTAGGTTTTACGACCTTAGCATCAGTATTTTTAAGGAATAATGGTCTGTAGTTTTCTTGTGATATTTGCATCTGGTTTCAATTAACACAGACTTTATAGAAGGAATTGGGTAATGACCCGTCGCATTCTATTTTTTGGAAGAGTTTGTGAAGAATTAGTGTTAATTCTTTAAATGTTTGAGAGGATTCACCAGTGAGGCCACCTAGTTTTGGGACTTTCTTTGTGGGAAAATTTTGGATTACTAGTTCAGTCTCTTTACTTGTTATAGATATATTCAGATTTTTTAAAAAATTTCTTCTCCATTTAGTTTTGGCAGTTGTATCTTTTCAGGAAATAATCCATTTCATCGAGGTCATTTAATTTGTTGGCATGCTATTTTTTATAGAAGTCCTTTATATACTTTTTAAATTTCTGTGAAGTCAGTAGTAATGTTCCCCGCTTCAGTACTGATTTTAGTAATTTGAGTCTTCTCTCTCTCTCATTTTTGGACAATAGGTGGTCAGTCTAACTAAACTAATTACAAAAGTCTCCTTCTGTTGCTAAATTGCTGAGTTTTTATCATAAGTGGATGCTGAATTTTATTAAAGTTTGTCCTGAATCTATTGAAATAATTAATTCCTCACTTACTTACGACAAGTAAGAAGACAATAGACATGGCAGTGTGAACACCACTGAAAAATATATATGTAAATGCATTCAAGGATTACAAATATTGTAGTGATATTTGACTTTCTAACTCGTGTGCATGTGCCATTTTAATTTTTTTATTCTATAAAGTGTAAAATAAAATGTGTGCCTTGTTTTTGCAGAGAAGTCTTTATTATGAATATTAGTGATCTCTAAATATATCCACAAATTCCAAGTAATGCAATAAAAATTCCAGTAGGAATTTAGCATGTTTGCATGACAAAGAGAACCGAGATAGAAGAGCTAAGAAAACTCTGTGGTGGGAAAAAAGGAGACAAATTTAAATCAGATTTATCCTGTCAAATATTCAAGTGCATGATAGTAAAAAAGTATAAAAGTGACCCTGAAATAGATAGGCAGATCAATGTAATAAATAGAATGAGAGCCAAGAAATTGAAATACGTATGTCACAACATAATTCATGATTAAAAGTATCCTTTCAAATAAGTAGAGAAAAATTATTCAATAAATATTTTTAGGACATTAGTAAAAAAAAAAATAATGAAGCCAGATCTTTGGCTCACTCTTAGAATCAAAATTAATTCCAGATGGGCAAAATGTTTAAAAGCAAAATATAAAATCATAAAATTATGAGGCATCATTTCTGGTGAAACCTTTAATAATACTGAAGTAGAGGGATTTCAAAGCAAAAAAGTATAAAGGGAAAAAAGTAGATTCAAATACATACACTTATTATTTCACAAAAAAAGGGCATTTTTTTAAAAAAACTACACTTGCACAGTTTAAATCAACAGCAATATACAAATGGAAAATTCTTTGCACTATGTAATAGATAAACGATTAACTTCCTTAATATACAAATTTAAAAAGATGAATACACCAATTAAAAAATAGGTTAAGAGCATGAGCAAACACTTGAAGAGGTTTGACCTAATGCTTTATCAAAGAGCTACAAACAAAATCAGTAATAAGACAGGTGAAGCTGCTATCAACTTAGCAAACCGTTTAAAAGATAGTCACGGGACATTAAAACGCTTTTTGTTCAATATTTCCCCTAAACTTCTATTGGGTTAAAATTTCATTTAGGCATTACTTAAACCTTTCCCTTTTGTAATTTATTTTTTTCCTTTTATGAATAAAGTCCTTTCTTATTCTGAAATTAACATTTACTTATAATTCTTGTTGTTTCTTAGGGATTTCTTTTTTTTTTTCACATGTAGTTCTTTAACACATGTAGAGTTGACTGTTGTGTTTGGTATAAGGCAAGGATCAGATTAATTCATTTCCAAATACCTCATTAGTTGCCAGCAGTATACATGGTGCAATCCTTCCCAGCACTATACACGGTGCAATCCTTCCTTCCCAAACACATAAAAAAGTGGGCTTTATCGTCTACTCTAGACGAGTCTTTGTGTGTTGGCCTATCTTCACCTGTCCTTACATCTACACCTGATTCTGTCCACCAAACCTCTTCTGTTACAGAGGAAGACAATGAAGACCAGAGAGGACAACTGCTTTGTGCCAGATCACACAGCTGGCAGCGAGGTGGAACCCGGGTGGGGGCCCGCGCCCACCCCTGCTCCTCCAGCACAGGCTCTCCCTAAGCTACACGTCCTCTCAGACAGGCTTGCCAGTGCATGGGTAATAACGACGCTACCCTTCCCCACATGATCTACCCAAGCTCTGCTCAGCAGGGGAAGTGGCGACCCTCCCATAGGCAATGGCATTCTCTCTTGTTGTGTCTGAGGAGTGTTCCACTTCCCAGGCTGTGTTCTGTAAGTCTCTGTGTCCCATGAAGGCTCCAAATGTGCTGCCCTATACGACACGCAGCCGGAGAGTGGCTGGGGAGATGTCCTGCATGGCTGGAGAACCCAGGACCCAAACCCTTCTCTGCACGAAAGGGACAGTGCCCAGTCCCTGACTCTGGGAGCCCAACAGGAACATAGGTCAGTGCTGGACTTAGCCTGCCTGGGTTCAAATCTCAGCTCTGTCGTTTCCGGCTTGAATGACCCCTTCTGTGCCCAGGGTCCTCGTCTCAAAAAGGCAAATAACAAGCAGCCTTAACTCATAGGAGCTTGTAAAGGTGAACTCAGTTAACTTGAGTAAATTGCTTAGCACAGTGATTATAAATATTAGCTATGGAGACCAATTTTACTAATTTTATTCAGTTGAAGGGCTGGTATCTCGTGAAATTTATATTGTTTCTTTTTAAAAGATTGTGGGTTGTTTTTTTTTTTATTGTTGTTGTTTTTTGTACTCTTTAGTATTGAAACTGGCATCTTTGGGAGCTCACTGTCATCTCTTCACAAAACATCCCCACTGAAAGTCAAACTTTCCCTTAGCACGTGTGGCAGCATCTCAATGATGCAGCCTGGTGAGTTTAGAATGCAGGTGGTTTGCTGACTGAAGGGAGAAAAAGCGACTGCAGATGGTGCATTTCCTGTTTATAACGTGCTTAGGGAAATGACCATTTTGCTCATGAAGAAAAAAAGGTTTTATATCTTATTGGGTAAAGAAAAATACTAGACCACAGAGACAGAATATTACCATCACAGCATTTTTGTCTGATGAGAAACCGATTGGCTCGACTACATATTGATTAAACATTCTACACGCCATTACTCTCTAGACAATAAGAATCTTGGCATAAAATAACTTTGTGAGCAAAGTTCATTTACGGTCACGCTGGTTTCACCAAAACAATTATATTCCAGTATTATGGTTCTTAAAACTAAAATACCTGGAAACCTCTTTGGGGACCTGGATTTTGTTTGGAAAACAAACAGCTCAGACAAAACTACTGCAGCCACCATGTCCTACTGTTTCCTCAGTTTCCCCAAAACTAAACAGTCTGGGAGACAGTGTGAAGTTAGTACATGTTTAACTTGGCAACTCTCTTTCCAGATGTGGATGGTCCAGATGTGTTGAGTCTGCGCCCAAGTTATCAATCAAAAAGCAAACTGACCCGGAATGGATGACTGCATTTGTACAGCAGCGCACCCCCAAGCAATGCTTTTCTAAACTTAGATGTCCAGGCAGATACATCCCTTTGCCATCTAGTGGCCCCTACCCCAAATTTCCCTCCATGCCCTTCTAGATTACCTTACGTGGAGGGAATTATGTTAGGGGATTTGTCTGCTGTCAGTCCCCTTTTTTTCTGGTTCTATTTTTAGTCTTAATGGTCTTTTCTAATGAGTCCGAACTGTGCAACAATATATAAAAACTAACTGTATTTTACATTAAAATCCATCCTCCATTAAATTCTCTAGCCTGCCACAATGGACAGAGAAGCTCCATACAGTCACGTGGATTTTTTTTATTTGACTAAAAGCCATGCGTTGACATATCACACTATGCATGTGCACACACGCATCTACACACCTTGCATGCACACACACAGACACACGCACACTTCCAGGACGGCTTTGAAGTGGCGAGGGTAGAAAGGAACTCTTGGTCCCAAGGCTGGTCTCTGAAGCAGCTCCAAGACGCAACTCATTCTTGAATTGCAGCCAGGACCTCAGCTAGTCCCTGCAGGAATTCCCCTAAGAAGATTGCGTTGGTCTTGCCTGTCATGGGTTGCCCCAAGTCATCCTGGCTTCTGGGGTTGTGGACTTTTGTTCAGAGGAAACAGGGATTGCTGAAACCTTGTAGTGGATACTCTCTGTTCCTTCCCTGATCTCTGGGCTGGTGCCCCATCCTCTAGATCTGTGAGCATTGGCTGCTGAGGGCTCACAGCTGCCCATTTCCAGAGAAGTTCCCTTGGGAGAGTGACAGCTTCTGAGCCCAGAAGCTTACTCTCTCACACACAAGGCAGCCAGGATCCAAGCCTGACTAGGACAAAAGGCCAGGCCCCTTCCCTCACCGTGGGACCAACTCTGTGGTGGAATTTACACTCCTCAGCTTCCCCTGGGGTCAGGCAAAAACTGGACCTCAGCCAAGAACCCGCCTGGCTCCAGCCTTCTCCTGCCTTCCTGACTTCCCTCACTCCCTTTCTGCCCACAGGTCCTACAATAGGTCATTTCCACAAGAACCCCCATCTCAGACTCTGCCCAAGAAATTCCTCATCTTAAAGAGCCCATCTGGCATCTTTCTTCAAAAATTTTTATTTTTAAGTTCCTGGGTCCATGTGCAGAATGTGCAGTTTTGTTACATAGGTAAATATGTGCCAAGCTGGTTTGTTCCACCTATCAACCCATCACCTAGGTATTAAGCCCAGCATGCATTAGCTATTTTTCCTAAAGCTCTCCCTCCCCCCAGCCCACCCCCCAACAGGTCCCAGTGTGTTGTTCCCCGCCCTGTGTCCATGTGTTCTCATTGCTCAGCTCCCACTTGTCTAGAACCAGAAATACCACTTGACCCAGCTATCCCAGTACTGGGTATAGACCCAGAAGAATACAAATCATTCAGTTACAAAGGCAGGTGTATGTTCCTGGCATCTTTCATTCAGGCATCCATCTTCTCTCAGTAGGGAAGGACGGTGACAGTCTCCACACCCTCCAGGCTGCTGGGACAGCCACCATCATTCCACCTTGCCCTACAGCAAAATTATTGTCAGCATTCACCAAACCCAGTCAAACAGACTCCACTAGACCTGGAGAGCAGGGATAGAAAGTGTATGTAAATTGTGGTTTTAAAAATTCTCTTAGATATGAAAAATATGATGATAATTATTAGTTAGGAGATCATGGAACGTTAAGACATTCAAAATAAGTTCTACAAGTAAACGTGCCAGTCAAGGAAGATTCATTCAGTCGCTCACTTGAGTTAGCAGCCATTGTATAAAGTTTGAATTTGTGCTTGAAAGTTTGACATTTTACTTGAAGTGACACACTGTTAATTCTTTTAGAAACTGTCTGCCAAATACCTAAGTCTGAACAACTATAATTTGTCTTTCAGTTTTTCTTTTAAGTAAAAATGGTGTTCTAGGCCAGAGGCAGTGGCTCCAATATGTATTCCCATAGGAGGCTGAGGCAGGCAGATCATTTGAGTTCAGGAGTCCGAGACCAGCCTGGCCAACATAGTGAAAAAATATAAAAGTTAGCTGGGTATGGTGGCACACACCTGTAATCCCAGCTACTTGGGAGGCTGAGGCAGGAGAATTGCTTGAACCTGGGAGGCAGAGGTTGCACTGAGTCAAGATTGCACCAGTGCCCTCCAGCCTGGCCGACAGAGGGAGACTCCATGACTCCATCTCAAAAAATAAAAATAAAAAAGGAAAATTGGTTTTCTATGAAAAAAGAGACTAGCTCAGTTCACAACACAAACAATTTGTGAGAGCTCTTTGGGGTAACCCTTGTAGTTGGGGTATGGAGGTCTTATATGTGTTCTTATTCAAACGACAGGTGATCAAAAGTTAAATTTTAATAAAATCAATAATTGGTACTGCTGTGGCAATGGAGAGCTCAGGTGCCCTGGCAGAATGTGATGTCACTGCCTGGATTCCTGCCAAGGTACTGGAACCATGGTTTCTGCACCCTTAGGGAAAACGTCAACACAGTAGAGAAGTCAAAAACATCTTAGTGGAGTTTTTAAATAAGTTTTAAATTCTGGAATATTTGTTATTTTTACTGTATAATTGACAAAAATTATTTAAATTTAAGGTGGGTGTATAATGTGATGATATGATATGTGTACACTTTGTTATACAATCACTACAAGCAAGCTAATTGACACACACATCACCTCACATAGCTGCTGTTTGTGCGTGCTTGATGGGCTTAAACCCCTGAGGGATACAAGTTTAATTCCCTCAATTAGGCGAGCAACCCAGACCCATCAAAGTGTGTCTTGAATCTTTGTTGACTTCCACATTTACTTGTAGAACTTATTTTGAATTTAAGAACCGCTTTTTAAATAATTTTTTTAATTTTTGTATTTCAATAGATTTTTGGGGAACAGATGGTGTTTGGTTGCATGAGTAAGTTCTTTGGCGGTGATTTCTGAGATTTCGGTGCCCCGATCACCCAGGCAGTGTATACTCTACCCAAGGCGTAGTCTTTCATCTCTTGCCACTGCCCACTTGTTTCTCTACAAATTTCAAGGGTATACTGCAGCAATATTAACTGCAGCCTAGATTCACAGAAACGGTGCAAACATTCATGCAGAGTTTTCATGAACCCCACACCCCATTTCCCTGATTATTAACATCTGCTACCACAACCATTAGCATTAGCTCAAGTCGATACTTTATTCAGATTTCCTTCGTTTCACCCAATGTCCTTTTTCTGTTTCAGGATCCTGTCAAGGATATCATGTGATAGCTTCCCGGTCACGTTTCCTTAGGCTCATCTTGACTGCCCATTTCTCAGACCTTCCTTGGTGTTGGTGACCTTGACAATGTTGACAATCTTGACAATCTTCTTTCACTAGAACTTACTGTTTTCTCTGATTTAGACTGGGTTTGTGAGTTTTGGGGAAGAAACACCGCAGAACAGAAGTGCCATTCTCACTGCATCATATCAAGGGTACATACAATCAACCTAATTTCTTTTTTTTTTTTTTTGACATGGAGTTTCACTCTTGTCATCCAGGCTGGAGAGCAGTGGTGTGATCTCAGCTCACTACAACCTCTGCCTCCTGGGTTCAAATGATTCTCCTGTCTCAGCCTCCCTAGTAGCTGGGATTACAGACGTGCGCCACTGCGCCTGGCTAATTTTTGTATGTTTAGTAGAGATGGGGTTTCACCATGTTGGCCAGGCTGGTCATGAGCTCCTGACCTCAGGTGATCCACCCTCTCCACCAAAGTGCTGGGGTTACAGGCGTGAGCCACCACTTCCAGCCTTAACCTGACTTCTTATTGTTGATGTTGACTTTGATCAGCTGACAGAGGTCTGCCAGATGATCAAGGTGTCGGTCAGGTTTCTATAGCGAAAACGTATTCTTCTTCATTTTCCATGCTGCACCCTTTAGAAGGAAGTCACTATGTGCAGCCTACATTTCATGAGTGCAGAGGTATGCCTCACCTCCTGGAGGATAAACCATCTACATAAACTATTTGAAGTTCTTTTACATGAGCTGTTTTCTTAATGTTATTATGAAAATAATTTGACTTTGCAGAACCATGAAAGGCTGTTCAGGAAAACACCCGGAAGTCTGTGGACCACACTCACAGAAGCACCATTCCACCTAACGGAGGCAGGGGTGGGTGTGTCTGGAACCTGGGCACTATACTTGAGTGTACCCTGGTGCTTCCAGGACTCCCTGGAAGTCACTGTGGAAGGATCATTACAACCACTATTGCTTGACAAGAGCGGGTCTGCTAAGGGCTCAGACCCCGGAGGGATACCAGTTTAATTCCCTCAATTAGACAAGCAACCCAGACCCATCAAAGTATGTCTGAAACGTGGGAAAATGTAAACTCTGGAAAAGAAAAAAAGAGATATGAACATCAGTTTGGGCTTACCTGTCTGTGGCTTCGGTGATGGTACATTATACCAGTAACCTTCCTGGGTTAGGTCAACAGAGATTGGGTGTGGCCAGCATATTCGAGTGTACTATGTTTCAGATTGCACTAGTTCTCCCCACTTTCCAAGGAGGAGTGAGGGTATATTGTTTTAATAATCAATGAGGTAGCATTTTTAAAACTGGAACCAGATATAATATAGGGCATCAGATGATACGAGTGACCTAGATGGCAGACTCTCAGGCACCACCCACACACCCACCTCTTATTCCAGAAGTCAAGTGATAGCAGCTTTGTGTGGGCCTGATCAGCTTCATCCAAGTGCACCCTGACAATGCCTAGTTCAGATCTGCTCATACATCTCTTGGCTACCAGCCTGTGGCTTCTGATAATGTCAGGGATGGGATGCCCCAGGAGCCCTTGATACCCACATACGAATGACTCATATGTGCAGGATAGTTAACACTCCACTTGAAAGCTATTTAAACAATGGGAGAAAGGAACCCATTAATAAACGTTTCCTGCCATCCCACGCCACAGCACTGACCCTGAGTCACATTTTATGTGGCTTCTCAGAAGACATCATGGTGTTAAACACACACTCTCCCATCGCAGCAGACAGCATAGCTTGACTTGACTCTCTCTTCCTTGCTGAAATGCTTTCCCTATTCCTCAGCTTTGCTCTTGAGATCATAATTCCTAATGGAAGTGCTGATCAATAGTGTTTGCATTAGGTTTTCTTTTCTAAAGAACTCAGGCTAAGACAGATCAAAACAGTGTTGTAGGCAGCAAATCACACTGCCACGTGTGTACCTATGCAACAATCTTGCATGTTCTTCACATGTACCCCAAAACCTAAAATGCAATAAAATAAATAAATGGGAAAAAAAAAAAACAGAGAACACTAATAAAAACTGTAAACTTCATCCACCCCAAAAAAAAAAAAAAAAAAAAAAACAGTGTTGTAACCAGATAGTATGTGTTCCTTCCAAATGTTTATTAAGTCCTCCTATGTGCAAAACATGGTGGGCTTGGAGACAACTGGGAAAATAATCCAATAAATCATTACAAGTGTAAATGCTATGAAGGAGAAGCACAGTGTGCTTTCAGATTTTGTAATATCCTAATCCAGGGAACTAAAAAGGGGCTTCTCCACTGGGACCACTCCTGGGAAGAGGCAGGAGGAAAAGAGGGAGTATGATGAGGAGTGAGACAGCAGATTCCAAGGGCTGGAGGCAAGTGAAGGTATGGTGTTTTTAAAGAATTCAAAGTAGCCCAGCCCCAGCGGGCTAATGGATAAGCAGAGAGAGCAGAGACTGGAGATGAGTGAGAGGAAAAAGACTTTGGTGAAATGGACCAAAACCCAAGTGTGAACAACCCTGGGCATTTATCCCATGAGCCAAGGGAAACCTCTGGAGGGCTCTGAGTAGCATGCTCCTCAAAGATGACTTTGTCTATGGTGCAAGGAGCACTGAGGGTCAGGAGTGCATGCAGGAAGGCTAATTAGAGCGCCATTCAAGTGATCTAGGCCAAAGATGAAAATGGTACCCAGTTTAGTGACGGCAGGTAGGGGGGAAGAGAAGGTAAAAGGTTTGAGAGCTGCTAAAATAGGAATTTTTCAATTTTTTGGAAGTTAATATATGAAAGGATTAAAATTTGTCAGAAGTTTTACATATCACGTGTATAATTTGTGCAGAAACTTCACTTCCTTGCCTAGTATTTACTACTGTTTGTAATTTTCTTTAGATGAGAAGAATTTTTAATAAGCTTTAAAAGGTGATTAAAAGCACTTAAAAACCATTTTTAATATATAATGTTTAAGTTTTCATTTTCATCATGAAGGTAAAAATGTAAGATCCTTTGAGCCAGCAAGATCAGAATCTAATCAGATTTTGCCACTTACTAGCAAGGTGACTTTGGGCAAGTCACTGACTGTTGCCAGGTTTTTTGTTTTTTGTGGGTTTTTTAAAAATAAATTTGTAGATAGAGTTAATGTTACCTATATTTTGTGTGAGTGGCAGTTGTTATTTTTTTCAGAGTGGAATAAGATCACAGCTATAAGGTGCAGATGCAGTGCCTGGTACAAAAGGGTAAGTTTTTTTAAAAAGTCATCTATTATTTGTAGTATTTACAGATCACTAATCCGGAGCCTTGCTTAAATCAGCATCCCAAAGCAATCCTTTCTTTAAACCATGGTTTAATCTTGTTTCTCACTTTTTGCATCTGTTGGTCCTACATGGCTTACCTGTTCTCATCTGACCTTGCACTGACAATTCCAAAATCAGATTCTCCACTCCCCACTTCCTCTGGTCATCACTGAGGTGCTCCATCCCTGCTACCTCGACAAGCCTGAAGAGCCTGCTCATCTTCTGCCTCTGCCTCCCTCTCTTGGCCTCTCTAGAATTACTGCCATTTTTGTGCTTCTGCTGTTGTGACACCCAAGACACCTTGGCAGCCCCACTGTGCTGCTGTCATTGGTGGGAGTTCGGGCGCCCTGGTGTCATGTGAGTTGCTCTGGGCCACACGCACCACCCGGCAGCTTCGGGTGCTGGACTTCCCCAAGCTTGCTCTGTGTGTCCTTCCAGAAGTGTTTTCATTCACTCCCTTGGCAATGACTTTGCAAACATTTTAACTGTATTAACTTTATCCATTAGTTGAGTCATGCTTGAACACACGGTGGTACATAGCCAGTATAATTGAGATTTTGGATCCAGTTTTTCAGAAAATAGTATCCATGCCCATGGAAGATGCCAGTGGAGAGTCGTCAGCCCTGGAGAGTCAGTGATCCTGACAAAGTAGAACTAGACATCCTGTGAGTTTCCATCTGGGAAAACTCTCAAGAGTGCTTCAAAGCAGTGACTTTTAAGCTTTTAGTAAGAAAATATAATTTTTCAAATAAAATATGATAAAGAAAATACATAAAACAGAAGAGGAACAATTTTGATTAAGTGGCAGAGAGGCATGTGACCCAATCAGTCCCTAGCCCCCCAAATAACCCCAGAATTACTGCCAAGGAGTCAAATGGCCCAAGGACACCTAAAACCATCACTCTAGAGATATAGCAGTCTCCCTAAAAGGCACTGAAGCACGAGCCTAACCAGAGGCAGACGACAGCCAGGTGTACTGCAGGATGGGATACAGGGAAGGTGGAGCTCAGCCTCTGTCTCCAGGAGCATCTCACAGGCAAAGAGCCTTTCTGTCCCATCTCCCTTCCAAACTCATGTCTCCCTGATAATTTTGATCCCAGAGACAGAGGAGTCTGCATTGTTTTGAATTCTCTGCTTACAAGCAACAGAAATAGACTCTGACTACCTCAACCCCAAAAGGAGTTTGTTGGAGAAATACAGGTGGCTCACATAATTGGAAGCTAGCTGGAAACTCAGGCTTAGAGGGGCAGTTAGGGAAGTTCCAATGGCCTAGATTGTAAGAGATGATAGAGCCATCTGGGGATCATCTCTGAGATAAATCAGGTCCTATGTGGAAGAAGTGATGCCCCAAAATGAAACCTCAAAGGTTCTTAGGTGAGCAAACACCAACTCTCCACTACAGGATGCCCTGGTGTTTGAGGGAGGGGAGTTGCTGGACTTACTGCTAACACCATCACAATAAAACCCAGCTTCTGGTCCCCGGTTCGTTGTTGTCTGCCCCACAGCGTTGCAGGCTCATGGGTAACGCTCAGGTCATTTGGCAATCAGGTGTCACAAGCTGTCTTGGCCAAGACCCATGAAGCTTTCAGCTCTGACCTTGGCCATGTGACTTGCTCTGGGCCTTCTCCAGCCTTGACCCTTCTCTCCACTTTACCCAGGTTCATGTTGTCATCTTCCTCTGGCTGCCCCAACCCCTGCCCCATACCCTCAGCCCTTCACAGCTCTTCCTTTGCTCAGGCTGTCTCAGCTGGGAAGATGCTTCTCTTGTCCTTAGTGTTGACCCCAAGGCTGCCGTTTCTGGCCCTGTGACAGGGCGGGTCTATCTGGGCTATCAGCACATACACTGGGAAAACCAAGAACAAGAACAGGGAGCCAATGTGGAGCCAGACACCAGAGAAGCATGGATGAGCAAATGACTGAAGCTCCAACCAAGTGGGGGGCAAGGCCAGGAAGGCGGCCAGAGTGCAGACTCTGAGACAGCAAACACGGTGGTGGTGCTGGAACAAGATGACAGGACAGGCCGCCGAGTGCTCCAGGGTTCAAATCCTGAAGAAGTTCACAGATGGAGGGAGGACCATGGTTTGAGTCTTCCAGAATGCCTCCCTTGCCAGAGGGTTGTGGGCTTGGGGTCTTGTGACAGCCCAGATGCTTTCCGCCAGCCGCAGGGTAGCACCAACACAAACCGTCCCAGAGAGCTGGAGGACACCTCGCTCCTCTCGCCCTCTCCAGATACTTTTATTTTAAGTCCCAAGGCTTGGTCCCAACTCTCCATCTGAGTCAAAGTTACTTTTTTTAAGTGTCAACCAAACGTCAATGCCACGGAAGCCTTTCATTCTATGTCTAAAAATAGCACTGGGTCAGAAAACATCTTCCTTCTCTCTCACTTGGGGTTAATAACCCAAACACTGGCACTTGAAAAACAGAGAAGGTCCAGTTGTCACCACATGGCTCAGGGGAGTCACAGCGTGGAAGGCTGGAAACAAGTGCCAAAGGATCAGACATGAGTCAGCTTTGGAAACTTCTGGAAAACTAAGCCAAGGAGTTTAGATTTTGTCTCTTTCCACTGCTCCTGGAGGAGATGGAAAACCAGCACACATTTGTTGAATGAATGAATGAGATGTTTTAGAACAATAATTTGGGTACTAATGGAGAGTGAGTGTGACAAGAGAAGGAAGGAGTGGATGCCCCAGGCAGGCACATTGCTGAAGTAACTGTTATGCACTAAGAAAGACAAGCAAAGGCAGGTAGGTCACAAGATCAGGAGTTCAAGACCAGCCTGACCAACATGGTGAAACTCCATCTCTAATAAAAACACAAAATTTAGCCAGGCGTGGTGGTGGGCACCTGTAATCCCAGCTACTCAGGAGGCTGAGGCAGGAGAATCGCTTGAATCTGGGAGACGGAGGTTGCAGCGAGCTGAGATTGTGCCACTGCACTCTAGCCTGGGTGACATAGCAAGACTCCGTCTCAAAAAAAAAGAAAAAGGAAGACGGCGCAGGTCTGACCTGGGACCAGCACAAGCAGAATTAAAGTGGGGGAGGGGTCGCAGAGACGTGCAAGAGCTGGAATTCATCATTGGTTGTCAGGAAGTGGGAGACCACATCATGAGGCTATGTGTGGTAACACCAACAGCAGTGGAGACACGTAGGGGGAGACAAGTGTGTTAGCTTTTGGCCGTGAATGTGCCTAAATGCACATGTCAGGTTGGTGGGGGTGCCTGCAGTAGATCAAGAGAGAGATTAGATCTTTCAGTGAAAGTATGCCAGGAGTCACTTGATTGATACTAGTTGTGGGAGTAACATGTTCACCAGAGGATACATTGGAGAGAAGTGAGCAGGAAACTTGAGAAAGCATTCACAATGCCTGGCCCTATTAATCCATCTCCAGTGCAATCTTGGGTACACCATTGCTACTGTCCTTTCCGGTGACATTACACAGGTGGCTTATTAACCCATCTTGGAAAAGAGGTTGTTTGGGCTTGAGTTTCTCTCCACCCCACCGCCATGAAAGCAGAGTTGTAGCCAAGGACTGTGTGCAGATATTTTATTGAAAACGTAATCCCAGACCAACAGTCCATGATGAAAAGTACACCCTAAAGTTGCTATGGGCAACAGGGTCTCAATCTCACCTGGACCTAGGAGGAGCCTGCAGAACGCCTCCAGAATTGGCCTTCTGAGGACCCAAAGGGAACGCACTTACTATGAGCCCCCATACTACATTGGGTGCCCCCAAGGGCATTACCACCCCCACACTTCTAGATGCCTCTATATGTTTGTCAAGTGGAGGCCTGCCAGGTCCACAGCAATGGAGGGGCTCCGGGGCAGAGAACGAAGGAGGCAAGCTCATGCCTGAGGCTGGAGATGTCAGCAAATGTGACTGGAAGCCCCACAGAGCTTTCCATCATCAGAACTACAATCTAAGGGAAGCCAGAAAGGTGCGGGTAGGGGCTCCGGAGGTATATGATACATGGACCCTTTGCCTTCCTGAGATCCTCCACTCCTGCCTCACACTACATTCAATTCCACCAAGACAAAACCTTCAAGGTGGCAGCTGAGCTGAAGTCTTCAAAAGACTCCACACACCGGGTTAGTGGAAGAAGGCGCAGTCCACGGCTGCAATGGACCCAGAGGCCATCACTGCTATTCACCACCTCGTTCCTTCACCTGCCTTTCCAGACCCACCCCCCCATTTCAGCTAACAGGTCAGCTGGTCTGGGCTGCCTGCCAGGTCAGTTGACCTAGACCTTCCCCCTTGAAGGGTCTCAGCGCTTGGCTGTCTTTCTCTTTTCAGGCCATGATTGCAATTGCCTGTTACTGTCACTGCTGGTTTAGAATCACCAAGAGCTGTACCAGGTAATCCTGCAGGCTCCAAAGTGCCTCCTCCCACCCTAGGAGCAACTCTAGATCCTGGTGACAGATTCAGTTATCCCTCCTTACTTGCCTGTGACTCTGTAGGCATGACAAGACCAAAATGAACAGGCTGCACACGTAGGCTCTGAATCAATGAACACCATGTCCCTGGAGGAAGTTCCATCCCTGGGAATCGGGGCCTGTGCTTCTGCAGGGTCTGCTGT
The DNA here is from genome assembly GCF_009761245.1 of Sapajus apella. NCBI lineage: Eukaryota > Metazoa > Chordata > Mammalia > Primates > Cebidae > Sapajus > Sapajus apella. Next base: position 3,098,923 of record NW_022436950.1, on the reverse strand, counting down.
TATAAGAATGAGAAGTACACATTCCACAGTGTATAACTGGGAGCTACAGGGCTAGAGACAACTCTGCTTCAGCTCCTTGCTGAGCAAGCCTGAACATTCTAGCGAATGAAGATCCCATGCATCAGCTGTGAGCTTACTCTGTACAACAACCCCAGATAATTAGAAGACTTGGTCCTTTAATAGGTCCATAATTCTGGTATGCCAGATGTTGCCCGATGATGCGATATTTGGTCAGGCCAGTAGATTCATAAAATCGGCCTTTTGGCCTGCAGCCATGGTTTGTAGAATCGCATGTCAGTAAAACGGGCATTCAGCAAGCTCTAGAATGGCTGAGTTGTCAGAAGACAAGTGGCAGGTCAAGTCTACTGCAGTTCTCCCACTGGGATGCTTTCCTTCAACCAGTATTCTTCAGGGCCACCCTGACTGTGGCCACCACGTGAAAACCGTCCACTTTTGGCTCCTTCAGCACCTCTAGTGAAGCCATCTCAGGAGCAAGCCTGAATTTTTTTGTTTTGTTTTGCTTTGCTTGTTTTTTCATGCATCAGGTGATTAGAACCTGATGAAAGTTAGGTTCTGGCACAGAGAGATGGGTGAAAGTTAACTGAGAAGCATCTGGGCCACTTGTTCTTGCATTTTGGTGCCTTCTGGACCTGCTCAGGCCTAATCCCATATGTACTCTTTCCTTCATCCAGTGGATTGCTATGACATTCACTGAATCCAATAACTTGGTGAGTCTGACACTTCCCCCTTCCTAATGGATGGTTTGTCCACAGTCACTTCATATCCCAAGATCAGATGCTCTGGCCCTACTAAGGCCCAGTAGCATGCCAGGAGCTTCTCTTCAAATAGGGAATACCTGTGTGTCACAGAAGGCACAGCTTTATCCCAGTGGTCTACACTGCAACCCACCTATTGGGCTTATAACAACCACCACCCCACTTTCTTTTCCACCACAAGCTTTGGATCTGCAGGGTCAGACAGCCTGAAGGGTAGTGCAGCCTGCCCTGTGAACACAATGCAGAGCCCGCTCTAGTTCTGGGCTTCACTCCAATCTGGCAGCCTTGCAGGTCACTCAGTACATAGGTCAAGGCAGTGTTCAGTACAGTGTAAATGGCTTTCAAATTCCAAAGAGAACAACACAGCTTTTTACCACTTTGATGGTGGTAGGAGGTGTGAGATACAACAATTTTTTATTGGGAAGAGATCACAGCATGCCCTAGACTAGTGACCCCCTTAAAATGTCATCAATGTGGCAGAGTCCTAGCTCTTCATAGGTTTTATCTTCCACTGTCTGATGCAAACGTGTCTTATGAAGGCATCCAGAGAACTTACCATTTTCTCCCCACAAGTGGAATTAACATTATGACTCATATAAGGGTCTTGTGTATCATACCACGTGTTGCCAAGGTGATCAAAGCCCCTGCTTACTTTTTTGTGACAGACAGCAGGAGAGTTAATATAGCCCTGGGATAAAGGGCTGTGGTGGTGAATACCTGACTCCATGCATTTGTCAAAACCTATAAAAATGGACACCACAAAGAGTGAATTTTACCTTAAAGTTTTCTAAAATCAGCTACAACGTTCGGGGAACCAACAATGGAATACACACAGAAAAACAAAAGTAAATGTACCTAACCTTATTGTGAATAAATAGTATAACCACATTGGAGGGGATGGGGAAGAAAAGAACTAACCTAGATCACTCCCAAAAAATTGTGTTAAGATTAAGGACAAAAAACTATACACAAATGGAGTGCTCTAGTTAGTATATTCGTTTTTCACTTGGGGATGGGTCACCTCTCTGAAACCATCTTAGTGGAGGGAACAAATATGTAAATATAGCACAGAAAAAGGGAGTCAAGTGTTTTGCTGTCTGAGAAATTACAAATAGGAAAAGGCGACAGCTAGAATCATCTTTGGGCTATTCAATTGGAATTGGAGGCATCAGTACGGACTCACGGATTTTTAATGGATAGGTAACTATAGAAGGACAGTGGTGCTGATGAAGACAGGCAAAATAAATATAGACGCGTGTCTGCGCGTGAATGTGTGCACATGCATACATCTTCTAACTCCGAATTGAACGTAAAGAGACTAGAAGCGGTGGCACCGCAGGGCCAGTGAGCATGTCTAGCACCCAGATCCTGAGTCCTTAACACCGTTCTCCAACAAAATAAACCAGGCATCTGAGGGGAAGTGGTTGATTTCAGGACTGGTTGATGTGCCTAGAGCTGATAAGATGACAGAAAATAAGAAACTGATCAAAAAAGGACAGGGGCAGGTCCAAAGGAAACAGACGCCAACCAGAAAGAACCCCCAAGGGATGAAACTGGAACAATCTGAGCAGACATTAAGAGTAATAGCAATAATCATATCCATGGGTCTCTACTGATACAAATAATTTAATAAATAAATAAATGAATAACTTGGGGACCACTCTTAAAGAATGCCTGTTGGTAAATGTGTAAGGAATGAAGGAAACATATAATCCCCGTTAGAACAACAATGTGTGTTGCAGGCAGGATCCACTGATGAGTGCTGAAATTACTATTTCAGAGTTTGAAGAGAAACAAGTTTTTTGCTTTGTCTAAAAATATCAACCAGAGTTCCGAAGCTGGACTCTAATTGCATGAGGATCAAGCTGTGAACCTTGCATGGTGAGTCCCACCGTGGTGCTGAGTCCTGTGGAAGCCCAGGCAAGTCTGCCTCTGCCCCGACACCAGCACCTATTCCTCCAAACATAGGAAAACAACTTTCCCCAGTTGCCACCACTATAGCCCTGGCAGGGAAAAGCACAATCCTAACTCCTACTCTCATGGCTTTTCACGAAGATGCTAAGTTCTAGGTCTTTGAGGAACCCAGATGAGCAGCATTTTTGGTTTTGAGGCTGGCAGAGAAGCAATGTGGCGGGCCCCCCTTCCTGCAAGCCAGTAGACCCATTCTTAGAGTCTCCACAAGATTTCTGACCTAGTAGTTTGTTTACCTGTGCCTTCCTCCCAGAGGTGGCCAACCACTTAAAAACTGCAGCACGGCTGATGGACAGGGGAAGAAGTTGGCAGCCCACCGCACCCATGGAGTTGGCTTCTTCATGCAGAAGCTAAAAGGAAATACTTGCCTCCTGTGCTCAGTGCTGGTACGTTATCAGAAGGAAGCTGCAGGATGAATCGCCTAAGGAATTCCTACTCTAGGAGGAAGGGAAACATCCTTCCGTAGAAATTGAGCATCTGGCCTTTCAGGTCCCCCACACCCCACTTGGTACATAGAACAGCTCTGCTCCTGTGCTGGTGGCCCAGAATGCTGTGTGCCCGAGTTTCCCAGATTATAGGGCTATAGTTCAGAAAGGGAGCAGGATGTATGAGACTAACGCAGCCCAGCATCCCAGAGGCTATAATAACCTAGAGTTTTACAAAGATGTCAACACCCCTAAGACCAGGAAGATGAACATGAACCTGTCCCATCCAAGCACAAAATGATATAGCGAGGACTGGGTCTTCCTTTCTGCCCGCAGCAGTGTAAGGGGGGTGGTCAGGGGATGGAGAATCACAGGCACATGATATGACATCATTGGAACTACCAGGAGAGTACATCTCACTGACCACACCCAGTCATCCCCATTCACATCTTCTCATACCTTACCACCTCATCCTAATTGTATGCCTCTAGTTTGATAGCTATTTTTCCACCTTCATTCAGCTCCTCTTCTGCACCATGGCTCCCACACTTCATTCTCTTCTCCATGCATCAAGATAATAGATAGGGCTTCCCCACACCAGCACGCTTTTTTATGTCTGTGGGTCAAACCTGCATCTTGCCCAGTATTGTCCATCAGGAAAAAAGAAGCAGATGACAAAAAAAGTATGGTATGCCAGATACTTAGGTCCGAGAAAAGTTCCCAGAGGAAGGAATAGCCACAGAGTCAAATATAGAGAAAATTTTGATAAGATGAAGATGGAGAAGACCATGAACTTCCCTACCTGGATCTTCAATAGTCTTGAAAGGAACAGTTTTGGTCTAGTGAATCTAGCTTTCAGTGTTTTGAGAAGTGAACGGCTAACAAGGTAATTAGGATATCAAGTGTAAAAAGTGACTGTCAAGGCCTTGTACAGTGGCTCATGCCTATAATCCCAGCACTTTGGGAGGCCAAGAAGAGTGAAAACACAAGGTCAGGAGTTTGAGACCAGCCTGGCCAATATGATGAAACCCTGTCTCTACTAAAAAATAAAATAAAATAAAATATTACAAAAATTAGCTAAGGTTGGTGGCATGTGCCTGTAGTCCCAGCTACTTGGGAAACTGAGGCAGGAGAATCACTTGAACCTAGGAGGCAGAGGTTACAGTGAGCCGAGATCGCGCCACTGCACTCCAGCCTGGGCGACAGAACGAAACTCCATTAAAAAAAAAAAAAAAGTGACTGTCAAATAACTGAAGGTAAAATTGATGCTAAAAGGAGACTCCCATCTTACTTCCCTCCTCAAGAGCTGGGCAGGTTAACTGCTGGTTCTGCAGGAGACCAGTGTGAACTAGAGTGAGGGTCATCTGTCTAAACACTTTCATCAGGATGAGGGTTTCTGCTTAATTTTCCACCTGCTTTCCGCTACTTCTTCATGAGAGCTTCTTCTTATATAACTTTTTCTTACATGCCTGGAACAAAGTCCCGCCCAACAGGAGCAATGGTCCCAGGTGTTGGGGACTGTTGGGTAAGACTCACTGATGGAAGGAAAGGCCTCAAGATGAATGGATCAAGAATAATTGTGCAGGAAGTAGATCTGGGAAGACACAGGGAATCTTCAAGAATTGGGCATCAGCTTTCAAGTGAAGAGCCAGAAGATTAGGATCGGGATGAAACATCACATGCAGCAGGACTCTGAGTAATGCAGCAGAAGTCAAGGCAACGGCTTGTAATAACGTTCCTGCTCACAACTCACTTCCATGAGCTGCCACGAGTGTGTACGGTGGGTGAATGGGTCATGCCATGCAGATAATTTATAACACTCCCCACCACTACCCTCTGAAAAGATAGGGGAACTGTGTGGGAACCCTCCGTACCTAAAAGATGGGGTAGCTATATGGGAACTCATCATTTAGCAAAAAGTCCCCATGAGATAAGGTCCCTACCAAGCCAGTAGCCAAGGATGGATGAGAGAGTTCAGGAGGGGTTCTACATTCTTAGCAAGAAAGCTTGTGGTATAACAGGGAAGCTCAGCTCTAAAAGTAGCTATCTAGAAGGCTAAGTATGAGTTTCTGTAATATAAGAAGCCTGAGTGAAAGAGCGTACAAGTATTTTTCACAGCAAGAGGAGCCCAGAAATTCTTCCACCATTCACTCAGTGTCCTGGGTTCAGTTGCTTCGGATTGGCCTGGCTGCAGCAATAAAGGACCAGCTGCTCGGCTAGAAGGCAGAAGGTTGTAGAATTGGACGTATTTGGTTCCGAAGGGCAATCAGCAGAAAAGCTTTCAGCAGAAATGGATCGACAAATATGTGCAGGGCAATGGCTCCAGCATGGTCCTGGTGACCTTGGCATCTCCACATCGGCTGTGTAGGCAAGGCTTCAGACTTGACATGAGGCTTGGCACAGCATCCTGTGATTCTACCAGAGCACAAGCATGGGAGGCTGGGGAGGAGCTGCTACCAAACCATTCCCAACTCATGAGACGGCCTCTGATTGCCTCCCTGGTTCTGATGAAGTTTGAGGCTCTCTGCCTCTGCCCCCTGCTCCACTCCATTCTCAGGCTCTACCTTTAGGGAACAGCTGCAGCCTATAAACACTTAGCTGCAGTGTGGAGTAAGGCCCTCAGCAACAAGGCGCAGTGACTCTCTGAAGCTTTGGTGTCATCCTGTGAAATCAGAAAGGCGACTAGTCTTTGCTACTCTGGCTCTTTTTTTTCTGTCTAAGTAAGCAGTAAACGATCTGAACCTAACAGTGTCTCATTGTTTCTTTACCAGCTAATCTATCAGCATTGCCTTGGCAATATGCTGAGGGAACAATGAGGTTGCCTCTCCATTTAAGTGGTCACCCTGATGCCTGCTGCAACTGGGTATAAGGCAAGGATTGCTGACTCCCTGAAATGCCAGAGGACCTGTTTCCAATTCTAGAAACCTAGAGGCCTCTAGATTCTCCAGATACTTGTAGCCTTCAACGAGGAGATAGAACGGTGCTTCTCACTGAGCTAGAGATCTTTGAAAAGGAAAATGGTATGCTCAGGACTTTCAACTCTCAGCTCAAGCAAGTACAGAGACTCAATGTTCTCTGGTAGACTGAAGAGAAGTACTTATTTATATGTGTCCATATGACAGACAGAGCTGAAATTTAGTGTAAAATCTAATCTATTTGCAGAATTCCAACCGAACTGGTAGCACAGAAGTGGTACATTTCCTGTATCAAGGAAAAGGCACTTTTTTAATATTTGAAAGAAGTTGGGCACGAAGACTTGGAATGGGGCTACTGGATAGACTTAGATTAATGTGGGACCTTGAACTCCCAAATGACCTTGAGTTTTTCTTCTCAGGAGAATGAGATCTCTCTTCAGGTCTGAGAAGATTATCCTTCTCTTATTTAAAGAATCTGTGATCATCTCACTTGTGGTGGTTCTTCAAACACCCATGCTCCTCAGGGGCCATTCTTATTACCTCTCATTGCCTTCAGGCCTATGACTCATAACCAGCATAGCCCGAGGACAACTGCGAGGTCTTCAGTAGAAGAAGATGACTTATGCACCAAAATCATTGCAATAATTTGTATTGGCAGAGCACCAAGGAACATGAAGATTTTAAGGGTATCAGAATGAGGATGAAATGTGACTGGATCAAACTGACCTTGCCAATATGGGAACAGTTTTACAAGATTCGGAGTTTAATGTTCTAGCTTTCACAGCTGGAATGGCTTTACTAGTTGGCTTTGTTCATTGACTGAAACTTGGATTTAATGGCAACCTACATTCAATGAGGTCAGAATGTCAGAACCTCTGGAGTTTAGTGTGAAGGGATCCAAACACTTAGAGAGATGAGGGTAAAGAAGTCGGTGTTATTATATAGAACCCACCCATCTTGACCATTTCCTCTTGGACTCAAAGGACACCCAACAAGGAGTTGAGCATCAGCACCCTTGAAGCCTCTGCCACAGCGTCCTCTGCAAGAGAGGATGAAGAGAGAGCCCTCTATTGACATAGTAGACTCCCTGACCTGATTTCTATAGGAATGAGAGAATCCCCGAGTGACTGAGGCCAGATAGCAGCACTAAACCTTCAAGATCAAGGACAGTGGTTACCACAACCATTCCCATAATAGGCTGTAGGAGCAGGGTGGTGATAGGTTTTATACGGTAGGGAATTAACAGTTACAGCTAAGTTACCAAGTGTTTTCTATGGATAAAATAAATGGTATCTGTAACTAGAAAAACTCTGCAGCCAGTGAGAAAAAAATATGACTGAGTTATCCAATGGGACGTCCTGGCCTCACCCAGTTCTAAAACTGAAGCCCTTTAATTGAAGAGGAGGTGTTATAATGTGGGAAGGGCCCTACATCATAGCCACAATTATGTCCTGTAATTTTCTGTCGAGGCTTCCTCTCTGCAATCAACATCATTCTAGAGGTTCTAGCCAGTGTATTAGGACAGGCAAAAGAAACAAAAGGCATCTGGTCAACAAGGAAGATATAAAAACATCTTTAGTTTTCTACTTTATTCACAGATGATGTGGTGACCTACATAGAACATTGCAAATAATTCTGATTACTAAAAAAGGTTCATCTATCAACAAACATTGCACATGCATACATAAAATCGTATTCAAAGGTTAGAAAGAATCATGCTGTTAAGCCATGGAAAAACATGGAGGAACCTTAAATGCATATTGGTAAGTAAAAGAAGCCAGCCTGAAAATACTAAATACGGTATTAATCCAAGTTTATGGATGCTTCAGTCAGGGTTCTCCAGAGAAAGAGAATCAACAGGATGGATATATAGAGGGGTGTGTGTGTGTGTGTGTGTGTGTGTGTGTGTGTGTGTGTAAATGTACATATATGAGAAAGAGAGACAAATATTAATTATAATGAATTGGCTTATGCAATCATAGATGCTAAGTGCCAAGATCTGCAGCTGACAAGCTGGAGACACAGGAGAATGGATGGTGTAAGTTCCAGTCCAAGAGCTGGCAAGATCTGAAAACAAAGCTGAGGTTTCACTTTGAGTCTGAAAAGATAAATTTGATATACCAGTACAGAAGTCAGGCAAGAGGAGTTATCTCTTTCTCTACCTTTTTGTTCTTATTCAAGTCTTCACTTGATAGCATAAAGAGAACTTACAATAGGAAAGCATTATGTATTACTCAGTCTATCAATTCAAATATTATTCTCACCTGGAAACACCCTCACAAATTCAACAAAATAATGTTTGTCCAAAAGTGATCCAATCAAGTTGACACAAAATGAACCATCACAGGTCCACTGTTGTCAACTTGGTACCCATACACATCTTGCTAAATCGTAATCTCAAAATAGAGACAATAACAAGGCCATAATTCTGCCTGACGTAATACAACTCTCCTGCATACAACTAAAATCACTCTAACCTCTTCCCCAGAAGAGGAGGTTAAGTCTTTGAGTGATGTTTTCTTTTCTCCTTGTATCTCATATGATGCATAATTAATAATGCTTAAATACTATGATATAAAGTCAACACAATTTATGTTACATGATAACAAAATAAGAGAGTGAAGAAAACCAAGATATTTGTTGTATACACACAGAGAGAAACATATGTATAACAAAATAAGGAAATACGCATGACAATTTCAGTCTTTGTCTCTGTAACTGGTCACATAGTCACAGCTGGCATTTATAAACACCTTCTTCTACTAACTGTTCTGTGTTCCCTTTGCTTTCAGCAAGCACCTCAGCTGGTCATGGTTCTTTGCTGGGTGGGATAATATAAGCTTTCTTTTCCGAGGGGTGTGGCCCTAGTAGACCTGCCTAGATTGGATTGTTGTAGTTTTCTATTGACTTTAATCTTGGGGCATGGTAATGCTAAGAGATTCCCTAACAGATGTCCTGTATTCCAACATACTCTTCCTTACCCTCTGTTGTAGAGGAGTCTAGTTTCCCCGTAGCATTCAGGATCAATCACCCCAGCCAGCACAGTACCTCCCTTCTTTGCCTGCTGACTTGGAGACACCAGAGACCCAAAGTGGTAGGGCAGCTGTCCTAACCTCCAGTTTAATGGATGCATTGTTGTGACTCCTGGTGGAAGCATACTCCTTTTGGAGCTAAGATCTCTGGGCTAGCAAAGAATAATGTCATGGGAATTGGAGGGAAAATTTTTGCTGGTGAAATTGTGATGGATCATAGTGAGTCACACCATCGCGTTTCCACTGTTTGATTCCTGGACCCATGAATTCCAGCTGTGGAAGAAACAGCACCATATATTGGTAATAAATTCAGAGCATATAAAGCCTTCTTGGGAACCTTCCCATGGCCCCATGACATATTGCCACCTAGCTGGTGTTGTAAATTGAGTCTTCAAAATGCCATTCTACCATCCCTATCCAGGCTGCCGTTCATTCTACCATCATATCAAGCCAGCTTCCTCAGGGTGGTGGGGAGCATTGTAAGACGGGTGAATTTCATAAGCATGGTCCCATTTCTGTACTTCATTTATGTGAAGTCAGTTTCCTAATCAAAAGCAGTGCTGTGTGGAATATCATCACTGGAGGTAAGACATTGTGTAAGACCACAGATGGTAATTTTGGCAGAAGCATTGCATGCAGAAAAAAACAAATCCATATCCACAGTAATTATCTATTCCAGTAAGAGCAATATTCTGTCCCTTACATGATGGAATGTAAGCAACCTGCCACCAGGCAGCTGCTGATCATCCTGGGGAATGGTGCCATATAAGGAACTCAGTGTTGGTCCCTACTGCTGGAAGGGTGGGCACTCAGCAGTGGCCATAGCAAGGTCAGCCTTGGTGAGCAGAAGTCCATGTCACTGAGACCATGCATCCCCTTTATTCCCACTACTGTGGCCAGTTTGTTCATGAGCCCATTTGGTGATGGCAAGAGTAGTTGTGGGAAGAAGCTGACTAGCATCCACAGAATGGGTCAACATACCCACTTGATTATTAAAATTCTCCCCTGCTAAGTTTACCCTTTGGTGAGCATTCATATGGAACACAAATATTTTCTGGTCAATTCAGAGAGTTCTATCCATACCACTGTTTCCCAAATTTTCTTTTCCTCAATTTTTCAATCATCTTCCTACTAAGCCCTTAACCACATAGCCAAACAATTGGCTGTAGCCCATTAATCGACATATAATTGCACATCTGGCCATTTCTCCTTCCAAGCAAGGTGATTGACCAGAGCACTGCTCATAGTTCTGCCCACTGGCAGGATTTTCCTTCACCATTGTCCTTTAAGAATTCTCCAGAAAGGGGCTATAGTCCTGGACTTTTCCACTTACAGGTGTAGAACCACCTGTAAACCAGCCTGCAGTCTTTTCTTCCTCTGTCAACTGAGTGCAGAAAATTCCCCACGAGGCTAGGTGGTGAAATAAAAGAAGGACCCTGAACATTTGGAACACTTCTTCATGCAAGTTAGTTATGCCTTCAGAGCCTTCTCAGGTCTGGTGCTGTGTACAACGCTTCCATTTGATGACTGCTTCTGTGAACACTCAACTTTATGGCTTGGTGGCTCAGATAACACCCAATTCATGATGGGCAGCTCAGGTTTTATGGTAATTTGGTGGCCTGTGATTAAGCATTTAGTCTCTACAAAGGTCCAGTGGCAGGTAAAGAACCATTTCTTAAAAGGAGAAGAGTTACCCATGGAGGATGGCAAAGCTTTGCTCTAAACCCTAAGGGCCTTTGCTGTGATTCACCTCTAGGGGATGCCAAGGGCTCCACACGGAATCCCTGTCTGCCACTGACACTTGAAGCACCGCCGGATCTGCAGGATCATAAGGCCCAAATGGCAGGGCAACTTGCACGGCAGCCTGGACCTGTGGTAGAGCTTTCTCTTGTTCTGGGCCCCCTTCGAAACAAGCAGCTTTTTCAGCGACTTGGTAAATGGGCTGAAGTAACCCACCCAAATGAGGGCTACGTTACCTCCCAAATCCAAAAAGGCCCGCCAAGTGCTGTGTCTCAGTCTTGGTTGCAGGAGGGGCCAGATGCAACAACTTGCCTTTCACTTTAAAGAAGATGTTGTCACCTCTTCCACACCACTGAACTCCTAGAGATTTCGCTGAGGTAGAAGGCCCCTGAGCTTTGTCAGACGTATTTCCCAACCTCTGACACACAAACTTCATAAAGTCATTGGTGCTTTTCTCTCACTAGGTCCAATCAGCATAATGTCATTAATGTAATGGACCAGTGCGATTCATCCTGTAGAAGGGAAAAACAATCAGAATCCCTGTGAGCTATGACATAGGACTAAAGAGTTGATAGACCCCTGAGATAGATAGGACAGTAAAGGTGCATTGCTAGCCTTGCCTGCTGAAAGCAAACTGTTAGAACTCTGTCTGACTCCCATAGCTCCAACGTTAAATGCAGAATCTCTGCTTAGCGAGCCCGTGTCAATATGTTAAGTCTGGTTTAACCTTATGTTCTTTCCACCATTATCCCACACTTTTAGTATTAGTTCCTGTACCTATATTTTTGGGTTTCTGTCTGTATAAATTAGAAAATTTAAGTTTTTTTTTTTTTTTAAGTGTGCATACTTTGTTGCCACCTTCAGGGGCTTGCTGGGACTTGAGTCTAGTTAGAAGTCTAGGAGCAAAGAGGGGCAGTGGGGGTGGGTCCTGAGGACTCTCAGTCTTGTATGACAGTTGCCACAGGGAGGTCATTACAGTTTCCTCAGGCAAAGCAATGTTAAGCCTCTCAGATAGGAATGGAAAAGCTTCTCCCACTAAGGGTGGGGAGGCCTCTTCCACTGGCCAAAAAGACTCATCTGAACTTAGAGGCTCAATGTCTCCAACCTTACCAAGGTCCTCCTACACATCCCCATTCCAGCGTGCAGAGCCCTACTCCTTCCCCATCAATACCTTCACTTTAACAATGGAATCTACAAGACTGGGAGTTCAACTCGCATTGAATTAAATAATTCAGCCAGTCACAATGTGAGGTTTGGGTTTGATCTTCAGCAATATCAGCCCTGCAGCTACAGGAGATAAGGATCTCCTTTAGGGCACACACAGAAGCTTTCAGATCACATTTCTAGGAATTCAAATACCTGATCTGATCTCTTTCTTTTCCCACTTTGTCCAATGATGTTAGAAGCAACCAGCTAATCTCGTTATATTTGTTAGTTTGCCAAAAAGGTTCCAGTGTATCATATTCTTGATAATCATTATCCTTGTTTTATGTAAGTAATTGATTAGGAGTAGCCCATAGTGATATTTTGTGTATTTCTCTTATTACCAGAGCTTACCATGGACAGTCAGTGTAAAAAAAAAAAATTATTTACAGCTTTAGAAAACTCGTCCTTAAAATTCTGTTTCTCTAGATTCACTCTCAGGACCAAGATCTGTATTATCCAGGATGCATGGGTGTGTAGACATTAGATTAGATTAGACTTACTGTAAGGAATTGACTCGTGATTATGGAGGCTCAGAAGTCCCAAGATCTGCAGTAGACAAACTGGAGACCCAGAAGAGCCAGTGATGTTGCTCCAATCCTGGTCCAAAGGCCTGAGAAGACTGATGTCTCAGCTCAACAATCAGGCAGAAGGAGTTTTTCTTACACACCCTGTTGTTCTATTTACGATTAATTGATTGGATGAGGGCCACCCCACCCACAATAGGCGGGCAATCTGCTTTACTCTCTAGAGATTCAAAAGATAATCTTGGCTAGGTGTGGTTTCTCAGGTCTGTAATCCCACCACTTTGGGAGACCGAGGCAGGTGGATCACAAGGTCAGGAGTTCAAGACCAGCCTGGCCAAGATGGTGAAACCCCATCTTTACTGAAACTACAAAAATTAGCCAAGCATGGTGGCAGGTGCCTGTAATCCCAGCTACTCAGGAGGCTGAGGCAGGAGAATCACTTGAACCCAGGCAGCAGAAGCTGCAGTGAACGGAGATCACGCCACTGCACTCAAGCCTGGGTGACTGAGTGAGACTTTGTCGCACACACACACACACACACACACTCACAAAGATAATCTCATTCTCTGAAACACCCTCACAAACACACTCAGAATAATGTTGCACTAAATGTCTGGGAACTCTGTGGTCCCATTAAATTGACACATAACATTAACCATCATGAAGGACATTATGGAAAAGGCAAAACTATCAAAACAGTAAAATGATCAGTGATTACCAAGGGAGGAGAAGGAGGGGGAAGGATAAGTGAAGCACAGGGAGTTTTTAAGACAGTAACACTTATTTGTATAATACAGTAGTGGTGGTTTTATGGTATTATGCATTTGTAAAAATCCATAAACTTTACAACACAAAAAGTGAGTCCTAATGTATGTATACGTTTAAAAAGCATTTAGGAGGTTGGGAAATCTCGGAAAGAAATGCTGACAGACCCAAAAAAATCTAAATGTATTGCTAATGTATGAAACAGCCTTACTGAAGATGGTAGGTCAAAAGGTGCTGACCTAAATAACTTTGGAAATGAGTAGAGTCTGTCAGACTAAAGGTGAAAGGAAACTTACATAAGACTACACTCTACCTCAAGGGACCCCAGACCCCAGGCTCTGGACCGGTAATGGTCCACGGCCTGTTAGGAACCAGGATCCACAGCAGCAGGCAAGCAGCAGGTGAGCAAGTCAAGCTTCATCTGTATTTACAGCCACTCCCCATTGCTCACATTACCGCCTGAGCTCTGCCTCCTGTCAGATCAGCAGTGCATTAGATTCTCATAGAAGCAGAACTCTCCCACGAAGCATGCATGCAAGGGATCTAGGTTGTGCACTCCTTATGAGAATCTAATGCCTGATTATCTGGCACTTTCTCCCCCAGATGGGACCATTAGTTGCAGGAAAACGAGCTCAGGTCTTCTACTGATTCTACGTTACGGTGTGTTGTGTAATTATTTCATTATATATTACACTGTAATAATAATGGGAACACATGGGATGCACTTGAATCATCCTGCAACGATGCCCCATCCCCTGGTTCATGGAAGAATTATCTTCCATGAGACTGGTCCTTGGTGCCAAAAAGGTTTGGGACCACTGCTCTAGTCGATAAAAGTTGTTTCACAAGAACGCAAGTTATCAATTCTAACACGGATATACATGTATATTACAACTGAACGATTAAGTAAATGGATGGCAAATGGCAGGAGCAAGATATCTCACTGTTGGAGTGGGAATTCACAGTTAAGCAAGGGAGAGAGCCGACAGTGATGCCTGTGATAATGGACTAGAGCTGAAGACATCAGTATGAACCCATGTTATCTTAGTACAGATATTTACATATGGGACTATTTATTGACAGGTATACTTAGAGAGATTAGCATGCACATGTCCTTGCTGTGTCAGCTGAGAGGACTAAAAAGAAGTGACACCCAGGGTAGCAATCAGCACACCTAGCACTCAGATCTTAGTGTATAATACCATTCTCTAGTGAAAGGAACTAAGACTCCTTAGAGAAATGGATAAGTCTAGGACTGGGAAGAAAATATATAAGACGAGCCTGGAGCATCTTGTAGTGCCAGAAATAAAGTGCTAAAAAATGGGGAAGAATCACATTGATGGGAATATGTCAAAAGAGCACAAAAGTCAACCGAAAGAATTCCCAATGTCCAGAACTGGAGCAATTAGAGCAAGGAAATGAAGCAGTGTGGTATGCACCCAGAGTATGAAATAAATATCCCTAGGATGTTTTTGCTGTCTAACACGGACTCTTTAACACACACGCGCGCGCGCACACACACACACACACACACACACACACACACACACAGAGTTACCTATCACATCTGGACTTTGAATGAGATAACATCAAGGAAAAAGGGCAGGGCAGCACTGTGTCCGAGAGCAGAAGTGGATATCCCCTGGAGTCTGGCAGCATGAAGAGATAGGCTTTGGGCCCTTCTTAGGAAACAGGCGAACCTTCTTATGTTCTGTTAAATGTTTGAAAATACACACAACGGACTCTCTTTTTTTTTAAGCCAAAGAACAGGAATATGTAGTCTATGTAAGATGATGGCTCCATTCCTGTCAACTGAGGCAAATGGAACTTACTGTCTTCAGCTTGGAAAAACTCATCAAGGGGTTGCATGATGTTGCCAGCATCCTGAAGCTGTTGACTTTTCTTTCTTTCTATTTGGCAGTGTGGCAGAAGGGGATGCAGAGGGCAAGCAGGACAAACAGGACTCTTTTGATTATCATTAGGGATCCTTGAGACCTGCTGACCAGAAAGAAGACTGTATCATAGATGGCCCCAATATGGCACCTGACATATGCAGTCAAAGCCCAGTCAATATTTATTTATTGAAAATGGAGAATAGTGGCAGGGTGCAGTGGCTCATGTCTGTAATCCCAGAACTTTGGGAGGCCAAGGTGGGTGTATCACCTGAGGTCAGGAGTTTGAGACAAGCCTGGCTAACATGGCAAAACCTTGTCTCTAGTAAAAACACAAAAATTAGCCAGGCATGGAGGTGGGTGCCTGTAATCCCAGCTGCTCAGGAGGCTGAGGCAGGAGAATCACTGAAACCCAGGAAGCAGAGGCTGCAGTGAGGCAAAATCATCCCATTGCACTCCAGCCTGGCAACAAGAGTGAAACTCCATCAAAAGAAAGAAAGAGAGAAAGAGAAGAAAGAAGGAAGGAGGGAAGGAAGGAAGGAAGGGAGGGAGGAAGGGAGGGAGGGAGGGAGGGAAAGAAAGGAGGAAGGGAGGGAAGAAGGAAGGAAGGAAGGAAGGAAGGAAGGAAGGAAGGAAGGAAGGAAGGAAGGAAGGAAGGAAGGAAGGA
>NW_022436950.1:3074405-3083000 GCF_009761245.1 Sapajus apella | reverse complement strand
GGAAGGAAGGAAGGAAGGAAGGAAGGAAGGAAGGAAGGAAGGAAGGAGGGAAGGAAGGAGAGAAAGAAAGAAAGGGAAAGAAAGAAAAGAAAAGAAAGAAAACGGAGACTAGCAAGAGCTGTAAAAAATTATTTTAAATGGTACAATTTATACTAAGGTCTGATTTTGCATATCTGGCTCATTTGATGGACTAGGTCACCAAGATTATCACCTTTGTTTGCTGAAATCCTTCAGTGGCTTCAAGAAAATGCCAATTTCCCAGCAAAGGAACCCAGCTCCTGATAATCGCATCCCTGCCTGCCTCAGCCTCATCTTCAAACACTCCCTAGGTGGCTCCTCCTGTCCAGCCATCCCCAGTTGCTTGCTGATCCATGACCTGGTGGCTATGGCTTGCTTGAGGGCTGTGCTATCTCAGGCCCTAGACCTTGCACATAGTGCTCCTCCTGGCTGGATCCTGCTCCCTGCTCTATTTATTCCTAAAGACCCTGCTCAAGTCCACACCCTCCAGCAGGTGCCCTGCATCTGTAGGTCCTTTTTGTTCTCCTTCACCAGACTGAGACCTCAGTGGAGAAATGACTTTCTGAGTCACCTTACAAGTAGTTGCTCAATGAATGCCAGTTGAAATGCTGCATTTGTGAAACATAGCCTTGGAGGAGGAAAATGTGATTCTGGCAACAAGGAAAATTCATACATTATTTGATCAAAGGGTGGAGCTGTACATGACTTACTGTTTTAAAGGGAAAAACACACACATGCAAACATGAGTAAGAACTGCTAAGGCACTGAATTTCAATTTTTAGATTTCATGTGGTGTTCAAGTGTGAATTCCATCACCATCATATTAAAGGAATTGTACCTCTTAGAGACTGTGCATATCATGCAAGTTTGAATTTAATGAATGTGTAATTGTAGCCATCTGATGAAGGTGAGACAATGTGAATGAGTCAGCAGGGCATGGGTAGTTTGGTGGTGAAATACAAGTACAGCCTTGGCAGGGCCGTGTCACAGTTTCCAGGCAGACGGTCTGTTCTTTTCTGGCTTTACTTGGTGTGACTGGTTCTGTCCTTGCCGCTCATAAGCCTGCACGCCCCTCTGCCCCTGCCCCAATACAGAGCCTGCTTTGTGTTCTCCACACCTGGGGAACACCCCACCCCAGCTCTTATCAGTCATGTCTCTCCACCTCCCTCACTAGACTGTGAGCTCCGTGGGCCATGGCCCAGTGCCTGGCAGCATGTGCTTTTTGAATGAATGAAATAAACAAATGAATGGGAAAAAGGGAAAGAAAATGAATGAATTAGTTCTAGACCATCTTTTTGCATCAGATCCCCTTGATATGCACCCCAAATTCTTCTTTCTACTTATGCCATTCGGGCTTTGGAATCCTGAAATTCTCCCCATAGCTTAGGAGTGAGGAGTACAGATGCTGAGAGGTGCACTCTGGAATCACCCATCAGAGGTCTGACTCCCTGCTCCACCCCTTCTTACCAGCTGGGTAATCTTGGCTGAATATCTAGACCTTCTCAAACTCAGATTTCCCCTATGTCAAACTGGGATATTGATAAGACTTACTACATGAGGCCGTGGTTCCCAAACTGTGTGCCAAGGCACCCCATGATGACACAACAAGCTCACAAGGGCACCAATGCACATTTTAAATCTCCAGGAGGAAACATGAAGATGTCTATCAGATACTTCATGAAGCCGTGATCTAATTGTGATGCCTATTGCAATACTACAACTCTTGAGTTGGTTGGACCTAACTACTGAAAACTGGTGTTTCTTTTGACCTGGGGCCACTGGGAAAATTTCCTGGGATCCTAAGGGCACTGTAACCTGAGAAAAGTTAGGGCTCCTAGTCATAGGGTTGTCGTGAGAATTTAATGAGAAAGTACAGAACAAGCTTGCTACTTGTTAAGCGATCTACAGATGTTAGCCATAATTATTATTACCCTGTCTTCTGGATAAGTTTCACCATAGAATTCTGCTGTTTGTCTCAATCACCATTTAAATTACCAGCACACTAAAACTTAAGCAACACAATTCTGAATAATAGCTCACATTCCTTTATTTTCCCCCAAATTACAAATTGACTGGGATGATTAAATAGTTCAAGAAAAAAAAATGTACATGGGACTAGGCAGAATTCCTTAGGGGCGTTCCTTCTAGGAAATGAAACCCACAGACATTACCAAAGTTCTCACTGGGCATAAACCACTAGAGGAGAGTGAACAATCCTTGGGCCTACTACACAGGAAACTCACACCAAAAATAGACTCCCTTGAATGAAAGGTAATCTTTGGGAATATATTGTCTTAAAAAGTCATTTTAACAGCTCATTGACTGTTACAATCAAATGTCAAGTACTAGTACTCTGCTTCTCAAGAACTAAATGTACTGGAAACAATTTTTTCTGTTATCCTAATTTAGTTTTTTTTTTTTTAATGGGTGGATATCTTGTTTATTTGTTTCCAAGGTATCCACCATTACATTTATTATTTTTTTAAAGCAACTCAGCCATGACTTGGTTAGGGATGAATAGTGTATAAATGTTATGTGTTTAAGCAGGGGTTGCCATGTCATTTTTACAAAAAGATTTTCAGGAATCACTAAGGCCAGAAAATGGCTCTTAGTTCTAAGGTCCAAACACCAAACAAGATGTGTTGGCTTTTTTCTTCCAAAGAAATTTCAAACCAATTGCATTCTTAAGTCCATTTTTGAATGGAAAAATTAGCCCCTATATTAAGTTATCATAAAGTGCTGAATGTTGTCAAAGCCCCTGACAATCCCAGATGGAGTAGGGGAAGCTGGCCACTCACATTTGCGGGGTGCTGGTGAGTCACTTTGGTATTTGGCTGTCGGATCTCTTTCATTAACAATGCAGGGAGGTATATTCCTCCCACATCCAAAACTATTTATTATACCAGGAGCACCAGAAAGTACAAGAATAAAAATCTTAGATTCAGTTTGAATCTGAATTGGACCTAAATGTTGGTTTATGTTTCTAAATGTCCAAACAAAAAACCCAGCAGGCTCTTTTAAGATAAAATATAGTAATGAATACACTGCACACCACACATCAAGGAGTTCAGAATGTTTTCCCACTAAAAAAAAAAAAAAAAAAACTCTCTACCCATCCCTATGACTTTTAGGAGGTAAGCATGTAAACCACTAGGAAAGACGCCCATGCAGTCAAAAATGGGTAGTGAGAGTTCCAGCATCCTGTGATCCTTAATTTCAGTCCCAGAGCCAGTTCTAAATTTGCAGCCTCTGAAAAATCTTCAGAAATTATACACATCATTCATGGAGCCTGAATATCTTCATTTTGTGGCTTGTGTCACTAGCATGTGAGAATTTTGTGGGTGAGTTTTACATCCTCCTTGTTCACTGCTCTGTCCCTCTTGTCTGAATAGTATCAGGTCCAGCGTGAGTGCTCAATACACAGTGGTTAAATCTATCAATAAATGTTCAAGTGTTATGATAGGTTGTAAAAGAGCTTTTTAAGGTCATTCATTCTGTCTCATGTGCATTGCCTTCTATAATTTTCACAAGACAATGAGAAAGTATTATCTTTATTTTACAAAGACAAGGCTAAGATTTGAGAAGGCAAGTCATGGCCACAGATCATTCAGCTAACAAGCCCAAGGCTCAGGCATGGAGTCTTTATGTGATAGGTGCCTTGTGGAAATGAACCAAACCATCCCCACTGGACCACATGCCTCCAAGAACCATTGGTTTTCCCCATTTGTTTGGATCTAAAGCTTGCAAGAAGCTGTGACCAGGGGCAGAGCAAGTGGGAGTAAGACTAAGGTGAGGGGGTGGAGAGGCAGCCTCTCCCAGCATGACCAGAAATCAGGAGACAGCTCCCCGGAACACCTTGATGTGTAACCTGTTTCTTTTTTGGAAAATGGCAGGATCAGGTCAGACTGTGAGGGGTTCCTAAGGGTTCGATCTTTCCATCTCCTTACAAGCCCAGTGCCCTCCCAGGATGTCTACTTCCGGGCTGAGGAATGAGGCACAGGAGGGTATTCTAACAAACTCTCTGAATGCCCAGTGGACATGTGGGGATGGCAGTGACCCACTTCCACACTTCTCCCTCCCAGCCCAGGGCAGACTCACTTCTGAACAGCCAACTGCCCTCCTTTCCCTGACCGGCTGACACCTCCTGCCAGCTTAACCTCCCAAGCTTTGATCACAACTCCCCACCTCCCCCCACCGCCATTATTTTAGCCTGTCTTGCAGGATTTGCATATTGTGGATCATTCTTTGAAAAATATGGTTATCATTATTCCTTTTTTTTTTTTTTTTGAGACAGAGTTTCACTCTTGTTGCCCAGGCTGGAGTGCAATGGCACCATCTCGGCTCACCACAACCTCCGCCTCCTGGGGTCAAGCGATTTTCCTCTCTTAGCCTCCTGAGTAGCTGGGACTACAGGCATGGGCCACCATGCCCAGCTAATTTTGTATTTTTAGTAGAGATGGGGTTTCTCCATGTTGGTCAGGCTGTCTTGAACTCCCGACTTCAGGTGATCTACCCACCTCGGCCTCCCAAATAGCTGGGATTACAGGTGTGAGCCACCGTGCCTGGCCTAGTTATCATTATTCTAACGGCCAGATAGAAGGCAGTGTTTTACATACTGAATAGCTATGTGTACACTGGTCAGGAGAGAGCCATATCCTGCTGCTACCACAGACTCTCCACAGCGGGTTTTGCAGGAGAGATGGAGGAGGAAGCTCCACGCAGTACCATTCCTTAGCTGGAAGGAACTCCAGCTCTTCACATTGCTGTTGTGGAAGCTGGACCCAGAGTGGCGAGGCAGCGTCCCAAGATCACATGGCGAGTTAGTCATCAGCGAAAATCATATTTTCCTCCTTGCACACCACACCCTCTTTTTTTTCCAGGCAAATTCCAGACTCCTTTGGAAGAACGACAATGCTACAGAAAAGCACATGGATTTGCAGCTTCATGGACATCCCCTATGAGGGTGACACTTCTTTACTCCCAATGAGCTCCCCAGGCACACAAGCTCCTGAACAGACACAGGATGCACACATCTAAGTGCTTTCTGGCCCCAGATCCACATGCACAGACGTAGAAGGGGCTTTCAGCTGATCACGAGGGTGTGGAAAGGTTTCCAGGGTGATTCAGGCACATAAATTCAAAATCTGTTTCTTCGACAAGAAATGCAACTACCTTTAACAATTTTTTTAAGTAATCCAGATAATATTTTATTCAACAGATGGAGGAAAGTGAAGCCAGGCTTACTGAGAAAAAAAACAACCTCAGAAATCAAAATCAGACAGTTATGCTTGGTCTGGCTGCCCCGGAGCGGGAAGACCCGATCGTTGGCACTGCTGGCCGCTGTGCTGACCAGCCTGATGTCACGAAGAGAAGTGATTTTCCAATCCTGCATCCGGTACAGCTGTGCGGACTCTGCCCGTCCTGCCATTCCACCAAGAAATTAAAAAGCAATATTCCTTTGAAGTTCTGGGTTTTTTTGTTTTTTGTTTTTTTCATTTAAGATTACACTTTGAGGTCAGAAAATGAGACATAAGGAATTCACAAACATGCACACATTTGATTCGGAAACATTCCACCCTCCACATCCCCATTTTAAACTGTCCTGAGGCCCAGATGGTTTACAGCTTGAGCCGGCTTAGGCTGGCAAGCATTTCAGGGATCTGGTTGACTATGTTTTTTGAAACAGAGGTATTTTATCCATTAAGCTGATCAACGCTGTGGAGAATGGGGCACCCTAATGGCCTTCAAGTAATATCTTGTGAAGCTATTTTAAAAATAGCAGCAGAACAAAATACACCCAGGAATCAAGCATGTAAATCAATTAAAAAATTGTGTTTCAACTTGCAATATTGTGAGCAGTGTTGTTTATTCAAGGCAGTGTTGATTTTTATGATTTTTAAGCTCATATATATGTTTTTCTTCTCAGATGACTATGGTCTTGTATCAGTTGCAGTTCAAGCAGGAAGCAGAAACCAGAGAGTAACTTAAATGCAGAAAGTTGAGCATAAAGAATTCTTAAGTAGAATATAGAACTGGAGCAACAGGGGATTGGCTAGTGAGAAGTGAACTCTCAAGAATACAGAGCAGCAGACATAGGGAGGAGCCACTCTCTGTCCCTGGAGCTGAGACAGGTGCTCATGGAAGGCCCTCACTTCCAGGGCTGAAAAACTTCAGTCATGCTGAGAGGGCACAGCCATAGCTCAGTGGGTGGCAGGGAATTTCTGCAAGTGTTGTGGTGTTACAACCGTAGAACTTGCTAGAAATTGGCCTCTTCTTCAAATTGAAGGAGAGATATTTTCCCAAACTGAAGGAGACAAAAATGAAGACATTCTTAGCCTTTCCCCAGCATGAGGAGACACGTGGTTCAAAAATCATTATATTGGTGATAAGCGATGTTGATTACTCCTCAAATCCAATCATAGTCTCATTCATGTTTTTTGCATAAATTATCAGATTAATTTCTAACAACATGTACATGAAATAAAAATAAGAAGAGTGATGAAAATGATTACCATTCAGAAGAAAAATACTTACCTGTCATAAGCAAGCAGAACATTTGCAGAGCTTCTGTAATCCTTGTTTCTGTAATTTGGAATGGGGCCATGTTAGGGTCTCTGGCTTCTTTCTATCACTCTTCCATATTCCCCTGGCCCTAAGCCAACCTCGGCTGCTCCAACTCTTTACAAGGGGGTTAAGTTCTTGATCATCCTGCCTTTTCTTTAGTTTCTCTAGTTTCCTACTAGATTTTAGTGTGGGTTAGTTCTTACATGGAAGTACTAAGGGGCTCTCGGTGTTCCTGACAGGATCCTCCCGCCCAATGTTGTGCAGCAGCACCCCACTTTCCCCTCAGTCACCAGGATCAAGCACCCAAGCTATAGACTCATTCCTTTCCTGGCTATTTGTCCAATGGCCTGTAGGGCCCCACAATGGCCATGTAGAGTCTCTGCTTCTAGTTCAGTAGAGTCATGGCTGTGTCCCTTGACGGGATCAAGTGCTCCTGCTGAGCCGTCTAAGATCCCCAAGCCCTCAGAGTCCCAGATTGGTAGGATGGTGATTGAGTCTTGGATCCATGGACTCTGGCCTTCATGGTCTCTGATTCAAAGCATGTAATGCATCCTTGAAGACAGAATCCTGCTTTGAAGTACTATTTTAAGAGGCTATTTTAGGAACCCAAGCAGAGCAAAAGACACCCAGGAACCAAATATGTAAATCAATGAAGAATGTTTCAGATTCTAATAATGTAAGCAGAATGTTATCTATTCAATGTTGATTTTACAAACTTTCCAATTTGTACTTTTTTGAGATTTGTTAAAGGATGAAAAAATTACAGCTATATAGGAGGAATAAGTTTTAGTGTTCCATACTACTAAAGCATGACTATAGTTAACAATAAAATATTATACAGTTTCAACTAGCTAGAAGGAGGATATTAAATGTCACCAACACCATGAATTTATAAATGCTTAATATGATTTATATGCTAATTGATCTGATTTGATCAGTATATATTACATTAATCGAAAAATCATGATGTACCCCCATGAATATGTACAATTATTATTTGTCAACTAAGAAATTAAAAGTTTAAAAATCTTTTTAAAACACTATTGCCTATAAAAAGAAAAGACGAACATATCTATATGCCAGGCCATGCGCTGGCACTGCATTTATCGTCTTTTTACCATCACAATCCCACCTGGCAGACAACTGTGAACTTCCATGTCTTGTAGAAAACCAAAAGGTTCAAAGATTAACTTATTATTTCTATAAGCATAATTAATGTCACAACTTGGAAAAAATAAAGAAAAAAAAGGAAACATAGGATCAAGTTTTAATGTCTGGTTTAATAACTCCAGATTTCTAGAAACATTTTTTAATGATTCATGCAGGTGTTCCTTATAATCAAGCCTCTGAGTTGCCTTTGGAAGGGGTTATTTTATTATCTGGGATTTCGATAGGAGAAACGAGTCAGGCTCCCACAGCCGTAATAGACGTTTGAGACATTTTATCTCCAAAGTCTGAGAATTCCCTAGAGAAGCATGCTTCTCATTCTATTTTCTCTGATAAGCTGAGGAGGAGAAAGTAAAAGAAAAAAAAAAGGGCAGGGAGTAAAAGAAAAAGGAAAGCAGAAAAAAAGCCATGTTTGCCACACATAAATTATTTTCATACGCCAAGAATGGATCACTTCCCAGGAAAGATAGAGCTAAAAAGCTGTAACTTCCACCTCAAGTCTGTCAGAGACCAAAACTCAGTTTAATCTGATGGTCGTTTGGTTGCTAGTTGGTTGGTTGATTGGTTGGTAAGTTGTTAGGTAGGTTGGTTGGTTGTTAGGTAGGTTGATTGGTTGGTTGGTTGGTAGGTTGGTAGGTTGGTTGTTTGGTTGGTTGGTTGATATGTTGGTTGGTTGGTTGGTTGGTTGATTGGTTGGTATGCTGGTAGGTTGGTTGGTAGGTTGGTAGATTGGTTGGTATGTTGGTAGGTTGGTTGGTAGGTTGGTAGGTTGGTTGGTTGGTAGGTTGGTTGGTTGGTAGGTTGGTAGGTTGGTTGGTTGGTAGGTTGGTTGGCTTGTTGGTTGGT
>NW_022436950.1:3017072-3074005 GCF_009761245.1 Sapajus apella | reverse complement strand
GTTGGTTGGTTGGTTGGTAGGTTGGTATGTTGGTTGGTTGGCTGGTAGGTTGGTAGGTTGGTTGGCTGGTAGGTTGGTAGGTTGGTTGGTTGGTTGGTAGGTTGATAGGTTGGTTGGTTCATTGGTTGGCTGGTTGGTTGGTTGATTGGTTGGTAGGTTGGTAGGTTGGTTGGTTGGTTGATTGGTTGGTAGGTTAGTTGGTTGGTTGGTTGGTTGGTTGATTGGTTGGTTGGTTGGCTGGTTGGTTGGTTGGTTGGTTGGTAGGTTGGTTGGTTGGTTGGTTGGTTGGCTGGTAGGTTTGTTGGTTTTCCAATCCTACAATCCTGCCACTGGTACCATACATTGTACTGTGTACATGGAGATATACACAGTTGGATCTTTCAGGACAGCTTTAAATAAAATATTTTAAAGTGAATGTGAGGCAAAATAGGGAGGCAATGAGATAGGTAGCTTATACCAAAAAATATTAAATAATTTATGGTTTTGTGCCCTGTGGAATTTTGCAAAAGAAAAAAGGAGGAAGAATAACTAATAGATTATTCCAAAACCATCTTTGGAGAGAGTCAGCAGCAATATGAACAGAGGGTAGAAAATTGTGGTAGGAGAAGGAAACCTAACATGCCAGCCCCACTTCATTGATGAAGAGTCCATTTCTAGCACTCGGCCTCAGCCTGTCCTGCAATGATAAACTTAATTCTTTATACTGTGCAAAGTCACTGAATTGGGCATCTACTCCTACTCTGGAAGGGATCCTTTGAAGCTGTGGCTGCCAGGGACCTTGCTCTTAATTGAGGAAATATGACACTATCCTATGATTGGGGAGGAAAAACAAAGGTAGTGAGGTGCCCTGCAGGAGTTACGGACCAGAACACAGCCGACAGCCTGCTGGTAATCTCCTTCCCACCCGATAATGAGCGGCCATTCTGGTTGTAGTGGAGAGCAATGGGAGGAGCTGCAGACTCATTTATAGTCAAAAGGATCCAATGTTCATTTTCACACACTGGTTTCTATGACTGAAGGTGACTAAACAACACCTTTTAGAGGTTATTATTGTGAAATAAAGGATTGGAGTTGATTCTTCTAAAATTTCTCCATTATACCTGCTTATGGGATGCATTGGTCATAGTTTACAATGGTAAAATTTGGAAAAGGCTCAACATGTTTAAATAAATTATAATACCTAGTAAAGAACATTAGGCAGAAATTTAAAATTATAATTTTAACGTGTAACTCATACACCTACTGCCCATATCTTGGTTTCTAACATTACTTTCCAATAAAAGGAATCAGGACCCCTTAGAGAAATGGCTGTGTATTAGTCCATTCTTACACTGCTGTAAAGAAATACCCAAGACTGGGTAATTAATAAAGCAAAGAGGTTTAACTGACTTACAGTTCTGCATGACTGGGCAGGCCTCAGGAAACTCATAATCATGGGGAAGGCAAAGGAGAAGTAAAGATCTTTTACACATGGCAGCACAGAAGAGAGAGCTAGCAAGAGTGAGGAAAACTGCCTTATAAAACCATCAAATCTCATGAGAACTCACTCACTATCACGAGAACAGCATGGGAGAAACTCCCTCTATTATCCAATCACCTCCCACCAGGTCTCTCCTTCAACACCAGGTGATCACCATTCAAGATGAGATTTGGCTAGGGACACAAAGCCTAACCATATCAGGCCAATTAAACGAAAATATACAAAATAAGTCTGGACCATCTTGTGGTGGCCGCAAGTAAGATCGTGCTCAAAAAATTTTTTAAAGTAAAAACAAACGAACAATGGGGTTGTGTCAAAAGGTACAGGAGCCAACTGTAAGAGCTCCCAACTGTAGAAGCTGAAGAATCTGAACAACAAAAATCATGCAGTATGGGATTATAATGCAAAGTGAAATATTAATATCATGAGTCCATACTGATACAAATAAACCATTGAGCTGAAATAAATGAGTCAGAAGAGGCAAGTCTCCGATACAGAAGAATTCCAAACAATTTCAGTAGGTGGTTCATCCTCAAGAAGGTGAAGCCTAAGTTCCCACTCTGTAAGCACTGGCTACACATAGTGACTTCTTTCCAAAACGGACAGAGTGGCAGGGGGTCAGGGATGGGGAAGAGTCACTTTACAGTAGACAAAGATGACCTCAGTGAGATGGTTAAAATCCGCAGTAGTAAGTCATGTTGACAGTATGTACCTTTGACATGATGTGATAAGGATGTCACCTTATGTCTGCGGTCTTCCTCCCAAAAATGCATAACCCCAGTCTAATCAAGAGAAAAACACCAGACAAGCCCCAACTAAAGGACATTCTGCAAAATACCTAACCAAGAATCCTCAAAACTGACAAAGCTATCAAAAGGAATCACCTCTAATTCCACAGTCCTGATGTTGAGTGGCCAATGGGCTCAGCACAGGCATGCATGGGATTTGCCTAGTCAATTTCACGTCCATGGCACATGTCTGCTTTCTCTGTTTAGCACAAACCATTTTCTGGGGCATACCACAATGGACAACTCAAGTCCCTTATTGGAGAAAGTATTGTCATTTTGTATTGAACTTGTAGGATTGGCTAGTTACCTGGCATTTAAAGCAACTATTGGAGGAACCTAACTTATGGTTACACATGTAAATTTTGACTAGTCTGTGTTAAACTTTAAGCCTTACCTCAATATTTCAAAATAAGTCACTGCTGGAAGATCTGGTCTTCCTTGCACAACAGATTCAAAAGTATTTATGAATATTCTCACTGACACCTGAACATATAGGACTTATTGGGGAGCATTATTTACACCTGGATTCTCATCAGTTACAAAAAAAAAAATGCTACAAATAATTCTCTTTTTCTGATAACTTGTCCTAGGCATTCTTAGCCATGTCTACACAAACTAAACAACAGGGTTTCTAGTTAGATTTACATTTCCAAATATTTCTCTCTATTCAGAACACACAATTTCTACTTCACTTATAAGACACTCTTTTATGAACTTGCCCTTATGTCTGGACAATTGTTTTTCAATTCAATCATAAGTGTATTTCTCAGTCACATTAGTTATTAAATTTTTTTGAAAAAACAAAGGCTACGAAAGTGTTCTTTTTTACAGTTTGTTGAATTTTCCACCATGCATCTCTTCCCTTTATGGATCATAGACCTTACTGCTATATTTATTTTATATTAATGACAACGTCTTAACTGAATCCTTTCTGCACAGATATGCTTTGTTTGTAAAGTAAATATATCAAATTCTTTCCCACTTTTACTCATCAATTGGTTTACTCTTCTTGTTCTTCTTGGGACCTATAGTCTTCTTGCTTTTTTATGTTTGCATTTTGTATAGGGCACAAGGAGGATATGAGAAATATTTTCTTCCCCCTTTACTGCAAGAGTAACAGCTCATAAATGATGATCCTTGGCAATTGAATGTCCAGTGCTGGGAAACAGTAGAGGGTGGTGGGGACTGCAGGAAATGAACAGCTCATGTCTCACTCATCACCAACTATGACTGTGTGGGAACATAGCTCTGTGTCTGCCGAACTTTGCCAGTTTTAAAGAGAACAACAAAATCGAGATTTTTGTGATTTTTAACCTCGCAACAAATTTCATGATAAATTGAACCAAAAGAATCCCCACCATGTGGACCAACTTTTTATCTGCAGAACAAATAAAACTTCTTGGGGCAGAATGTGACCAGCAAGCCCTGTGTTTGAGACCCTTCCCTAGAAAAACAATGGCAGCATGCTTGCAGACACTCAGGTGGGTGCGAGCCGTGCACAGTGAGTCGCCGGGGCTCTTCTCAGTGCATCCTCTGAGCAGAAGTTCACACCAGCCTTTGCGGCTACTAGTTTGGGAACCCGCCACAGCACTGACTCATGGAGCTGACGATCCCTCCACCAGCTCCCCAAGGGCCTCCAGCTCGCTCCTGGGTTCCTCCCGCCTCACACCATCTGGCCTCTAGAGTCCAGCATGCAGGATCTCTCAAGCCAAAGGGAACAGAAATATCTCATGTCCTGCCTCTTATTGTTGCAGATGAGGAGACTGGATCTGAGAAAAGATAGAGCACTCACTCAAAGCCACCCAGCATATAGGGGGCAAAGGAAAAATCAGATCTGTCCAGAGTCCCTGACTTACTTTAACTCCTCTCCTAGAAAAGAGGAGCGTGCAGGGTCACATAGGACCAGAAAGTGTGTCTCAGTACTCACGGGTTCACACCAGCTTTGTGATGCTCTCAGGAATTCATTGCCCATATAAATAGGAGTGATATGTGATACTTAAAATGAACAGGTAAAGGATGCTACCAGGAAAACTATTTCCCCCAAAAGAGTTCTAGTTTCACACTAGATGTATAAATTATGTCTTTGTTTCTCTAACTTAAGATACATTAAATGACTATCCTAAATAATTAAAGATATTAAGACAAAAACATAAATTACCACAGAAGACTTTATAATATCCAGTGGTGACAAAAACCTCTCAATCCAAAACCTCAGGCAAAAACCATAGAGAAAATGATTTTCACCTTAAAGTATAAATGTTTTGCAAGTCTAGGAACACCATCATCAAGTTTAAGGACAAATAACTAAGTATGAAGAATTGCACCAAAATAAATGGCAAAGGTTTGAGATTCCTATATCAAAATCATTTCTAAATCATTAAGAAAATAATAAGTATATGCAAATTCTTTAAAAGGCAAACTATTTGATTGATTACAAAGGTAAAATACAAGGGAAAAACAAATACACAAAAAATGTTTCATTTATCAAAGAACTGAAATTTAAAATACTTAAGATGATCATTTCCAAAATACTGGGTGAAAAATGAAAAAATATGAATGAATCATTTGGTTGGCAAAACAGAGAGCTGGACTTAACTATTCTCTAACTGAGAGAGGGCAACTTGGTTTAAACTTTTTAAAGAGAGCAATATGGTCACATGCCCTCTGGTCCAGCTGAAAGGCTTCTAGAAAATTATTCTAAAAGGTAGTCAGTGAAGGAGACAAAACTGGTCACATGCAGAATCCTGCCCTAGTTAGAAGAGCCAAGCATCCTCATTTGCAGAGTAGCTACTGACAGACATTCTCTCTCTGCATTGTTTTTTTTGGAGATGGAATCTCTCTCTGTCGTCCAGGCTGGCGTGCAGTGGCATGGTCTTGGCTCCCTGCAATCTCTGCTTCCTGGGTTCAAGCGATTCTCCTGACTCAGCCTCCTGAATAGCTGGGATTACAGCCATGCACCACCACGCCCGGCTAATTTTTGTATTTTTAGTAGAGATGGAGTATCACCATGTTGGCCAGGCTGGTCTCAAACCCCTGACCTCAGGTGATCCACCCATCTTGATCTCCCAAAGTGCTGGGATTACAGGCAAGAGCCTCCCTGCCCAGCAATGAGAGACATTCTCTATTCATCCTTAGGTAGCTCTTATGACAACCCTTTGACATTGAGTTTACTGACATATTATGTGTAATGTAAGGCCCAGAAAACTTCTGCAGTAGGTCTGTATTCCCAAAGGCAGGAGCTCATGGATCCCAGGCACACCCTGCCCCACACCTCT
Organism: Sapajus apella; assembly: GCF_009761245.1. Lineage (NCBI taxonomy): Eukaryota > Metazoa > Chordata > Mammalia > Primates > Cebidae > Sapajus > Sapajus apella. The sequence continues at coordinate 3,068,462 of NW_022436950.1, read as the reverse complement.
GCTCCTTTCCCTGCTTTCCATGTCCTCCAATTCAAACAATAAAGAGGCTTCCTAAATATAACCCTGCCCCGAGCACAGCATTGGGTATAAATGAGAAAAAAAGACATCAGTCAGCCGGATGCAACAGCCATGTGATTACATGTTTTGAGGTGTAATATTTATTCACTTGGATAATAATCTCAGTTCTCTGAAAAGAAATCCCATTCAATAAATATGTAAACGAAGCCACTGAAGACAAACAACATGGTATTATGTTTGAAAGGACTCAGTAAATATGTGTATTTCTCCCTATGAACACAGGCAAAGGGGCTACTTGGTTTGCTAGGAATTTTTCGTTGCTCTTTCATCTGTAAAATGCTGGTTACAACACTCTAAATTGAGTTTGAATTCTTTTTCCATTCTGGGTGATTGCCTGCCAAGTGGGGAAGGGAACTGGCCTGAAAGTCTCCGTTGTGGCACCTACTGGCAGAATCCTTGGTGATCATGCATTCTGCCTGGGGAGAGGAGGTTAGGGCTGCTCAGCCCCTATCCCAGAAAAGGTCATTCCCCTGTCTCACTATTGCCTTCTCTGGAAAGTAGGGGGAACCCACCTGCAAATGTGTCCTGAGGGTGAAGGCACAGGTATCTTGTCACTCCCTGGAGCCGGCTCCAACTCTCCCTGACTTGTGTTTGACCCTCCGCCTCTTCTCATCTCAACAACCCACCTGCAAAGTAGCTGCCATCCTGTCTTCATGGATCCCCTTAACTATTCCAATGTCCTGTTAAGACCATTTCAGAGCATGTGCTCTGCAGAGTTTACAATTGCATATCCAGTTCTCACCCCGCCTGCCGTGTACCCTGTTTTCTCCAGTTGCAAATACTGCTGCCAGCTCCAGTGGTCAGTGGGGTCTGTGCTATTGCTGCAGTGTGCACAGCAGGAGGGTCCCACCTGTGCCCCACCCACCTCCCCTGCTCTCTAGCAAGTAAGTCCTGGACTTTACTGTCTAGGATAGCTGGGAGATTCTGTTCAGCCCTCGATGGCATTAGAGGAGAGGCTCTGAGCTCATCTTCAGTAGAAGGTAAGCATCAGAAAGGATGAGGAAGCCTCTGTCTGCTCAGGCCTCTGAGCCAGAGAATTATCACAACTGGGGTACCTACCCCTAAGCTCAGCAGTTGTGTAATTAGAGGGGAAATGGGACTTTTTGGCCATGAAAAATGGCCTGCGACTGAAGCTCCAGAGCAGATGAAGGTGCAGTACAAGGGTCAGCTCCACATCCATTCCAGGGTGGGCCTCTGCTATGCTATCTTCTAAAGACCCATCTCACATGCAGTGACACCCATAGGCTCAAAATAAAGAGACTGAGGAAAATCTACCAAGCAAATAAGAATCAGAAAAAAAAAAAAAAAAAAAAGCAGGGATTGCAACTCTAATCTCAGACAAAACAGATTTTTAAGCCAAGAAGAATAAAAAAAGAAGAAGACTGGCATTACATAATGGTGAAGGGTTCAATTCAACAAGAAGATCTAAGTATCTTAAATATATATTTACCCAACACATGAGCACTCATATTTATAAAGCAAATTCTTAGAAGCCTACAAAGAGATTTAGCCTCTCACACAATAATGGTGGGAAACCTCAACATTCCACTAACAGTATTAGACAGATCATTGAGGCAGAAAATTAACAAAGATGATCAGGACCCGAACTCAACATTGTAACAAATGGATGTGATAGCCCTCTACAGGGATAGACCTCCACAGAGGTCTCCACTCAAAAGCAACAGAATATACATTCTTCTCATCACCACATAGCGCACATACTCTAAAATCAACCACACAATCAGACATAAAACAGTCCTCAGCAAATGGCAAAGAACTGAAATCATACTAAACACACTCTTGTACCACAGCACAATAAAAATAGAAGTCAAGATTAAAAAAAAAACTATCAAAACCATGCAATTACATGGAAATTAAACAACCTGCTCCTGAATTCTTTTGCATAAATAATAAAATAAAGGCAGAAATCAATAAATTCTTTGAAACTAATGAGAGCAAAAATACAACATACCAGATTCTCTGGGACAGAGCAGTGTTAAGTGGGAAATTGATAGCACTAAGTACCCACATCAAAAAGTTAGAAAGATCTCAAATTAATAACCTAACATCACAACTGAAAGAATTAGAGAAGCAAGAGCAAACCAACCTCAAAGGCAGCAGAAGACAGGACACAACCAAAATCAGAACTGAGCTAGAGGAAACTGAAGCATAAAAAGCTGTTCAAAAGATAAATGCATCTAGTTGTTTTTTTGAAAAAATTAATAGGATAGGCCATGAATTAGACTAATAAAGAAGAAAAGAGAGGAGATCCAAATAAACACCATTAGAAATTACAAAGGGGATGTTACCAATAACCCCATATAAATAAAAATAACTATCAGAAGCTATGACTAACACTTCTGTGCACACAAACTAGAAAATCTAGGAGATGGATAAATTCCTGGACACATACACCATTCCAAGACGGAAACAGGAAGAAATTGATTCCCTTCAATAATGAGCTCTGATATTGAATCAGTAATAAATAGCCTACCAACCAAGAAAAGCCCAGGACCAGATGGAGTCACAGCCAAATTCTACCAGACACACAAAGAAGAGCTGGTACCATTCCTACTGAAACTATTCCCAAAAATGGAGGAGCAGGGACTCCTCTTCAACTCATTCTATGAGGCCAGCATCACCCTGATACCAAAACCTGGCAGAGACACAACAAAAAAGGCATACTTCAGTCCAGTATGCTTGATGAATATTGATGCAAAAATCCTCAACAAAATACTTGCAAACTGAATCTAGCAGCACATCAAAAAGCTAATCCACCACAATCAACTAAGGCCTAATCCTGGGATGCAAGGTTGGCTCAATATGTGAGTCAAGATATGTGATTGAGCACATAAACAGAACTAAAGACAAAAATCACATGTTTATCTCAATAGATGCAGATAAGGCTTTTGATAAAATTCAACATCCCTTAATATTAAAAACACTCAATAGACTAGGAATTTAAGGAACATACCTCAAAATAATAAGAGTCATCTAAGACAAACCCACAGTCAGCATCATACTAAATGAGGAAAAGCTGGAAGCATTTGCCTTGAAAACCAGCACAAGCCAAGATGCACTCTCTTACCACTCCTGTTAAACTATTTCTATTTGCAGATCACATGATCCTATATCTAGAAAACCTCACAATCTCAGCCTAAAATCTCCTTCAACTGATAAACAACTTCAGTAGAGTTTCAGGATACAAAAATCAATGTACAAAAATCACTAGCATTCCTATATGCCAACAACAGCCAAGTTGAAAGCCAAATCAGAAACGTAATCCATCCACAATTGCCACAAAAATAATAAAATACCTAGAAATACAGCTCACTATGGAGGTGAATGATCTCTACAATGAGGCTTACAAAACACTGCTCAAAGAAATCAGAGATGATACAAATGGAAAAAATCCCATGCTTATGGATAGTAAGAATCAATATCATTAAAATGGCCATACTGCCCAAAGCAATTTACAGATCCACTGTTGCTGCTATCAAACTACCAATGGCATTCTTCACAGAACTAGAAAAAAACTATTTTAAAATCATATGGAACCAAATAAAGAGCCTGAAAAGCCAAGACAATCCTAAATAAAAAGAACAAAGCTGGAGGCATCACACTACCCAACTTCAAACTATACTACAGAGCTACCACAACCAAGGCAGCATGGTACTGGCACAAGAACAGACACACAGACCAATGGGACAGAATAGAAAGCCCAGAAATAAGATCACAGACCTACAACCACCTGACCTTTGACAAAGCTGGCAAAAACAAGTGATGGGGAAAGGACTCCCTATTTAATAAATGGTGATTGGATAACTGGTTAGCCAAATGCAGAAAATTAAAACTGGATCCCTTCCTTATACCATATACAAAAATCAACTCAAAAGGAATTAAACACTTAAATGTAAAACACAAAGCTATAAAAACTCTGGAAGACAACCTAGGCAATGCCATCCCGGACATAGGAACAGGCAAAGATTTCATGATGAAGACGCAAAAAGCAATCAAAACAAAAGCAAACATTGGCAAAAAGGCTCTAATTAAACATAAGTGCATCTGCACAAAGAAACTATCAACAGAGTAAAGAGACAACCTACAGGATGGGAGAAAGTATTTGCAAATGATGAGGCTGACAAAGGTCTAATATCCAGCATCTATAAGGAACTTAAACAGATTTACAAAACAACAACAACAACAACAAACGACCCCATTAAAAAGTGAGCAAAGAACATGGACAACCACTTTTCAAAAGAAGACGTACACTCAGCCAGCAAACATATGAAAAAAGCTCAATATTACAGATTGTATTAGTCCATTCTTGCATTGCTATAAAGAAACATCTGAGACTGAGTAATTTGTAAAGAAAAGAGGTTTAATTGGCTTATTGTTTTGAAGGTTGTACAGGAAGCATGATACTGGCGTCTGCTCAGCTTCTGGGGAGGCCTCAGGAAACTTATAATTGTGGTGGAAGTACAGGAAAAGTGGGCACATCACATGGCCAGAGGAGCAGGAGCAAGAGAAAGAGGGAGATGGTGCTACCCACTTTTAAACAACCAGGTCCCATGAGAACTCACTCACCATCACAAGAACAGCACCAAGGGGATGGGGCTAAACCATTCATGAAGGATCCACCCCCATGATCCAGTCACCTCCCGCCAGGCCCCACCTCCAACACTGGGGATTACAATTGAACATGAGATTTGGGTGGGAACCCAAATTAAAGCCATATCACTGATCATTAGAGAAATGCAAATCAAAACCAAAATGAAATACCATTTGACACCAGTCAGAATGGCTATTAATAAAATGTCAAAAATTCTCAGCAAACTGACACAAGAACAGAAAACCAAACATCACATTTTCTCACTCATAAGTGGGTGTTGAAGAATGAGAACACATGGACACAGGGAGGGGAACATGACACACCGAGGTCTGCTGGGGGTGGGGGAACTAGGGGAGGGTTGGCAGTGGGTGGGAAGATTGGTGAGGGATAACATGAGGAGAAATACCTAATGTAGATGACGGGGGATGGATGCAGCAAACCACCATGGCATGTGTATACCTATGTAACAATCCTGCACGATCTGTACCTGTAACCCAAAATTTAAACTGTGATAATAATAAATAAATAAATAACAGATGCTTGTGAGGTTACAGAGAAAAGGGTATGCTTATACACTGTTGGTGGGAGTGTAAATTAGTTCAGCCATTGTGGGAAGCAATGTGGCAATTCCTCAAATTGCCAAAAACAGAACTACCACTCAACCCAGCAATTCCATTACTAGGTATATACCCAAAGGGATATAAATCATTCTACCATAAAGACACAGGCACACAAATGTTCACAATAGCAAAGACAAGGAAACAACCTAAATGCCCGTCAGTGACAGACTGGATAAAGAAAATATGGTACATACATACCATGGAATACTATGCAGCCGTAAAAAAAAGAATGAGATCATGTCTTTTGGAGGTTGTTAGCCGTAGCCAGCTATAACACAGGAACAGAAGAACAAATACTGCGTGTTCTCACTTATAAGTGGGATGATGAGAACACAAGAGACGGGAACAACACACACTGGGGCCTATTTGAGGGTGGAGGTAGAAGGAGGGAGAGGATTTTTAAAAATTGGATACTAGGCTTAGTACCAGGGTAACGAAATAATCTATACAACCCCCCCATCCTGTGACATGAGTTTACCTGTATAAAAAACCTGCACATGTGCCCCTGAACCCAAAAGTTTCAAAAAATATATGAATACTTAATGCCACTGAATTGTACACTCAACAGTGGCTAAAATGGTAAATTTTATGCTCTGTATAATATACTTTGCCGCAGTAAAAAGAGCGTATGTTGACAGAAAAAACATGTACACTTTGACCCAGCCCTTCATTTTCTCCAACTACCAAAGGCCTAAGCAAGAGGAAAACCGCCCACCATTGTGCTGTGTAGGGTAACGGTGGCTTGCTACTCACATTCATCATTTTAATAACCGAGTGATGCTGTAAATCTCTCATCTGTCAGTCCTCACATGTGATAGAATCTAGAAGATTCTCTCTATACATTTTTAGCAAAAAGCTGAAGAATTTTATTGTTAAAGGTGATAGTCATACAGATTTAACAAATTCATCGTAGCTGTTGAAACAGGCTCACTTTTTCCAGCTTGTTCAGTGAACTAAATTATGAAGCTTCACTCTAGGTTTTTGATCCTTTCATTTTGCTCTGACAACTCTCGCTTGACTACTAGGCTTTCTGAGTGATGATCTGATCTTTAAAATCCCTTAACAGGACGTTAATCTTGTAGCATTGCTTTGTAATTGCTAACAGGCTGCCTGGCTCGGCTTGAGTTAAGTTGTAACTCGTGTCCAAAGGAGGCAAATGAGGCCAGTGCCCGGGAGCTCAGCCGCAGCGTGGCTGCCAAGATCCTGGCCAGTGATTCATTTTATGACCTACCTTCCAGCGAGCAATTTTAAAGAAATATGGCTTCACAGCACATATTACATTTGTAACCTGTATTTGTATACCTAAGTCCCAGGCCCTTTGCTGGAACATTTTTACTTTCAGTTGAAGCTGGGGAACTCTCTCATTTTACCTCCTACTGCATCTCAGATGTGAAGGCTGTTTTGGGCTCCACCATTACATTCCCCCCAGTCTACCCTGCACCATAGCCACAGTATGCATGCTCCCTCCAAGTAGGGGGACACCAGGCAGGGTGGGGACGAGGAGGTGAGAGCAGAGACAGACCTGGGCCAGAGCTGGCGGGGCTTTGCTGTGAATGGGATGGAAGGCTTTCCACTCTGGGGAAAACCAGGAGAGCGTGGAGGCACGGAAGCTGGGAGAAGACAGGTTTTCAAGGAGACCAAGGTACTAAGGCCCAGTGGTAGCTTAGGTAAGATGAGGGCAGAGTCACGGCATCAAGGGTCCTGATGATGGGGGAAAAGGGCATTTCCATGGGGACAGAGCCTGATGACAGCAGTTTAAAGAGAGGCTAGGAAAAGGGGTTTGGCTGAGACATACAGCTGAGAAACAAGAGGGAGCTGGGCAGTCCGTGGAGTTCAAGAAATTGCTGGTGGTGGTGTTTGTTTTAGGACGAGAGACAGGAAGGAGTGTGTGGCTGATGGGGAGGACGCAGCAGGCAGATGCCAATGCTACAAAAGATGAAGACGCCTGATGGGTCAGGTGCTTAGGAGAGAAAGGGAGATGCAGAACACAGGTGGGGGATCTGCATGTGGTGGGGTAGGGACACCACTGGTCAGGTGCTTAGAAGAGAGAGGGAGATGCAGAACACAGGTGGGGGATCTGCATTTGGTGGTGGTAGGGACACCACTGCCAGGTGAAAGAGGAGCCATGGAAAGAGACAAAAGGTTTGTGGCTTGGTGGGGACAGAGGACACGACGGAGGCCAGCAAGCCAAAGTCCCTCATTCCAAACGCCAGCTTTGGAGTCTGTGTGGGGCTGGCTGTCCACACTGTCAGTTGTTCTGAGGCAGAAACTTCACTACACATTGCAGAAAAAAAAAAGAAGTAAAGTTTGTCCCTGTGATTTCTGCTGTCCCCACTCATTGTCGGTTCCCTGGGAACCTTGGGCAGAGGGTCTTGCCTGCGTTTCACGTGGCCATCTGCAAAGAAGCTTATGACATGGTGGGACCCCATGATATAGGCCACAGAGTCAGTACTGCAAAGGCCTTCACACCTAAAGCCACTCATTCACAGAGTGGGAAACTGGAATTTTAAAGGGATGGTTGTAAATTTCTCCTCTGGAGGATTTTTTTTTTTTAAATAAATGTTATACATGCTTGGAATGAAGAGAAACGAAGCCAGCTGTGTACGCGTGGGAGCCAATATGAGTCGGGAAGACACAAAATTAATACAGTCATGAAAACGTCAGAGACCATCCCCTTCACCCCAAAGTATATCAGATTCCCCCAGTGAATCATCTCGGAGGAAATGCCTTCCGTAGTACTGAATAGAAACCACGAGTCAACCATCATCTGTAGCTTGTGGGAATTTCTTCAGTCACCCATACCAATGGCTTGGATGAAAAATCAGCCCCCACAGCCCACACTGAGCACAGTGGCCGGCTGAGGCTGCCCTGACCTGCCTCAGCTCCGAGGAACTCCCTCCGGAAAATCTACATCCTGTGCGCTTGAATTTACTGAGACTTCTTCATGTTAACTCCATAATCAAGGCCAATTATTTTCATGTCAATTTTTTTCTAAACCCCATAGCAGGGAGAACAGGGCTCTGCACACAGGAAATATTCAGAAGCTATGTTTCTACTTAATGGCAAAATAAGGACCAACAATTCCTCACCAGGTTCTCAGGTCAAAGGAAATATATCGCTGACATCTTTGCAAATACGAACGTTCGCCAAAAAGCATATTTAGGTTTGTATAACACCTCAATTAACTGGATTAAATTGGGAATGGGTCTCTGGTTAACTGAATCTGTGTTGGCCCATGTTAAAAGCTTCCTAAAATGTTTGCTCACCTTTATACTTTGGTAACACCATCTGGGGCATCTCTCAGCCCCTCCTGGCTCGGGGCTCAGGTGTGAGTGATTGGAGCTGACCCTGAACAAGTATTGGCCCCCTTAATGAATCCACTTCATTTCTGATCCGTGCCTCTCCTCTGGGACAAGCTCCATGATGACAGCAGCCATGTCTATCTTGTTCTGAACACTATCCTTGGGGCCTCATACAACGTCTTCATTAAAGGGTGGGTAATAAATATGTGTTACGTGAAACGTTTCCTGATGTTGTCTTGTTTTAATTTATTTTTATTCCAAAATGGAGAACAGTTCATAAAATGGATATTCTAATTGGTTGGTGTTACCAAGCAAAGGTGGTTTACCACCTTTGCACAAAATTAATTATTTTTGAATGGAAGATCAAAATATTCAGGTAATGACCATTTCCCTATCTACATAAAATCAAAGCATAAAGTGAACCAAAACATTTTAAAATAAACAAATCCAAACATCATCCTGCTCCACAGTGGGAAAACTCATAGGCTCTCACCGGCTTTGGGCAGGACTTGGGTGCTGTTGGCGAGAGTCGGCAGGGGACTGGACACCAAGGTTTGTCTAGGCAAGAGAAGGGTCCGGTTTAGGATGAAGTCCAGAAAAGTCCAGGACGGGGAGGGAATCCTCAGAGAGCAAATTCTAGAGACCTAAAGATAACTATCTGCATATTCTGACATCATACTGTCAAATTAGGGAAATTGTTGTGCCTTGGAAGCAACTAGAAGCAGACGACCAAAGCCTGGCCCTAGCAGGCTCGTGAGAGGAATCCCACCTCAGCTTCTTACTTAATTTCCTTTTGCTAATCAGGGGTTGCTGTAAACTGTAGTGTCATTTTGTGTCCAGAATGATCTGTGGCACTGAGAACATCAGCAATGATGGAAATGATAAGCCTCTGGTGGAGTCTTTGGCACATTTCCCAAGAGGGCAAAATTGAATAGAACTGGAGGTCACAGTGACCACAACCCAGTCAGAAGCTCAGCCTCTTCTGGATGGTAGGATTTCTCAAAGACAGGCTGGTTTGGGCATTATCCCAGGAAATGAATTTCAAAGTTCTTCAACCTCAATTTGGAAACCATGTCTCATCTCAAGGACAAAGTAGCCCACACACAGAATATTGGATTATAGGATTTACAAATCCAAGCATCGTTTAAATGCCATAAAGCTTCCTGGGTCTGCAGCTCCAGTTACGTCTGCACGTATAATCACACTGACTTATGGGGCACTGCCTGCTTTGTGACAAACACTTAATCCTCCTAGGTATTTTGTAAACTAAGGCTTGGAGACATGAAGTGACTTAAATCCTACAGCAAGCCACCACAGTAAAGATTACAAGTCAAGACTTCAGGCTTTACTTCAAAGCAAATGTAATCTGCCTGACAGTCATCTTAAATTACCTCCCATACTAGAAGGAGAATTCCATGAGGATAGGGACTTTTGTCCATTTGTTTACTGGTATATCCCCAGCACTTGGGACACAATAGGATGTTCAAATATTTGTGGGAGGAAAAAAGGAAAGGAGGGAAGAAGGAAGGAATAGGAAGAAAGGATAGGAGACGGAGGGAGGGAAAGAAGGAAAAAGAAAGGAGAGGAATGGAGAGGAAACAGAGGGGAGGGGAGGGGAGGGGAGAGGGGAGGGGAAAGGAAGGGAAAGAGGGAAATGTCCCATTTACTCATGCATCTACATAAAGAAGCAGAAATACCAAGAGGTTTATTTATTTGGGAAGCACTGCACTAACTCCGCAGCTGTGACTGAGTTGTGCAGGTGGAGGAGACAGTGTCTGTCTGTCTACCCTAGAGCAGTGCTGGGATGAGTATTAGAGCCTCTGATGATGAGTGAGTGTTACTAGGTTTTTCGTTTCAGCCCAAAGCCTCCCCTGTCTGTCTGGATCCTAGATGAAGGCCTCAGTAAAGAGAGGCTTTCTGTCTGGCCGTTCCGTAACAATCCAGGCTGGGATGAGATTAAGGATCTCCACAATGCTCCACCATTCTCATATCACTTTCTTTTTACTCAGCCTAAAAGTGATCATGTGTAGTGTTTGAAGTAACCCAGGAGCATTTGCTATTATGTCAGAATTATCAAATGCTGGCAGTTGATCATATTTTTGCTACACTGCCTTAGCCAATTCCACCATGCGGCGGGAACAACTTCATTATAGCCAAGAACTGGGCTGCAAGTGCAGTCAGGCTGGGTGTTTACATCTTTGAAATGGAATTGGGCTGTATTAAGACGACCCATCTAGAAGCATGGATGGCTTGTACTTTTTTTTTATTTTTTGCAATTCTGATTAGTGTTTTCCTGTTGAAAGACAAAGTTTTTAGTAAATTTTCATATTACAAAGGCATTTGTATTCAATGACGACCCACCTCTAATGGTGTTATGACAGATAAGGTAATGTGTGCCCAGTGGCTGAGGAAAAACATCCCATAATTTTGGATATACTTTGTATGTGAAATGCATAAAATGGACATAGACACATGGTGGTGTCCTAAAACAGCTACAGTGGCACCAACTTGTAACAGTGTCTATGACTCACATCTTTAAAGGAACGACATTTCCACTTTGATGAATCATATCCAGACTGTCACCAATGAGTTTTAATAATCTATTTCTCTGAGAATAATGCTTTCCTGATGGAAAATTAAAATTTTAAACTTTTTAAGGTACTAGATATCTAACTGCAGTTCCTGATGTCAGTGCTGTTTCTGAAATATCTCTGCAACTCTTGTCCCTGCAAATGGGATCCACTGTGTCCCTACCCAAATGTAGCACAGTGGATTTCAGCAGAGCCCACACTTTCCTAAACAAGCAGAGAGCTGTTTGGGATCTGCCCCACACCCCTATTTTATAGCCTCAACTCTCTCCTCTCCTCATGCAGCACCCTACTCTCCTGTGGTTCTTACGAATCTGCAATTGCCAACGCAAATCCATGCTCATTCTTACAACTTTGCTTCAGACCTGCTATTTCTCCTGCCTCTGTCAGGTTTATTCATTGGCGTAACTCCCTTATTTCCTTTAGGCCAATTTCTTCTCCACACCCCCAAGCTGGGTTATCAGGGCCCCTGTCTGCTCTCTCAGACACCTCGGCTTGCAGGACATACTCCCAACATTGTCTTCTCAACTCCTCAACAGCCCCTGTCTTCTTTCCCACCTCCACCTCTTCTAACCCTAAATGCTAAAGTCTCTGAGGACCACCTCACCCTGTTCTTCACACTAAGGTGCCTGTGCAATCCCATCTGTGTCATGACTTCAGACACTACCTATGAACTGAATATCCTGAAATCTCCATCTCTAGCCCATGCCTCTTTCTGAGAGCCAGACGCGTAAAATCCCACTACCTCCTTGACAGTTCCACGTAGATGACTAAGTGGCACCTCAACCTCAACGTGCTTAAAACATGAGCTCATCTTCCACCCCAGTTTCCCAGAGAAGCCCCACTTCTCTCCTACGGCACCATGTTGGTGAATGCGATCATCATCCAGGCTCTTGCTTAAGACTCAAGTCTGAAGGTATCCGTGACTTTTCTCTGCATGTCCAATGTTGCGCCATTTTTATGAAATTTCTTCAATATTGCACATTCTCTCTCTTATACTCATAATTGTCGGTGCTGTGAAACTTCTCTTACTGCCTCCTCCCTGGTCCCCATGCAGCTATCTTTGCCCCCTTCTCAATCCATTCTACCCATCACATCTATAATCACCTTTTTAAAATGAAAATCAATCCACGTCGCTTTCCAATACGGAATCTCAGTGGGTTCTACTCCACTCTCAGGGTGGAGACCAAAATTTGCAGAATGGTGCATAAGTTCACCCCCAGGCCTGGCTTTCTCCATCAGCGCCTGCCACCACTCTCTCTACTCCAAATATTCTAGGTTGCTTTCAATCCCTTATTTTTATCGGTATTTTTATTATTAGTTTTGGGTTCGCAGCAAAATGGAACAGAAGATAAGGAGATTTGTCATACACCCCCTGCTCCACACAGTCCTCCTCATTATCAACATCCCCACCAGAAAGGATATTAATTACAATTAATGAGCCTACACTGACACATCATTATCATCTGGAACCCATAGTTTACTTTAGGGTTCACTCTTGGTGTTGTGCATTCTGTGGATTTAGACAAATGTATAAGGACATGTATCCACCACTACAGTGTCACACAGAGAGTTGTCTTATTGCTCTAAAAGTTACCTGCACTCCACCTATCCATCACTCCATCACCCTAACCCTTGGCAGCCACTGATCTTGTTCCTGTCTCTATAGTTTTGCTATTTCCAGAATGTTATATAGTTGAAATTATATAACAGGTAGCCTTTTCAGATTGGCTTCTTTCAGTTAGTCATATGCATTTAAGTTCGTTCCCTCCATGTCTTTCCATGGCTTGAAAACTAATTTATTTTTATTGCTGAATAATATTCCATTGTGTAGATATACCAGCATTTATTTATCCACTCACCTATTGAAGGACATCTTTGTGGGTTCCAAGTTTCAGCAATTATGAATAAAGCTGCTATAAACATTTGTCCGTAGTGTTTTGTGTGGTTATAAGTTTTCATCTCCTTTGGGTAAAAACCAAGAATCACCATTATGCAATCACAAGTGTGATGGTTAATATTAGGTGTCAGAGCTGTATTGGATGGCAGGATGCCTAAATGACTGGTAAAGAATTGTTTCTGGGAATGTCTGTGAGGGTGTTGCCAGAGGAGATTGGCATGTGAATCAGTGGACTAGGAAAGGAAGGCCGACCCTCAATGTAGGTGGGCACCTTTTAATCTACTGCCAGCGCAGCTAGAACGAGGCTGGTGGGAAAAGATGGGATAAGTGTGCCTTCTGAGTCCTGGGTCTTTTTCTTCTTCCCGTGTTGGATACTTGTTTCCATTCCTCCTGCTCTTGGATATCAGACTCCAAGTTCTTCAGCCTTTGGGCTCTGGGACTCACACCAGCAGCTTTCCGGGAACTCTTGAGCCTTTGGCTTTAGACTGAAGGCTGCACTGTTGGCTTCCCTGATTTTGACGCTTTCAGACTTGGACTGAACCACTACTGGCTTCTCTCTATCCCCAGCTTGCAGACGGCCTATCATAGAACTTCATCTTGTAATCACATGAGCCAGTTTTCCCTAATAAACTTCCTTATATATATACATATATCCTGTTGGTTCTGCCCTTCTGGAGAACCCTGACTGGTACAATATGGTACTCATGTTTTGTTTTTTAAGAAACTGGCAAACTGTCTGCAATGTAGCTGTGCCATTTTACATTCCCATCAGCAATGAATGAGAGGTTCTGTTGTTATACATCCTCACCAGAGATATGCAAACTCAGGAGAAAGACATTCCAGATACCATACAAACAGTTGAGAGAAATTAAGCCAAATTTTATAATAACTTTCCGAGGGCCAAGTGTTGGCTATAATGGCATTACCCGGATTCCCAGGTACAAAGGGAGGTTGCACCCATATGAGAACTCTTCTCCATGGACCCCCTCTGATGCTGATTAGTGGACTGGGGGTGGGGTTGGAGATGGAGAAATAGAGCTTCCTGGATGGTACAGGACTGTATTAGTCTGTTCTGATGCTGCTATGAAGAAATACCTGAGGCTGGGTCATTTATAAAGAAAAAAGATTGAATTGACTCACAGTTCTGCATGGCTGGGGAACCCTCAGGAAACCTACAATCCTGGTGGAAGGTGAAGCAGAAGCACTTTTTTCACAAGGCGGCAGGAGAGAGAGTGAGGTGAGAGCGAGGAAAATGCTAGACATTATAAAACCATCAATCTCATAAGAACTCACTCACCATCATGAGAACAGCATGAGGGAAACCAACCCATGATCCAGCCACTTGCCACTGGGTCCCTCCCATGACACATGGGATTGCAACTCAAGATGAGATTTGGGTGGGGACACAGGAAGTTCTGGCATATGGAACAAAAGCTTTAGGTCCTTTTGGGAAGGGCAGAAAGCCCTGTCACTCCCCTAGGGCATAAGTGAAACCCCATTGTACATCTGGGAAAAGTGAGAGGAAAACTCATTTGTTCATGGGGGAAGGTCAAGAAAGAGCCCTGGACCCAAAAGTCTATAGCAATGTCAGTAGATGCTGCCTGCTGCTGGAGAAGGGTACAAGGTGGCTTGGCTGCCATGAAGAGGGGGGAAAGGATCAATGAGAGAGACCCTTCCTCCAGACCCAAGCATACAGGGTTTGCCTAAGAGTGAGGCACAATAGAGGGCAACAGAGAACCCCCCATCCTCTCCTCCACTAAGCTAGAAAGCATGGAGAAATAAGCAATTACAGTTTAGAGAGGGGCAAGACCTTCCTTAGAGAGCCTATTTAAGGATCAATCTCACAGAGAAGGTAAAAGCAGAGCTGAATATTGAGAAACACCCTGTAGCACCCACTCAAAGCACAGGGGGACATTAGAAGAATTTGAAGCTGAAGCTGGTGGTGATAACACTAGCAACAGCAATGTCTGTTTGTAGTTTAACTCCTGACAAGGCTGATCAACCTTCGCATTAGCAGCTTAACAAAAGAAAAAAGTAGTTTCATTTCCAGGAATAAATTCTATTGACCTCAGACTTTTCTGTTCTATACATGATGTCTAGCATTAGATCAAAAATTATGAGACAGAAGAAAAGCAAGAATAACTCACTGCCAGGAGACAGAAATAGAACCAGATGACTCACAGATATCCGGATGTCCAAACTATCAGACAAAAAAATTAAAAATAATAGAGATTAATGTATTAAAGACTAGTGGAAAAGGTGGACAACATGCATGAGCAGATGACAAATTTCAGCAGAAAGAGGGAAACTATAAAAAAGCATCCAGTGGAAATGCTGGTAATAAAATAGTTGTGAAGAAAACAAGGTATATATATATATATATATATATATATATATATATATGCCATGGAATACTACACAACCATAAAAAAGGAATGAAATAATGTCTTTTGCAGCAACTTTGCTAGAACTGGAGGTCATTATCTTAACTGAAGTAACTCAGGAACAGAAAACCAAATACTGCATGTTCTCATTCATAACGGGGAGCTAAGCTATGGGTATACAAAGGAGACAGAGTGGTGAAATGGACATTGAAGGCTCAGAAGGGAGAGGATAGGAGGGAGACAAGGGACTGAAGAGTCACCTGTTGGGTACTTTATACACCATTTGGGTGATGGGTACATTAAAAGCCCAGACTTCACCACTATGCAATTCATCCATGTAACCAAAAACCACTTGTACCCCTAAATATTTATGTATTTATTGGAGTAAATAAATAAGTAAAATTTAAATTAAAATATAGAAAGCGTTTATCAGGATTATCACTAGACTCAACACAACCAATGAATCATTGAACTTAATGAGTGGCTCAATGGAAATCACCAAACTAAAACATAGAGAATAAAAGAGAGGGAAAAGCAGCAGGAAATGAAAAGCCAAGGGACATTAGCAAAAAGTCAAACGTAAGCGTAATTGAGATCCCCAAAAGGGAAGAGAGAGAGAGAAGAAACAGAAATATTTGAAGAGATAATGGACATCAAAACAGTGAAAGATGTTAGATCACAGATCTGTGAAACTTGGGGAACCTGAAATAAGACAGATAAACACTGAGGGGAAGAAAAACACCCCTCAATATGTTATATTTGAACTTCTTAAAAAAGAAGGAAAAGATCTTGAACACATTACCAACATAAGAACAAAGGTAAAAATTTATAGGAGGCTTCTTATGAAAAACTGTGCAAGCTAAATTTCAGGGAGAGAGCAAATTCTGACTGCCTCAGCTGACTACCATCCTCCTGTCTGAGCAAAGCTCTGTGTCAAGCTGTCTCACGGCTGTGGCCAAGGGACCACACCAGTCCCAACTCAAGCACAGTGTGAATCTTCCCTGTGGTGCCTCTGCATATTTGGACTTTATTATCCTTCTTTGATAAGGAACCATTGATCATGCTGAAGCCATTTCAGAAGAAAATGCACATATTGATACATTAATTTGATTTCCAAGTTAAGTCAAGTCAAGATATATTATAGAGTCAGCTGACCTAGGGACAAAGGAACAAGCCAGAAAAATATCAAAATCAGAACACCCAGGAAGGAGAGCTCTCCAAAGAGCCCCGAATACCGAGGTCAGCCTCATACCCACATTTCAGACTCCACAGAAAATAACATCGAGATGAAATGTGATACCTGAGTGCTTGGGTTTTATTACTGTGGGATTTGAAAGTAAAAGGGAGATAAAATATGGGTCATAAAGATTTGCTTTTCAATTCCATTTGTACCCTACATATTTATATTTATGATACTTCACCCGAGTCTTTCCACATTTAAGAAGCAGTCAAGCCAGTGCTTAAGAATCTGTTCTCAGACCATGGTTCTGCCTCTTAACAGCTATTTCACTCTGAAAGCTTTGCTTTACCTCTGAGTCTGTTCCTTCACTTTCAGAAGATCATTAGGAGGCTTAAATAAGGTAATTCAAGGAAAGTGCTCAGCATAATGCCTGGCACACCATAAACACCCAATAAATTTTAGTTGCCATTAGCTGAATGATTGTTTTCGTTTATTATTCTCATCATTATTTGGTCAGGGTCACTTTGATCAGAGCCAGGGTACAATCTGCTGTTTCTCCAAGAGTGCCTTATTCTTTGGGTCTCTCCAAAGCCCAACATACATTCTTCTGTGACTTTTCACGACCCATTGCTCATGCTCCTTTACGAGGTTTGAGAGATGAGTGCCAGCTCTGTACTTGGGAGCCGCTGCAGCTCCACACAGACCCAGAACATCATGTGCTTTCCCCTTGACGCAGCCAGGGAGAGCTCGTCTACCCCCGCGTGCTACTCGCCAGCTTTCCCAGCTTCGAGGGTGGAGCACAGTGGCTTAGCGTGAAGTGGTCAAATGAGTTTTTACAACAATGCACTCTATGGGGCTATACCAATATTCCTAAGAATCATTTCACTTATAGAAATTATTACCCAGCTGACCTGTTATCATGCACACCAGTCTCACTGGCAAAAGCATCACATTCTAGATCAGGGCTCAGCAAACTTTTCTTAAAAGAGTGGGTATTTTCAGCTTTGTGGGCTACACACAATTCTGTTTGATAATAGCCTTTTTTTTTTTTGTTACAACTTTTAAATAATGCAAAGCAACAATGACCAGGAAAAAAAAATCTTACCCTGTGGACTATACAGAAAGAGCCTGTCGGCCACAATTTATCCACAGACCATAGTTTGCTGACCCCTGTTCTAGCTCTCTGATTTCCTTTGTTTGCATTAGACAGTTTGGCAATAAGAAAAAATACACACTTAAATCTTCCTCTCTTTGCCAGAATTGCATTAAAAGTCATTCTTCTTTTTAGCTTTTAGGAAGCTGAACTCTTGCAGAGATTTAATTGGAAGAGAAGCAGCATTTCATTGAAATGTATTTTGAAACACATTGTGTATATTGAGACACATACACAGACACGCTCTGTACTTCAATAAGCTGAAGTCAACAAAAATGTCAGAACGTTTTTAGCTGGTTTCCATGGGAACATAGATGAAAACAAGACATATATTCTGAGGAAGCACCAGGCTTTTTGGCTGAGGAAACGTTTTCTGAGTTGACTCTGGAGGGTGTTTTATTTCCATGCGTGTCGGCTTGGCCGATTGTCTCCTCTCCCTCCTCTTTTCTGTCTTCTCCTCCTTCCCTCTCTGTGTGTTCCCAGCGCCACATGTGCCCTTCATGGGTCCCCGTCCCTCTCTGCACCCGGCCCCCTCCACGCTGCCGCTCCTGGGTCTTGGATGAAGCCTCAGCATCTGGTTTCCATCTCCCTGTGCCGCAGGACTGAAGCCGGGCCGACCCACATTTCCCATTCATAAATCATTACTCACCTGGAGCCCAGCCAGGAGCACTTCAGGGACTCTTTACTCAGCACGTCTCCTTTTCTGGAAGAACTGCTTCCCTTCCACATCGTTTCAAGTCTGGCTGCCATCTTCTAAGTTGATAATTTTCTCCATTTTTATCTTTGAAAAGCAGACAAGGGCGGAATTCACTTTGATAGGGTATGTAAATGAGCTGTATCAAACATACAGCTGGGTCAAACATAAGAGTCTTTTCCAACAAAAGTGGCGAGAAAATCAGAAGTGCGTACATATTGTAGTAAGAAGATATGATATTTGATACGTTAAGTAAACTATGCAGAAGTAGAGAGAGTTAACACATAATCATAGCTATGTGCCAGGCAACACTTGAAATGTTAATTTAATTCTCACAGCAACTCTACACTATAGGTACTATTAACCATATTTTACAGATGAGGAAACTGAGGCACAGAAAAGATAAGTACTGATAACTTGCCCATCTGCTAGTAAATGACAGTCCTGTGCCAAGGACCCAGTCTGGCATCAGAGTTTCTGCCCTCTCAAGCAGCTGATGCAACTGCTTCTTAGATTCTTCTACTGCAAAATCATTTCCATTACACAGGTGGGGAAACTGAGGCACCGAGAAGTTAAGCAAATGAAGCTGTAACAGCTATTGTCAAATTTTTCCAAACTGCCTCTTTCCTTAGTACTTCCAAAGTGTTTTAGTCCTGTGCTGTATGTGTTTACAGCAAGCTCCCAAGAAATTTTAAAATGCCTCTATGTGGCATTAAGGCTTTCAAAAACTACCTTAATTTTTCCATTTTTCACAGAAGGAGGTGACATGCATAGATTTCTCTTAACTGATTTATTAGAGAAATAAAATGAATGTCAAAATGTTTTTACCTAAGAACTGAGTCCATCAGATGTTTTTCCTATGGTCATAATGCCAATGACTTCAGAGGAATTTAACTCTGAAAGTGGAAATATAAAATAAGGTCAAGGGCACTGAATCCTGTTCTAATTTCTGAGTCACATTTTTGGGAAATAATATAAAGAATACTCAATAACCGTCTTCCACGTTTCTTAGGTGCTAAATACCATACCAGTTGCTGGGAGAAAAGAGACACGTTAGATAATTTGTCTTCCTGCAAAGAGTGACACAGCAGTGGCAGACACAAAGGTTAGGATGAGATGCTTGTCAATCATGACATTTTGTATAAATGCAGATTCTCTGAATGTGAGGGATCAGCTGGCCTGTCACCATGATTTTTCAAGTGGTATGTTAGTGGGGTGGGTTGGGGAAGGGGGCCAGGTTGTGCCGCCATAACCAACAACTCCAAAATCTGAGTGGCTTAATGCAACCAAATTTATTTTTTCACTCACACTACCAGTCCTATCTAGAAAAGCAGAGGCCTCTGCTCCACACAGTCACTCAAGGATCAAGGCTGATGAGGCCTCTATAGTTCTGTACCTGAACTATCAAAAACATGGGGCCTCCATGGAGAGATTGAAGAAAAAAGCATGGCTTTTTATGATCTCAACAGGAAAGAACACTCATCTTTTGTCCTTGGCCAGAATTCATTGTCCAGACCCACCACCTGCAATATGAATGGAATATGCATGGGAGCTGGGGAATTCTACTGTGGCTTCACAGAAAGGAAACTAAGACTCAGAAAAAGGGAAATATCAAGCCTACTTCCTGGCCTTCTCAACTCTCCACTCCCTAGACTTGAAGTAAGAGAAACAAAGCCTTTAGGAACACTTAAAAGACAGATACTTGGTGAGGGATAACTGGATAGAGACATTGATTTTAAACTATATTTCATTTAAAATACATTATTTACCAGAAGTTACTAAATTCTAAGTCCTTGGCATGTATTTTTTAAGCCTTTTGAATCCTTACAGCAACCCTATGAAGTGAAGTGATTTGCTCAGTGATGCACAGCTCGTAAGTGGTGAATCTGGCACTAGTCAATAGGACCCCAAAGCCAGTGCCATTAGCCCATATGCAGTGCTGCCAACCATTATCCCATGCAACGTGAAAACAGTGATGCAAAAGGTTTTGTGCATTTTTTACATAATTGACGTCAATGTTATCCCCTTCTTCTCACCAACGCATGCCTCAAAACTCGGTTGTTGCTGCTATCCTCTCTTCCTTCCCTCAGTCTTTCTCTTAGTTTGCAAGCATTTTTACTGATTTGATTCCTTTTATATAATTCTATGACATTTGCCACATTTGCTGTGTCCCAGGTGGACGCATATATTGTGGTAAAGCAAGTGCATGAAGAATAAACAGAAACATCTATTTATTCATGTATCCAGGAAGACAACCCCAGATGGTGTTTAGTCTATGCATCTCATATTTAAAGTCCATAAGCCAACTCAGTAATTGTCAAAAAATTCCCCTGATGCTTCGTGGTTTCTATTACTTGTAGGCAAAATATTTATAACTAAGAAAAATCAGAAATTAATTGCAAGTAGCTGACCCAAACATATGGAATTGGCTGAATTTGTAGGGAGGAGGGTGATGGTAATTCTCAAGATTCCTCCCCCCTGGGAAGAAAGCTGGCAATTCCTGTTAGGCCACGCGCCTACCGAGGCCAATGATTTAGAATATTTGTCGGCAAATGTCATAGAATCAAGACGTGTTGACTTCCTCTTACTGCCTTTAGTAAGAATTTAAAAGAGAATGCGAGCTTTGATCCAAGGTTACTGCCTGGAAGCAAAAATGAAAGAAAAAGAGAAAGGGGGAGCGAAATAACAGCAGGGAAAGTTTATTATTTATTAAGGGAAGTTCTTTCTCCTGATTTCCAGCAACATAATACTGCTAAGTTTCAGATAAATAGGCCATTTACAAAATTCAACCCTTTCTAAAGTTAAAGCTGAAGCACTAATAAGAAAAATAAGAAATCCTTGTTATTAGAATGAGGCCCTCTGGGAAGAGTCAGAGGAATTTAGGATGCTGTCAGTGGCTCTGTTGGGCTCCAATCAAACACACCTATCTCAGAGCCTTTGTGTTTGTGGTGGCTCCTGCCTGCGTTGTTCCTTCATCATCAACACCTCTCCCCTCTGCCTAAGATTTTCAAAGTTGGCTCACATCTTCGCTTCCTTCAATTGTCTGTTCAGATGACTTATTTCCAGGAAGGTCTTCCTCAGCACCGTTTATAAAGGATAAACACGTTAACATGAGCATCACTCTCACTTTTCCTGCTCTGCTATATTTTTGTGCTTAGAACTTTCGCCACTTAACATAGAATATATTTCTTTTGCCCATTTCTGTATTTTATTCAGGGTAGGTTAAACTGATGTTACAGCAAATAGATTCAAGCATGTAATGTCTCAATATAATAAGTTTTGTTTCCTGCTCACCTGGTAGTCCTAGGTAGGTACTGAAGTTGGCAGGTCAGTCCTCCTCCACGCAGTCATTCAGGGATCCACACTCCTTCCATTCTGTGGCTCCATCATTTCTGAATCCAGGAAGCAGAAGGTAATAGTCATGAAGGGATATACATGGAGGTGTTCATTGTCCAGGCCTGGAACATATCACTGTTGCTCATTTGGTTGGAAAGGACTTGGTAATTTTATCATACGTAACTTTAAGAAATATTGGGAAATAGAGTTTTGGTGGGTATCCAAAGAAGAGGAAACTGGATTTTGCTGAACAGCTTGCCCTCTCTATTCAGTGTCCTTCCACTAAAAGGTAAGCTACTTGAAAGCAGAAACTTTGCCTGTTTTGTTATATTCTCAACGCCTAGAGCAATGGAACATAGTAGACATTCAATAAGTTCATGTTAAATGAAGCTGATAAAATGGACATGACAAAATTTGACTTGAATGTAGCCTGAGAAGGCTGGGGCTGCAGTCCAGGGCACATTAGGGAGCAAATTCAACTGTACGCTCACTTCTGTTTATTTTTCATCACACAAACCTCCTGCAGATTATTAAATTTAGAACTAAAGAAATTAAAATGCCCCAAAGCTGCCCAAGCATGGGCAGTTTTCCTTAGTGGGCCATGGTGAATAAAAGTCAGAATTATCCAACACTTCTGGCATTGAAAACTTATCAACATATTCCTCACACATAAAAGAGAAAGGAATTTTAGTAATATTATAGGAAGTTATGTCACCAGAAAACTCCCAAGCTTAGCTAAGAGGGTCTTGAGATTTTTCCATCACTCTTCAAGATGAATAGCGCACAAATACACACACACCACAAGAAAACACTCCTTTTTCTCTCTTAAGCCTGGGGCAGAAGCACACTGAAACACAGAAATCATTCAATCAGGCAGAAGCTGTGGTCACCAGACAGATTTACCAAGGAGTTCAGTTCGCATCCAGGACAATATGTCAACAAAGACGCATGTATCATTTTTTCTGTCCAGAAGAAAACAGGCTGTGCTCGGGACCTTCAACCGATGGACAGTGCTTCCCCATTTACGTCTTGCTTTTTCTCCACCAGTTCACACCAGATGTGATGGGAACTTACTGCCCACGTTACCGGCTGTACGGAGCTACACCTGGACTATATCAAGACTGTGTCTGGGGAGAAGTGGTTTTTACCTGAGATCCTGTATGTAAAGAACTGCAGCCCCTCCATGATATTACCCCCAGATGCAATGACTGTGTGTGTATGTGTGTTTCTGAGCATATGTGTGTGTCTGTCTATATGTGCATGTGTCTGCATGTGTGTACAAGTGTGTACACCTATGTGTGTAGTAGGCAACCCAGCAGTGGACTCTAGAGTAGACCAGACAGCTTGACCAGCACCACTTCTCTAGAAATTGCCTTTCCTGTTATCTGTGCTATAATCTAGTTAGGGTAAATCGGGACTTGACCCACACTGAGCAGCTAGACCAGTCAGTGTTTCCCCAGAAACTGGAATGAAAGAGTCAGGTAGCTGTGGAGCTCCATCCTAGTGGTGATGTTTCCTCATGCAAGGAAAGGAAGGAAAGAATTAGGAGGTCACACAAGGTAAAGGAGGAATGTGTTAATTCCTGTTGCTGATTTTTTTTTGTGGCAGCTAAATGATGCTGGGGGGAACCTCACAAATAAAACTGTCTTGATAGTAATAATGATGACTACCTTTTTATTGAATATATTATATATATATATTATAAATACAAATAATAGTTATATTTATAAACATATATATTATTATATATATATATGTATTATATAATATGTCAAATAGGGTATTAGGTACTTTACTTGAAAGAATCCTAGGAAGTAGATATTATTACTATCTCTACACATGAAAAAAACTGACTCACAAAGGTCAAACTAACCCAAATGCATTAGTTTTTTCTTGACAGTTAACAAATATCACCAACTTAGTGGCTTAAAATAGCACAAATTTACTGCTTTGCAGTTTTGAATGTCAGGAGTCTGGAACAGCCTCACTGAGTGGAGATTAGGGCGTTGCGGGACTGCGCTCCTTCCTGGAAGCTCTAGGAGAGAGTTTCCTCTGTGCCCTTTCCTTAGCTCGCGGCTGCGTCCTCTACCTTCAGAGCCAGCAACAGCCTCCCTCCGGGTTTGCTTCTCTCTGAGCCTCACACTTTGCTCCCCAAACCCCTCTTGTTCTTGTCTATCTCCTCTCCCACCTTTAAAGACCCATGTTATTACATGGGGCCTGCCAGATAATCCAAGAAAACCTCTTTCTTTGCCGTTTAGCAAATTTAATTCCATTTGCAACCTCAATTACTTTTTGCTGTGTAATGTGACATGTTCACAGAGTCCAGGGATTCGGGATTCGCATGCAGATGTCTTCACAGGAACATCAGTCAATCTACAGCACCAAGGTTGCACAGTTAGCCAGTGGCAGACTTCGAATTCAAATTCAATTTTAACTAGCACGTTCACTCATAGCCCTCACATTCTCCTGCCTCCCATCTCATTAGCAGGCTGCTTTTTCTGCCCCTTGAATGACTTCTTGAGACACTTCTAGCCTCCCTGCATCCAGGCCTCCTCATTCTTCAAAGCTCAGCGTGACTTTCATCTCGGCCATGGATCATTTCCTGAGTAAACTCTCCCGTGAACATCAAAGTCATGTGGCCAGCAGCCCCTGTGGAGCCTTCCCTCCGCAGTGCTTACAGTGTGGGCTCGAACGCGTCTGGAATGGAGAGCCAAGCCCAGTGCTGCAGAGCCACCTCACTTTCCGTCTTCTACCCACCTGGTTTTCAGCAAGAGTAATCTTTCTTCTCTAGGAAAGCTTTTCAGAAATATGAAGGAAATGACCAGTGACCTCTTACCCTCATGTCTTCTCTTTGAAGGAAGGAAGGACTTTGTTCCTTCAGCCATCTTCACAGGCCAGGGGCTGGCACCTCCCCCACACTCTTGGCACACCGTCCTGTGCATCCTACAGTTTACCCACAGGCCCCTAAAGAGGGGCAACTCCCCAGGTGTGCTCTAATCAGATCTCCCACTAAGTACCATATTTCTGTAAACTCATGTGAGATCAAACCTGCTTCTCAGTGGGTGCCTCATAGTACAAGTTAATTTCAGATTTAACTGATTTTACATTGATTAAAACTGTAAAGATATTTGCAACATGCTACCACTAAAGCACTATTCCTTTGTCCTATATTGGGAAGCAGTTTGTAGGATTTGAGATGGGTGGATGCAGATAAAAGCATTTACACTTATGCATATTAAAATGTACTTTTATCGATTCAGATTTTTTCAGTGGAGGTCTTTCCACTCTCCCTCCCGCTACCATGCCCTCTGTAATTGAGGAAATGGGAACTTCTGTATTTCTGCTCATGGCACTAATAAAAATGCTGGACAGTCTAGAATCAGGGACAGAGTCCTAGAAAATAAGATCAAAAGACTTTGGGTTACTGAGTCAGTGATTCCTTTGGACACCATTAGCCAGTTAGGAATCCTCCTAATTACCCCAGCCTCTACCCCACATTTCCGCAGCATGTCCACAAGTAGACCATAAAAAGCTTTTAAAGTGCCTTGATGAAGAACAGACACGCTATGTCCACCGCATTTCCCAGGGCTACTGCTGTGAAAGAAGGGAGTGAGATGGGTGGGTAGTGGCAGCTAGACTTGGCTCTACTTATTTCCCTCAGATCCTCCGCTGAGTGAAACGCAGTGACAGGAATGATCTCAAAATACGCAGCTCACCCCAAACGACAGTTTTCTTCCGCAGTGCTGGGGGAGACACAGAACCAGAAGTGTAGAGTCCTGCAACCATGCCCACCTCATACGCCTTTGGCTATGGCCCCAAGATGCCTCAGTTTCCTGTCAATGAAACCAAGACCATACCTGCTCTACCTGTTTCTCCGACTCTTGGTGAGTTACAGTTTAGCTGAGGTCATGCACATGTGCTTGAAAACCACACACACCCCCTCCAGTGCTATGAACGTGAGGCGATGGTAGCATGGTCCAGTAATACCTTTCATGGCATTTTAGAATCCTCAACTAGCTCAGGAATGCCATCCATCTGGGTGCACACCTCAGGGAAGTTCTAGCTGTAAAAACTTCCTTAAAAATATACCTGGCCAGGCGTAGTGGCTCACGCCTGTAATCCCAACACTTTGGGAGGCAGAGGTGGGTGGATCACCTGAGGTCAGGAGTTTGAAACCAGCCTGGCCAACATGGTGAAAACCCATCTCAACTAAAAATACAAAAAAATCCCCTGGGCATGGTGGGTGACGGCTGTAATCCCAGCTACTCAGGAGACAGGCAGGAGAATTGCTTGAACCTAGGAGGCAGAGGTTGCAGTCAGCCAAGATCGTGCTACTGCACTCCAGCCTGGGCAACAGGAGCAAAACTCCATCTCAAAACAAAACAAAACAAAAAATAGACAAACAAAAACGCACCTACCATATATGGACAGTTTTGAGGTTAAGGACAATTCATAGGATCAAAAACAACAGTACTATTCCCAAGAAAATGTTAATCCGGCTTTGCTTTAATAAAACATGTTTCATACTCCACAAGCCAATTTGTACTTATGAAAGTGCTTAAGCCATAGCTTACCATCTTTGGAATGGTCCACCAAAGAAAGAAAGAGTTAGCTGGCGACATTGAAGGGATTGCATTTATGATTTAACTCCTGTGTGTGTCTGTGCTCCAGGATTATGGGATATACTAAAGCATCATCCCTGGTCTCAGAAAGATGTGCATGTCAAGTCACACCACTACTCAGTGCCACTCTGTAACCAAAGAGATGACCAACACAAAGCATGAGGCTGTGCTTCCCAACCTCCCACTGAACACACACAGGACACAGAACACATGCAAACCTGGTGGTGGGAAAAGACAGGTACCCCACATATACCAATGACTTAGCCACCCCAAGTCTCAGAGCTTAATTTCCTCACTTGTAAAGTGGGTTTGTTTTACCAATTCACCATGGTGCCCTCTTCACCATTGTACTTCCTTCATCCGTCTGTCCAGAAGGTTAAGTGAAATAATACATATGAAATTGCCAAACCTAAAGCCAGGCTAGACCACAGGATTTTTCCTAATAGAGCAACAGATGTTGTTCTTGAGATGAATCATGGCTGATTCATGCAAGACCAGCTTCCATAGATGGATGGAGCTGCCTTTGATCTTGAGCTTAACGTTTGTCTTGGTGTCAGAGATCCCAGTCATTAAATCCCTAGCAGATCTACTTGTTAAAATAAAACCCTCTGTGATGTATATGCGCTTACATAATGGATATGCGTGAAAATGAACTGATCCTGTCTGGATTTGCAATAACAAAATTCCCAAACCTAAGATAAGAAGTCATTTAAAAGCAGAGTGCAGTGAGACCACTCACACTTAACTGAAGTTATAAATAACAAAACCGCAGTAGCTTCTGGCTTTAATGTTAATATATATTTTACCTTTAGATAATGAGAGTGAGTGTTCTTCAAGAGTAAAAGCAAATATTCAGTAGAGACTTAATATTTGAAATTATATTGAAATATGTAGTTTATAAAGAACATTTCTCCTACATTGGCCCAACAAACCCCTTTCAAATGAGAAAACTGAAACTGAGGTTAAGTTTCCTCAGCACTATACAGATTTTCAATGCCCAAGTTGAGATTCAAACCCAATCTCTCTGACTCGAAAGTTGCTGCCTTTTCCCGCTAAATTCAGACTCTTTGCAGCTCGCCAAGCTGCTACCAATTTCTAAACCCACCTCTTGCCGTTTTCTTCCCTATTGCTGAAAATGCCTTCCTGGGCCTACAACACTGCTGTTTCCCTTTTTGGTTACTATCAAGAGGACTTGGGCACAAGGCATGCTAGGCTATCATGGCTAGGATCTAAACCACACAGGCTATAGAGAAATCAGACAAGACTAGAGGAAGCCGGGAAGACCCTTTAACAGCACCCAAATTACCTCTTGAACGCTTTGCTGCTTAGAAATTTCTTCTGCAGCAAATCGTCTCTCAATTTCATCTCTCTCAAGTTCAAAGTTCCACAAATTTCTAGGGTGGGGCAAAATGCCACCAGTCTCTTTGCTAAAACGTAACAAGAGTCACCTTTGCTCCAGTTCTCAAGTTCCTCATCTCCGTCTGAGACCACCTCAGACTGGATTTTATCGTCCATATCATTATCAGCATTTTGGGCAAAGCCATTCAACAAGTCTCTGGGGAGTCCCCAGGATGCCAGGTCAGCAGGTCAGGGTGGCCATGGTTGCTGGCAAGTCGCCCATACAGCAGCAACAAAGGTGAGGCCACCTGTGATGAAGTGGATTCTGTATCACAGGTCCCACTCATAGGCTTCATCCTAAGCTGCAGGCTCATGTGGGTTTTTTAGCCCATGATCATTGGAGAAAAGAAGCTGACAAAGATCCCAGGCTGAGTCATCCCAACCCACTGATAATTGAAAGAATTTCCTGCAGCTTTCAGGGGGAGCACAGATATCCTCAGCTTAGGGCTCATTTCAAAAGTACCAGCCATTTTCCCCAAACCTCCTGTCTCTAACCCTCCCATCCTATTCTGTTTGAGTCCCTGACTCCTGTGTCACAGCCCATGAATCTGCATAGATCCTCATCGGCTGCCATTTCTTCACCCCTGGTTACCACAAAGCAGTAAATGTGAGCAGGGTGGTGTACCTAGCACGTGACCCTTAGCTGTTATTTTCCTCCCCTTTAGGATTACTGCATACCAAGTGGACAAGATGATTGCTCAATGCTCTGCCTTTGGGATGTCCTTTCCTTCTCTGCTGTCCTTCAGGGTAACCCAAGTGAGGGCTTACCATGCCATTGGTCACCTGTCACATGGTGTTGGCAAGTCTTGCCTTCACTCCACTGAATGGTGGAGTGATGCTGGCACACCTGACTTGTGACTAGGCAGGCTGGGTCACATCTGGCTTGTGACTAGTAACCTAAGTGGTGTTGAGAGGGGAGACCCTCCTCACCTCCTTTAGCTTCTCGGTCTCCACCTTCTCCCTCCCCTCCCCTCCAGATGGGAAGGAGGTGAAAAAGAAATAAAATACTAAAGAGCTTGAATCTGTGGTCAGGCAACTTGCTAATGCCACTGACCAGGCCATAAAGAGGCCCAAGGATGGGGAAAATGACTCCCTTTTCGGTTCCCAGTGTCTCTGCTATCTATAATCCTTGAAAGAGTTGCAAATGAATGTTATCGCTACTGGCCAGAGCCCTGCACTGGCTTACGTCCCCCACATTTGCACGACCCAGGCTTCCTCCTGGAAACGCCTCTGCCAACTAATAATTTACTGCCTTCGCCTTGTCTCTGTAAGCCCCCTCCCCTGCCTGTTCCTGCTCACGCTGCATATGAATTAGCAAATCAATGAAGCCAAAAGATTGTAAGGTCAGATGTCCAGCCAATGGACAATGACATGGTTTTGCCTCAGTTTCCCCTGTAGGGTTGTAAGCCTATAAAAGGGGAAAGAAGCTGCTTCTCTGAGAGCTCAGTGAATGAGCTCCTGGCCAAATAAAAAGCCACTTCCTGTGTGTGAGGGGGGAAATAGGGGAGGGACAGCAGGGGGTGGGGAGTTGGGGAGAGATAGCATTCTGAGAAATGCCAGACATAGGTGATGGGGAGGAGGGCAGCAAATCACACTGCCATGTGTGTACATATGCAACAATCTTGCATGTTCTTCACATGTACCCCAAAACCCAAAATGTAATAATAAATAAATAAGCCACTTCCTTCCTCGGTTCGGTTTTGGAGAGCTTTGCTTCTCGCCGCCCCTGCTTCAGTGTGACCTCTTGTGCATGTCAGGAGCTGTTTCCTTAAGGAGAGTCCTGCATGCTCAAGGAAATGTGGATTAGCTCCAAAATCCTGAGGAACTCTGCCATGACCCCGCCAGTCGGGATCTGTCATAGGTTCGCCCAGCTTCCTCACATCCATGAAGAATTTGAGGTTTCTGTGGGCTGGGTCTCAGAGCCATGCATAAGACCCACAGCAGGTCCCCATGTGCTAATTTTGTGTGTGTGCCTTAAAATAAGCTACAAAATCTTTAAAGAAAACAAGGGAATTGCAGTAATAAATTTTTTTTAAAATACAAAGCCTGAAGTTTACAAAGTTAATTTTTAAAGAAATGAAAGCAACAATTAAGCAACCTAAAAAGTTTCTAAATTTAGAAAGTGAAATGCAGTAGCATGAACAGAGGGTATGGATGAGAAGAAGCTGTTCCAAAGGATTCAAAGGTTATGAAAATAAAATTTCTAAAGGATTCAAGAGGAATAAAACAAAAATAGTTTTGAGACTCATGATTATGGAATAAAGCCAAAAAGAACTGAAGATGGAGATACAGTAAGATGACAACTTTGATTCCAGTTCTACTAGACAAAGACAAAAAGGACCCTCTGAATGGTCACAATGGCCCCTGTGACTTCCTATGTAGGAGGAGACCAGGCGGCATCAAGTTGGCATCAAATCACACACTTGGCTTCCGGCCTTGCTAAAGCTGGGACGTGGAAGTGGCGGTCTTTAGAGCAGAGGCAAGTTTGCCCTCTGCAGGACTCTGGCTCAGAGCCCCCGTTGTCCCTAGAGACACCCTAACACCCTGCACTGCCCCGCAGGCAGCGACAACTGCCCCTTCTCTCCCCGTGCTGTGCACGTGTGCTCAGCAAGAGGCTCTCTGGGTCTGTGAGGGCTGCACATGTGAGCTAACCCAAACCCTGCTCTCAAAGACATCAAGGAATAAGAAGGAATAACAGTTACGTGCAAATGGCTGAAACCCAAGTGTCTGCTTTCTTGAGCTCCAGCCTCGAGCTCCCTTTTGCATGGGATGTTGCTATTTTGGTCCCAGTCTGTGCCGCTTTCTTGTAGTTTTACTCAAAGTGCATAGGTGCCCAGGAGGCAATGCCTTACATATGCCACACATCCCTGGAAAAGCCCCCATCAGCCGCCCTCTCGCCAGAGTGCTGCCTGGCACCCACCACTAAGCGGCTCTTACTGCTGCTGTTGGGCTCACAGAGCCAGCGTGGAGATTGGCATGCTCATGGCATCAATGCCACCGATGGGGAGAAAGAAGCGGGTTAGGCCCAGAGAACAGGTGGGCTGTGGTGCAGCTGCATGAAGCCTCAGCTGACCTCAGACAAAGTCCTGAGAATGGAAGGGCTTCAGAGTTGGCTCAGTTGAGGGGGCCAGGCCTTTAAACCCACCAGTGACCAGTCACTGGACACAGGCTGCCTCCAGGGAAGGAGCACAATCTTGGGTAAGATCTGGGGCAGCCCTTGGAAACCACTGTTCTACCTCCTATCCCTATGAATTTGCCTATTTCAGGTTGCTCCCATAAGACAAATCGTGGGTATTTGTCCCTTTATGACTGGCTTATTTCACTTTCTTCAAGGTTCAGCCAGGTTGTAGGTAGCATGTGTCAGAATCCTCTACCTTTTTAAGCCTGAATAGTACTCTACCGTGTGGATAGACATGTTGTTTATCCATTCGTCTATTAATATTCGGGGTCCTTCTTGACATAGTGGAGTTTCTCCTGGTCTCTCCTTGTATAAATACGTATACCAATTGCTACCAAAAAACACACATTTCCCTTCTCATTTCTGAGTGAACTGTCAGTATCAGAGTGTTCTCAGCAACCAGCTTTTAGAAAATATTCACTGAAGAGCTGACCACTTACCAAGTGAGCCCCCATGCCGTGCCCTGCTTCACACTGTGGCTGCGGTAACACAGTCAAACCATGCCAGGCGCAGCCGTGCTCTTCCTGATTGGAGGAGTCTGTTCAGAAATACACCAGAAATACAATGCAAATTAACGGAAAGCTTCTTCAAAAGAGGTAAGATTTTGTGTAGTAGGAGACAGTTATATTAGAGAATTTCTGGAATCACAAATTCTGGTAGACCAGTTATCACTGAAAACAGAAAAGTTAACAAAATTGGTGACGTCATCAGTGACTCACAACAAGACATCGTGAACATTTCAGGGATTAAGACAAGCCTTGGAAAGATGGTTAAATCCCTGGAGCATTCTGATGTGTGTAACTCTCTTCACGAACTTGCCAGAAAGTCAAATGAAAGGATGTCTCATACTTACCACGCCATGTCGTGATCTCACATGAAGTGCAGCCTTAGCCTGACTGGAGTGCACTGGCGCGATATTGGCTCACCGCAACCTCTGCCTCCCCGGTTCAAGCGATTCTTCTGCCTCAGCCTCTCGAGTACCTAGGATTATAGGTGCCCACCAACATGCCCAGCTAACATTTATATTTTTAGTAGAGATGGGGTTTTACCATGTTGGCCAGGCTGGTCTTGAACTCCTGACCTCAGATGATCCCCCCGCCTCGGTCTCCCAAAGTGCTGGGATTACAGGCATGAGCCACTGCGCCCAGCCTGTTTTACTTTTGGCCTATTTATTGTTCTATTTTGAAGATTTCTTTACTGATTGAATTACTTTTACCAATATTACAAAATTTAAAGTACTTATCATTTTCCTTTTTTAATGTGGTTTTAAATTTTTCTGAACTCATACCTTTTAATTGTTTTCCCCTTACAAAGTTCATCTCTGCTGCTGTGCTTATAAACGCCATCTTTAATTCCAAGTTAAGAAACACTATAGTGGATGTGGTTTGGGCATCTGCTCAGCCCCGTGCCCCTTCTCTGAGAATGGTCCCTGACATCCCCGCCCCCCTCCCCTATAACGTGGGCTCCGGGAGCCAGGGTTTACTTAGTGAACCGCAGCAAAGGACAAAATCCTAGGGTTAACTGCCAACTTCTAGGAGCAAACTGAATGTCTACTGTCATATTAGGCAGTTGGGCTTAGGAGCGACTGATGCTTGGAGATGTCAGGCTGTGACTCAAACACGGATACCACAGACTGAAACCGAGAGGCAGCTCACCAGGGTTCTGCTGCCAGGGAAACCTCCAGTGGGTGAAGTGAGGACCCAGGGTCTCAGCACTCAGGTCACCCTCAGGCTCAAAAACCAATGGGCCAACCGCAGCTCTAAGAGGCCTGCCAAGGAGAAAAAGAGAGGCTGCCAAATATCTCAAGCACCAGGGCGCAGTACCACCGTGGCGTAAGAGCACATCTGTCCCCAGCCATGCGCCCTTCACGGCGGGATGCCCAGATATGAGGGTTTCCTCCTCCTACCTTATGAGGGGCCGTGGGAGAAGTGGCCATTGGTGTCCACCCAAGAGTTTAGGCTTCTTTTCTTTTTGTTAGGGTCTGGAAGAGAGCCTTATTTGGTTGAAACACGCAGGGATTAGGAGATCTAGTAAGGCTGCTCGTGAGTTATGCAAGCAGCCCAGAAAGCTGTGCAGCAGAAGTCCCGGACTTACTATGAGGTTGATGAGAAGGGAACGGACGGTGAGAGCAAAGCCGTCTTCATTTCCCAAAGCACTCCAGGTCTCGTTTCAGTCCCATGTGGGCCTTTCACAGAAAGAGCAATGATAGAATATCCTCAATTATAATGAATTAACTTCCTATGTCATTTAGCTTGAAATCTTTTCTGTTACTTATAAGCAAATAGAAAACCATAAAAAATTGTCACCCATATTTTCTCCTAGTATTTTTAAATTTAAGTTTTATTTAATTTTAAATATTTGAGATGTGGATTTTTGGTTTTGGTGGGAGGTTTAAGGTAGGAATTTTATTTTTTTTCCAAATTATCCATCAATTGTCTCAGCACCATCTGTTGGTACACTATTACATCATTTTGTTATAAATAGTATTTTGATGTTAATTTCCAACATTTGTAGGTCTTATTTTTCTTATTTTATTAACCTTCCTAGTACTTACATATTGTGGCATGGTATTAAGCATTTCTATCTCCACTGAGAATGTCTCATCCATTTTTTTTTGATATTAGATTCTGAATTCAGACATTAAGCAATCATGTTATATACTATGTATTATATATATATATATATTTATGTTAAATATTTTTCTCTTTTAATTTAATGAGCTTTTTTACAATTAGAAATAAAACAGTGTGAGAATAAATAAGTGTGGAACACTGTAATACTGACACTTTACTCAGAAATGAGGAGGGAAATGTGTGTTTTTTGGTAGCAATTGGTATACATATTTATACAAGTGAGACCAGGAGAAACTCCACTGTGTTAAGAAGGACGCTGAATATTAGTAGATGAATGAATAAACAAAATGTGGGCCATCCACACGGTGGAGTATTATTCAGCCTTTAAAATGTAGAGGATTCTGACCCATGCTACCTAAAACCTGGCTGAACCTTGAATTGTTGAGTTTTATCAAAAGTATTTTTTTTTTTTAGATTAGAAGTTTAGAAATTTTCTTCTTTATTTCTTTGAAAATGTATTCTAACCTGTCCCTAAGGTCTCCTCAAGGCAGAAAAATCCTGCCATGTAATTACTGTTTTGGAATATCTCAAAAAAGGAAAAGAAAAGGAAAAAGAGAGAGAGAGAGACAAAGAGCCCAAGCTCTTTGTCCGACTTTCAGACTGGATTGAATTCAAAAACAGCTGTGTGACTAAGGGCAATTACAAAACCTCTCTGAGCTTCTGTTTCCTCTGTACAAAATGCAAAGCTCCCATCAGTCTGGGAAGAACTAAACATGACACTGAGAGCCAGGCATAGAGCGCTCAATCCTTCAATCCCCTCCATCCCAGAGGAGCTGTTGTTTCTGTTGCTGTTAGTTTGGGTTTTTTGTTGTTGTTGTTGTTGTTTAGAATAAATCATTTAAAATTTAACTTCACTAGTCATTTTAACCAATCAAAACAATGCAACATCAATTTCACACATCAAATTAGCAGCAAAGATTTAGTAAAATAAACATAGTTTTAGATGAGAGATGAGACATTTAAAAGACCATTGGTGGGGTGGCTCACACCTGTAAGCCCAGCACTTTGGAAGGCCGAGGTGGGTGGATCACTTGAGGCCAGGAGTTCAAAACAGACCAGCCTGGCCAATATGGCGAAACCCCATCTCTACTAAAAATTCAAAAAATTAGCAGGGCCTACTGGCCGGCGCCTGTAATCCCAGCTACTAGGGAGTCTGAGGCATGAGAATTTCTTGAACCGGGAGGCAGAGGTTGCAGCGAGCTGAGATCGAGCCACTGCACTCTAGCCTAGTTGACAGAGTGAGACTCTGTCTCAAAAACAAAAACATAAAAAAATACCATTAGTGGGAGGGTAAACTGGTGTAGCTCCTCTAGCGGGCAGTTTGATGACGCATCCCAGAAGACTTAAAAACATGAGGCACCTTGGACACGCGTATTTCTTGTCTTGTAATTTGTCCTGAAGTAACAAAAAGAGAACTGGGTACATACCTATGCAAATGTCACTCATCACCATATTGTGATAAAAGTGTGCCATCACTGTGTAGTGGAAAAGTAGAAACGACATAGGTGTCCAAGAAAATGAGGCGGCGTGACTGTGGTACACGCACACCTATGCAAGATCAGGAGTTTATTAAAACCAGGCTGCAGAATCACACTCAGTCACGAGAAACACAACCTAATTAGGAAGGATGGCTGAATACTAGACACTGCTGGCCACATTCTTCTTCTTGACATTCTCTCCTACCCACACCCTTGGTTTCCAGAGTCCACCCTCCTGCCCCTGCTTCCTCCCTTCCATTCCTCGTGAAACCTGCTGAAGGCCCCATCCCTGTGTCCATCTCTAAAGGCAGATGGTCCCCAGTGGCCCTTGCTTCTCTTTCCTCACTATATGTTTTCTCTGGGTGACAGCATTTGAATTCAAGGCTTCAATGTTGTAGTGGTTCCTCCCAAATCTCTAGCACCCAACCGACCTTCTCCTCCTGCTTCGGTGCATGGGTCTAACTGCTGGCTACTTAGCTTATACCCCATAAGGACTCAAAAGCAGGGTTCATGATTTTCTTGACCTCATCATGTGTTCCCTGTCTCAGGAATGGTTCCACCATGCACCCAGACAGCTGGGCACCTTCATCGCTCAGCCCTCTCCTCATCAGCCATAGCCAGCCAGCCATCAGCCCTGAACCCCTCATTGACTCATTCCCATGTCTTCAATTCCCCACTCCTTCCTGTGCCAGGGCCACAGTCCCAAGGAAAGCCTTCACATCTCTCTTTGTAGACTGTTCACAGCCTCCCTGCTCCATTTGACATAATCATAGTTCATTATAACAAAAAATGGGGGTTAGATTGTACTGGATTCTGAAATATAATCATGTCCTCTGCTTGCCTAAATAATTAGTCAATGTTCTACCCTCTGTGCTGTCTTAAACTCCTGGCTGGGCACGGTGGTTCATGCCTGTAATCCTAGCACTTTGGGAGGCCGAGGTGGGCAGATCACAAGGTCAAGAGATAGAGACCATCCTGGCCAACATGGTGAAAACTACTAAAAATACCAAAATTAGCTGGACATGGTAGTGCATGCCTGTAGTCCCAGCTACTCAGGAGGCTGAGGCAGGGAAATCCCTTGAACCCAGAAGGCAGAGGTTTCAGTGAGCCGAGATCGTGCCTCTGCACTCCAGCCTGGCAACAGAGCGAGACTCCGTCTCAAAAAAGAAACAAAACATAAACTCCTTTGCATGACAGACAGGGCCCTTCAAGGCCTGTTTGTCAGCTGTCAGTCCAGCCTCGTCTCCATCATCCCAGGAAGGGCCAGCACCTCTCTCCAGAGACGCCAGGTGTTTGCACGTGCCCAGGCACTCACCATGCAGAAACATCTCATCCTTCCAGCCCCACTGAAATGCCAGCCCCGCTATTTGGTCTCCCCAGGTGCTATTGAATGACTTGAATGTGCTTCTCCTCAACTCCCAGTCTTCATCCTCGCCTCCGTTGGAACAAATATCATCTTGTCTTTACCTGCCTGTGCATCTGTCTCTAAATGCTATTTAAGAGCAAGAGCCAAGACTTCCCATTTTCTTACCCTCACTGCTTTTCACAGTGCCTGGTTCACAGAAGGCCTCTCAACGGCATGCATGCCTTCATCGAAACTCCTGTGATTTTGCACAGCAGTCATTGTTTATACATCTGTTTCCCCTGCCAGGCCAGATAGACAAAACTCTAATGCTTTTATCCTTGTGCGTGCACGTCCCATAGCACAGACCACTGCTTGCTAACTACACACCAAAATGGTGATCAGATATTAAAACTCACATATACGCCTGTGCTAGCATGATTGTTCTTGGGTCTTCTTGGATTTTTTTAAGTTACCAGATAGAACGATGACCAGTATAGGCCAACTCTCCAAGGTCAGTTTGAGCTGGAGGACATGGCCTGAAGCTCTTCTTCTAGAAGCCCCTTCCTTCAGGCTCTCCATTTATGGAAGCTGCCTTGGCATCTGGCACCTGTTAAAGCTTGGTCTCCTCTTTCCTCATGGCCTTGGTTCAGCAGCACATCCAGAACACGCACCTGCTTTGTGTCAAGAACTCTGCTTATTCTTCATAGAAACAGCCTACTTAACACGACTGGACCTTCAGACTCTCATGCCCAGATGCATATGTACTCACTATCAAACCTAGGCCTGTCATCCGTACAGTCTTCCTGTCAGGTCCCATTCAATGATCTTTCGGTCAAGGGCAAGGGCGTTCATTCCCAGGCCAGATCAAGCTTTGCACAGCACCCTACAGAAGACCTGACATAGAGACATGTACTTGGAGGTGCATTTAACTCAGTGCCTCTAAACCAGAGATTGCAAATGTGTGGCTCAAGGGCCAGATTTGCCCAGAAGACATTTATCTGGCAGGAGTGTATTCAAATCTTCACACCTGAGAGTCTTTAGAGTGGACACGTCTTCCTTATTTGCCTCAAGCCTCAGCAGCCCCTAGTGCCTTGCTCCTACTCTGCCCAAGAGACCCACCCAGCCCTTGAAGAACACAAGCCCGTGACTCCACCTAGACAAAATATACACCATGAGCTCCAAAAGGACCCCAAGGGACTGAGGCTGAGGGTGTCCCTGAGCCATCGTCACAGTGGCTGCTCTGCTGCCAGTACATCCCCTGTTATATTCTGCCCACTTTGAAGTTGCCTAGTGAGAATCCCACTCCTGCTCCTGGGGCCGAAGGAGGCCAAAGCCTCGGGCTCAGGGAGGTCACCAGGGGAGTGGCCCCGAGAGACTCCAGGATGGTTCCCTTTCTCTGTAAATCAACAGTTAATTTGGGTTGGGACTTGAGTAACAACCTCTGCCAAACAAGGCAGCCAGGCGAGCCCCAATGAGGCTCCCAAGACAGTGCCTCTTCTTCCACACGAGACGGCCAGGCTGCGCGGCAGAGCCTGCTGAGCTGCACCCCGCTATTTTTAGTGCTGCTCTCTGCCACGCTGGCGAGGCCGCCCTGCTCAGCAGCAGGCAATGTGTTCCACGTGTGCAGGCTGGAATGCAGCGGCTGAACCAGGGCCAGCAGCAGAGCGTGCTTCCTTAAAAGGCAGGAGAATGTCGGATCACATGCCACAGGGACAGGAGCATGGAGCCCGGGACAGGGAAGGATTTCCATCCTAGAGAGTTCTTTAGGGGAAAGTGAGCTAGCAAAAATCTACCATGAACATGCTGTGGGTGAAAATGGATTTTTATCGTGAAATTCAAATAAGGACAAGGATTTGAGCCAATAGTTCCACTGCATTCTGGTCATCTCAGGAAAGGCGATCCCTGTGTGATTTATTTGTGGCGGGGACTCTACAGCCACTCATATCAATTTCCCTCAGACATTTACTTCACAAATCAAAGCCGTTTGGCCAGCTGGTTACAGCTTGATGCTAAGCAGACCCAGGCCTCAGCTCAAGCTTTCCCAGGGCAACCTTGAGGAAAGAAACAGTTTTCTGAATGTATTCTAAAACAGACTAGAACAGAGCAAAGCACAATTAGAATATATTCCAATTTGGGATCTTTACTCTGAATACCATTAAACATGCATAAGCTGCTTCTGGAAATGGTTACTATTTATCTTTGTCATCCTGAAGTTGCGTCTCACTCTGACTAGCGTTCATTTCGCCTCCTGAGGTGGGAAATTCAACGAACAATTCATTGTGTATAGGTAAGGACCAGGCAATCTATTGCCAAATTCCTCTTTCGCCCCACAGAAAAACAAAGATAGAGACATTTCTGAGTTCTGTCTGCACAGCCCTAAACTTGTACTTAACCATCGCACTGCTTTCCAAAATCACTGACCTAGGTCACAAGCATTAAACCTGGCCCAGGAATTAATGTAGGCCACCAGAAAATAAAGAAGATGGGAGACACGTGTGGCTAGGATGATGGGCACAGACCCTCAATGTTCAAATCTAACGAGTCAGCAAAGTCAGTGTCTGGTTGAGGCAGTCAGGTTGACAGTCACATAAGGACCCAGTTTTCCTGTCTCACAGTGAGGAAAACACAATAGGCTTCATGTGTCATTAAGTCTTGTTACTTTAAGTGCTTCCCTTAAACAAAAACTAGAAAGCTTTGCTTCTATTGTTTTGCCTCTTTCGGAAACTATTGAGGGAGCTGGGAAGAGTCATGCCTATACCAATGGGTGAACTGCAGGCTGTTAAATGTCACTGATGGCTGTGAGTCATGGATGCACACACATGAACTTATACAGGCAAAGTGATGGATGCAGCCC
Organism: Sapajus apella; assembly: GCF_009761245.1. NCBI lineage: Eukaryota > Metazoa > Chordata > Mammalia > Primates > Cebidae > Sapajus > Sapajus apella. The sequence continues at coordinate 3,029,107 of NW_022436950.1, read as the reverse complement.
TCTCACATCCTCTCAACCAGAGCCCGAGGGCCTCAGGTCCGGGGCCTCTCCACAGAAGGGTGGGCTTATTTAATTTAAGAGGGTTTCTTTTTCTTTTCTTTTTTTTTTTAAGTCTTGCTCTGTCACCCAGGCTTGAGCGCAGTGGCACGATCTCAGCTCACTGCAACCTCTGCCTCCCAGGTTCAAGTGATTCTCCTGCCTCAGCCTCCTGAGTAGCTGGGATTACAGGCACGTGCCACCATGCCCAGCTAATTTTTAGTAGAGGCAGGGTTTCTCCATGTTGGCCAGGCTAGTCTCAAACTCCTGACCTCAGGTGATCCACGGATTCTGTTCTTATTGCCAATGTTGGCTTAGAGGCCATGCAGCCCATTTTCAACCAATGGAATGCCAAGTGCCATCTGCAGGACAACTTTGTGGAGAAAAGCCACAGAAAGGATGCTCTTCCTCCTTCCTTTAAATATAATTATGTCCACATGAGACTGTCCCATTGCCAGCCCGAGGGTGGAGCTCAAGCCGAAAATGGCCCAGAGAGACGAGAAAACCTGGGACCTTCATGGCATCATCGACTCCTCCCAAAGCCTGTGCTCTGGATTTCTGTGAAATGGGGACAACCAATGACATCATGGTCTAAGCCAATGTGAGACGGGGTTTCAGTTCCTGGCTGCTGAGAGCATCCTAACACACCACAGCCCCAAGAATATTCCTCTCTCCTTCCTGCTCTCATTTTCTGAACCATTAGCAGCATTCAGCACAGGTGACTGTTCTGTTCTATTTTTTCTTTCCTTTTTTTTTTTTTTTTTTTTTTTGGCTGAGATGGAATTTCACTCTTTGTTGCACTGGCTGGAGTCCAGTGGCATGATCTCAGCTCACCTCAACCTCTGCCTCCCAAGTTCAAGTGATTCTCCTGTCTCAGCCTCCTGAGTAGCTGGGATTACAGGTGCCTGACACCATGCTTGGCTAATTTGTGTATTTTCAGTAGAGATGTGTTTTCACCATGTTGGCCAAGCTGGTCTTGAACTCCTGATCTCAGGTGATCCACCTGCCTTGGTCTCCCAAAGTGCTGGGATTACAGGCATGAGCCACTGTGCCCGGCCCTGTTTTTTTTGACACAACTTCTCTCAACACTGTCCATGCATGTCACCTGTCTCTCCTGATTCTCTTATTTCTGCAAACACTCCTCCTCAGCCTCTTTCACCAAGCCTGTCTTCTCTGCTCAACCTCTGATAGCCAGGGCATAGAGAGGCCTCTCCTGACTCCCCGTCCCTCTCCGTCTACACTCTCAAACAAGGGAATCTCACTGCAACTCCAGGCTTCGAATAGTGTGTATTTCCAAACTGCCGAATGCATATCCCTAGCCCCAGCCTCTCCTCTGAACTTCAGCTGCCTTCCCCATGTCACCACTCAAAAGTTCAATAAGCATCCCAAGTTCTAACACGTGTGACAGAATTTTTGATTGACTACCCCGCCCCCAGAAAGAATCCCATGGCACACCCAGACTGCCTGGCTCGAAGCTCCCAACAGCTTTTTATCACATTAAAGTAAAATCCACAAGCTCCTTAGCGTGGTGAAAGAGTTGTGAGACCCGACTTGGCCATTCTCTCTCAGACTTCACCTCCAAAAATGTGCCCTCTCATTTGTCTGGCTCCAGCCACACTGGCCATCTTGCTGTTTCTCAAACATGTCACTGTCATTTCTCTACCCAAGACCTCAGACCCAGCCCCTCTCTGGATATGGAATCTTCCTTCAGGTCTTCCCAAAGGTGGGTCTCTTATTTTTGTTTTTGGTTTTTTGAGACAGAGTCTCACTCTATTGCCCAGGCAGGAGTGCAGTGGTGCCATCTTGGCTCCCTGCAATCTCTGCCTCCCAGATTCAAGCAATTCTCCTGCCTCAGCTTCTCAAGTAGCTGGGATTACAAGCATGTGCCACCATGCCAGGCTAACATTTTGTGTGTGTGTATTTTTAGTAGAGAGTTTTCACCATGCTGGCTAGGCTGGTCCCGAACTCCTGACACCAAGTGGTCCACCTGCCTTGGCCTCCCACAGTGCTGGGATTATACACATGAGCTACCATGCCTGGCCTCTCTTGTTTTTTTTTTTTTGTTTGTTTGTTTGTTTGTTTTTTAATTTAGCTCATAAATCAACTCTTCAGAAAGGCTTGCCTTAAACAAGCAGTAGCTCATCAGACAGCCTCCACTGCTGCTCATGCTCCTCATTTACTGAGGATTTTGTGTGTTTGTCACTGACTTCCCTTGCCATGTAAGGAACACAAGAAGCAGAAGTGTGTGCTGTTCACCGCTGTGTCCCCAGTGCCTTGTCTAATACCTGCTGTATGTTAGGTGCTCAGCAAGTGTTTGTTGAATAAGTGATTGAATGAAAGACTGTGTTGAATAAGTGATTGAATGAAGGATGTTTCTGAACTGGCTCTGCATGGGGTCTCAGCAATGCTGAGGGATGGCACAACGCTGGAGTGCATGGTTCCAAGAAAACAGGAAGACCCCAGAATGCGATGGCTCTCACAGAAAATCGGGTTCACTTCTGCAAATGGAAAGGAACAGGGAAGTTGAACAGCCAGAGCTACGGCTGAAATTCATAGACACAGCACAGGCTCCATGGCTCTTGCTGGAGCCCGAAAACCACTGGATACTGTAGGGGTCCTTTACCAGAAAAGTTTGCCAGCCCCCTTCTGGTAGAGTGCTGGGCATACTGTGGGCCACGGTTTAAGAGCTCAGAAGCTGTGCTTCATCCATGAATCCCCTCATTTCCTCCCATCAGCATAATCAGAAGTGGACAATACGTCTCGATTATCATCCTCATCTAGACAACCCTCTCTAATCCAATTCATGTTAAAGCCACTTCAGTGTCTACAGGCTCATGTTCAAACTGGCTGATTGCTGATGCTGCTCATGCCGTGCTCCTCCGCCAACGTTGGAGCTCCCCTGCAGCTGTGCTGGCTGGTTCCAGGTGTGCTGATAGCACTCCACCTCAGTGACCCACAAGGCTCTGCTTCTCTGCCAAGGACTTTTCTAGCAAGTGTGTGCAGGGGAGCCTCAAGATGCTGGTGTGTAACACCCCCAGGTCAACCCCTGTGATGACTAATATTGACTGTCAACTTGACTGGATTGGAGGACGCAAAGTATTATCCCTGTGAGGGTGTTGCCAAAGGAGATTAACATTTGAGTCAGTGGACTGAGACAGGGAGACCCACCTTAATCTGTTTGTGCAGTATCTAATCAGAGGCCAGCACAGCCAGAATAAAGCAGGCAGAAGAACGTGGAAGGACTAGACTAACTGAGTCTTCTGGCCTCCATCTTTCTCCCGTGCTGGATGCTCCCTACCCTGATACATCAGACTCCAAGTTCTTCAGCTTTTGGACTCTTGGATTTACACCAGTGGTTTGCCGTGGGCTCTCAGGTCTTCGGTCACAGACTGAAGGCTGCACTGTCAGCCTCCCCACTTTTGAGGTTTTGAAACTTGGGCTGGCTTCCTTGCTCCTCAGCTTGCAGACAGCTATGGTGGGACTTCACCTTGTGATTGTGCAAGTCAGTCCTCCTTAATAAACTCCCTTTCATAGGTACATCTATCCTATTAGTCCTGTTCCTCTAGAGAATGCTGACTACCACAAACCCCAACCAAAAAGAGATGAGGGTCAGTCCATAAACACCCAGCTTTCTGTTCCTTGTGGCATTCTCCCAAACTCCTCAGTGGGTTCCCAGGGGGACTGAATTGCTCTCAAGGGTAACATGCTTTTAGCTAATGTACCATCCTTTGACCTGCCCACCTGTCTTTCTCTGCCTTGCTTCTCAGTGGCCTCATTTGTGCTTCCCAGGCACCTTCCCAAACAAATGACTGCAGCCAAAACTTGGTCAGGGTCTGCTTCTGGGGGAACTCAAAATAAGGCTCGTTTGCAAATGACCAGTCAACTTCTTGAACTATAATTCCTACCAGACGTAACTGTTTTAAATGGAGTCTTTAAAAACAAATATTCTTTCACAGATATGTAAGTTACACCAATTTCTTTTTATTGTGCTATTTCTGTTTCTAAGATCTCTTATAAAATTCACACAAAGCCAGGCGTGGCATACGCCTATAATCCCAGCACTTTGGGAGGCCGAGGTGGACAGATGGATCACTTGAGTTTGAGACCAGTCTGGACAACATGGGGAAAACCTGTCTCTGCTCAAATACAAAAAATTCAGCCAGGCGTGGTGGTACGCACCTGTAATCCCAGCTACTGAGGAGCCTGAGGCAGGAGAATCACTTGAACCTGGGAGGCAGTTTGCAGTGAGCCAAGATCACGCCACTGCACTCCAGCCTGGGGGACAGATCAAGACTCCATCTCAAAAAAAAAAAAAATTATGCAAATGCTGGGAATTCATTATTCTTTTGAAATCAAACATGCATAGCTAGCTTTCGTTGCAGATGCCCATTACCTTCTATTAGATGACTTTTTGCAACAGCGGTGTGATTTTCTCAGAGACATCAACATAGGCAGGAAAACAATGTCAGGTTCCAGGTTGAGCGATACTTGGGCGGTATCCCTGTCATGCACAGAGGCCCTTGCATCGCTGGCCTTTTCCCATCACCCATGATCAAATGTCAAACTGTGACAACTAGATTTCAAAATACAACTTCTTTGGTGTTTTGGTCTTCATCAACTTTATGCCCACCCTAAAGTTGGGCCAAATAATTGGGAATACCATGGAAAAGGATTTCTGAACCGGCTCTGCACTGGGGTCTCCGAATGTTGAGGGGTGGCCCAACGCTGGAGTGCATGATTCCAGGAAAACAGGAAGACTCCAGGAGTGCGATGGCTCTTACAGCTGCTTACCACCGGTATTCAGCTCCCAGGGAAGGGGCGGCACAGGCAGCAGCAATGCTCAGACCCAAACTAAACCAAGGAGGGGTGTGCCAGAGGGCAGCCTCTGGACCAGACCCCATGGCCTGGCAATGTTGGCAGCCCCCAACTACTCCGGAAGCCACACCCGGATAGGTGGAAACCTGGGAGCCTGGCTCATGAAGAGCAGCTAGGTCCAGCTGGAAATCTGACAACCATGGAAATTTGGCAGGAAAATACGAACCATCTCCTAAAAGTGAATCGTTATAGGGGATGAAATTTAAAATGGTTCTTGAGGGTTCAAAACATTGGCTTTCTACAAAAAGCCTGGCACCCATTCATAAGTGCTATGATTTCTTTTTAATTATGCTGACAATTGTAAAGAGGTAATAAAAAGTAGAAAGCGCTTGTATTAAAAAATCCAGCAAAGTTGCTGTTGAAAGGACTGACATGTGCTCATAGCTGAGTGCAAATAGATGTACTCGTGACTCGGCCTCGGAGCCCAGGCAGGCTGTACTCAGCCCCGCCCACCTTCTGCGCAAGCCCTCAACGCGTGCCAGAGCCCCAGCTTCTCCCAAGTTCCTCCCTAAGCCACAGCTGCTCAGGAGAATGAGAAGAGATAGAAAAGACTGCAATGAAATGACAGGGAAGGATAGAGACTTGCTGTCCAAGAAAGAGTGACGGAAGGTCTTGGGGAGAGTCATGCAGAGGGCATGCTTTGTTCTGGGAGAAGGCACATGGCTCAGATCTGACTTCCAGAGAAAGAACCAGAAACATCTGGAGAACAGCAGTGAAGGTCCTACAGGAGCCAACCTTGGAGCTCTGGGAGGACTTCTGGGTCACCATGATTTGTTCAGATGCTCCATTAGGACACAGCTGAGTGAACTGGACCACTCTGACCCTCTGTTTCATCATCTCTAAAACTAAGGCAATGACCACTGCTGAACAGCACACGCCACCTAAGATGTGTGTGAAACACCTAGTAGAGCACCCGACCCACAAAGGCTTCTGGATAAAGGTGTACTGTGTTCGTTAAGGTCACACCAGCTGCTAGAACAGTCCAAGGCCCCAGTCTCTTACCTCAATAGAAGTTTATTTCTTAGTCACAAAATCCAAAACAGGTGTTCTTTATTGCCAAGCCACCTTCCATGGGCCAGGCTGGAGGCCTCCCCGGGGAGAGCTGAGGGGATATTAGGGTCAAGGACATGTCAGGGTTCAAAGAAGGACACAGAGTCCTTGGTATAGTCTGGCAGAAGGTGCATCTTGAGAAGAGACATCCATGAGCTGTCAAGGGGTCAAGAGTCCTGCAGCTCAGGTCATGTTTTGCTGAACTCTAAGTTAGGACAGATGATGTAACAAAGGATTTTGTTATATTTTCTCTGTGGGAATAAATGGGGAAAACCGTTCATCCACCGCCTGAGCACCTTGCCTTACCCCAAGTTAGCGGCACACACAGCGTAACCAGCCACTCGCCTGGACTTCCATCACTTCCTCCTTCTCCTGACTCAGGTGAGACAGTGGCTGTGATTATCCCAGCAATTTTGAGCAGCCAAGGGACACACACAGAGAAGTAACGCATGGATAGAGTGAACCAAGAATGGCAGGGATGGGCATGCTAGCAACAGGAGGTGGGAAGGGAGAGAGGGTTCCATGTCTGGAGACCTAGGAAGTGAGTCTCCAAGTGCTGGGCCCCCACCCCAGGCTATTTGTAACATGCCTTGAGCAGACCATCTAGGTATATGACAAATCTTGGTGTCCTACTCCTGTACGTTGGAACTGACTACTCCCCCAAGTTCCACAAGTATCTGCAGGTCTTTTTAAAAAACATTTTCTTACACCACGGAAGGCCGGTTTGCCAGTGTGCCTGCAAGCCAGGAGGACCAGAGCAGGAATGCTCCAGGAGCAGCCAGTGACGCATGGGAACAGGTGGGTGACTACCCCAGCTCCTTCACCCTCTGCTGGGCTATGAGTGCCACAGGCACTCCCAGAGTTCCCCAGAGGGATTAGGCTCTGGGCACCCACAGTGGGCGCTGACTACACACCTCTTAACAGTGCGCTCCCCTTCCTTCTCTCGCCCCCCATTTCTCAGCCTCAGTGATTTCCCTCACCTCCCAAATAAATACTCCTACCCATATCCTTAGTCCCAGAGGCTGCTTCTGGAGGAACCCAAAAAGTAAAACCAGAGAACGATGCTCATTTTAGGTCCATAGCAGATACAGTCGATGGGGGGATCCCCTGGGAAGCGCAGCAGGCAGCCCATCGCTATGGGAGCTGGGTCCAGAGCTCTGTGCTCCTCAAGTTCCTACAGGATGCTGATAGTGGGTTCCTGGCTATTCCCACTTTCTCAGCGTTGGTCACCAAAGGCCACAGCTCAGAGCACACTGACCTGAGCCCACCACGGTAGCTGCCAAGCTAGAAGAGGACAGGGGAGGAGGTCACGGTGGCCTTGTGAGGACAAAGTGGTGTTTCTGAAAAAGTCCACACTCCTCTCTCCCTTCCCAATAGACCATCTGGCAAATTCGTCCCCTGATTTTAAATAGAACCATCTGCTGACACCCAAGATTCCTGTAATTCTACCCTCAGCGCTTGTCAGAACATATGTATTTTATCAAATAAGTTGTTTCCTTCGTAAGTGGAGCTCGAGTGCCTCCTGAATATGTATTTGTTGGTTTCTTGTGTTATTTCTGAAGACAGAAAAAAAATCTTTATGAAAAAAAACAATGGAAGACCTTGTGCTTTGTCTCTGAGATTCCAGGGAAGGGGTGGGGGGTGCTGGGGAAACACTGGATCTCTCAGCCATTGTGAGAGGGAGCAAGTCAACCCACTGGGAAAGGAGCACTGCAGAGAGGAAGACAGGAGGAGGCTGGGGCTCTGGGGGCCAACAAAGAGTTAGGGGAGAGGATGGAAGCCAGCCTGGCTCTGAAAATCAGAAACACTGCCTGGACCCAACAGCAGGAACACCCTGCACTCATCTGAGGAGTGCTGGAGGGTGTGGGGCTGAATTCACAAAGCGGGGGATGCTTGTCTCCACCCGGTATCTTTGCACACTGGCTGATAAAGTGCTTCTTGCCTCCTCCACTGGAAATGAAAGGGTGTTGCCCAGGTCCATGGGGCCAGAGCCAAGCCCAGTTGCCCCGGGCTAGGGGGGAATTCTAACAATCACTGCTATGGAAACAAGACAGCCAAGAACGCCACACCCAGGAGACTTTCAATAGACTTTATTAAAAAGTTTCTTTGTATAAATTTCCTAAAAATTTTAAAATTAAAATTAAATCCCCTCCCCCCTGCACAAAAAAAAAAATAAACACACAACATTAGAGGAATGCCAAAAATATTCTCTATGACAACTTTCTTTTAATCCTTTAATGAAGGCATTGGTCCCAACGGTGCGCACAGATTAAGGGATTTTGCTTCCTTCTGAACTGGATTGTTTGTTAGAGGCTTCAGAAAAAGAAAATTAGCTTGAAATCTAATCCAGGAAATTGGGGGCAGAAAGTGAAAAAGTCGGTCTCTTGTTCCTCCATGATACACAGGCTTCCCATCTAAAGTCATGCTTAACCAAAAGGAAAAAAAATGAACCAAGCAAAAGTATATAAAGCAGCCATGACATCTGTGTTACTTTCTAGACTTTACATTTGCCTGCAACAGGCATAACATGAAACTCCAGAGGGAATTTGAATTGATAGGAATGTTCACATACACACCAGCAGTGGCTAAGTATTACACAACATTCAAAGTATTCGAGAGAACAGACACATTAGCACCATACTGATAGGTCATGCAGCAGGATGATTCCTCCCGAGTTCGAGTGTAAATCAAAGCATGAAATGATACAGTGCAAGGGAATCTACACCCGGAGCTTCTACAGAGACGAGTTGGCGATGGCTGACTCCTTCTTCTTCAAGAGGTATATGATGTTGGCCAGCCACGCTTAGGTTCCCATCACATTGATGACTCCGGGTTTGGCGAGCACTGAGCGTCGAGGGGCGGGGTGGGATGAGGAGCCGAGAGAGGAGAGGAAAGGCCACGTTACTGACCCAAAAGGGCACGTCGTTATCATGACACAGGCGCGCGACCCCTGGTTTCCATCACCTGTCTCTCTTTTCTGCTCAGCACCATCAGTGGCTCTCTGTGACCTTCTCAGCCTGGGGCCCAGGACTGTCTGTGAAATCTGATTCCATTCTTTCACCCTGCATCATCTACCAGGTCTTTATACGAACTGAGCTCTCCCCATTCTGGCACTGACCCCAGGATCCATTCAAAGTGTTTATGTTATCACCAGTCGAACTGCCCATGTAATGGAGACACTCATTGTTATTTATATGAAGCAAAATTATTTCAAGATAAATTTGTGGTGGCTATTTATCTTTGGTGTTATCTGTAGTTGCTCATTATATTATTTTCCCGGAAATCATTTTTGGTGCAGTATTTTACGAAAAACAGCAACTTAGAAGATTTCCGAAGAATGACAAGGGACAAGTGTGTTTTTTAGAAACCCAAAACAGGAATTCAAAATGAAATTTCATGGGCTGTATTTGAACCTCTTCCTTATCTAAGGATAAAATTTATCTTCTTTTTCATCTGTATCACAATCTTTGTACCTCTAATATTTTTCAATGTGACTTATTGACCTGAATCTCTTATCTTATTTGCAAAAGCCATAAACACAAAGAAGAATCACTTACCAGGAGCGCAAACCTTTTCACATTCTTTCTGTGATCCAAATTTGTTTTCATTTCCGCCACAACCTCCGTACCAGAATCTTGCACAGCTTTTGGTGTTTGGATCGTAGTACCATTTTAATATGAAGTCCCTGCAAGTTCCTTCGTCTTTCGGCAACTTGCATATATCTTTAATAACAAGATGACACGAGGACATTAATGAGAATGTGTGTGTTACTCTGTGCCCAGTGCTGGGGCTGACAGTCTGATGACCCTACTGCGGCAGAAGAAAAAAAAGGAGATCTTCCAGGTGAAGACGCCCTTAACCTGCCTGAATCTCTCTCTGTCTCCTCACTGCCATATGGACAGAGCAATCACTTACAGCATTGTGAGAGATAAATGAAATTATATCAATGAAAGGACTTCATATACAGCACTCAGAATCCCAAACGTTGGCAATGCTTACTGAATAATTTTAAATGAAATAAACTGCCTTTCTGCTTTCCAATCACGGGCCCATTTGCCCTCCAAATCATTCCATGTTAAATCCCCAGAGAAGAAACCAAATGTTAAAACCTCGGAGTTTTATACTTCTTGGCAAAATGGAAATTTGATTCTGTTGGAATACAGTTCAACAATAAGGCTCTACCTTTCATGACAAGCCAAGTAGACTGAAAATTAAGGGTAAAGCAGAAAAAAAAAAATCCTTCAGAGAGAGAGTGTGTGTACACGTGTGTGGTAGCCAAGGGCCTTTGTGACCTGCCAAACGAAACACGTAAAACGAAGAGCTAGCACTGATGTAAAATGCATGATGGTAAAAATGTCACATAGCAGAGCTATTTTGAAGACAGAGAAGCATTCTTTTTCCAGTTAAGGAAATGTATGTTTTAAATGCACACGTCTGATGTAGCCCAGCTGCAAAGTGAAGCGAAGGTCCCCTCCATGCCTGGAGCAAAACGTTTACAGTTCACACTCAGCGCAACTTCTGTTTACAGAGTTTTCTGGCAAACTCCAGATCATTCTGAGAAAGAGAAGCACTGATGTCGACTGTTATCTGTAAGTTTGAAAATGTAAACCTTCTTTCTCCAAAACTCCCTGAAGCCAATAATTCTGCATGTCCTTGTGAGCAGCTAACAGGCTCAAATTATCCAGCTCTCCCCATAAAGGGCTGCTTCTCCATCTCCTTTGTCCCCAGCGTGGCAGGCTGCTCACAGCTGTGGAGGTGGTGAGCATCTGTGGTTCAGATGGATACCAAAAGGACAAGGAAAACCTAAGTCTTCAGTGGATAATCATAGCTTGGATCACCCACGGTGGAGCAGACTCAAAGGTGCACAGGATTGAGGCTCAGAATTGGTCTAAAACATTCCCCGGTTGCTGCTGTCACCCAAATGCCAGGCTGGTGGCTGGTGGCTCCACAGTTACAACACCTCCTAGTCGCAGACCCTCTCAGGGACCAGAAAGCCAGCAGTCCCCCTGAGAGCCTTTGAGGGCTCCAGGAAGTCAAAATAAAATGGAGACAATTTACAGAAACAACCTTCTTTCCCTCAAGTATGCCAGTAACTGAAGGAAAATGCCTAGCTTTCAAAAAAGGTCCTCAAGGGAACTGAGCAATGAAAGGTGATTCAACCAACAAAGCTTATTCCTCGTTTACTGGTGGGTTCTCCTTTCCAATTTCTGGGCCATTTGCCCACCAAATCCTTCCATGTTAAATCCTCAGAGAAGAAACCAAATGTGAAAACCTCGGGGTTTTATACTTCTTGGCAAAATGTAAATTCAATTCTGTTGGCATATTGTTCAATAATAAGGCTCTACCTTTCATGACAAGCCAAGTAGACTGAAAATTAAAGGTAACACAGAAAAGAAAATTCTGTATGAGTGTGTGTGTGTGTGTGCATGAGGCCCACATCAAATGATCACCTTGTTCCCTCCTCCTCCCTTCCCAGAGCATTCGCCAATGGACCCTATTTGTTCTCATTTATTTATCTCAAGTACACTTCAGTCCTGACCATCTGTGTTTAGCTGTTCAGTTCCCAGTCCCCTGGGCTCTTCTGAACCAATCATGAGAGGTCTGCCCAGACCCACAAACACCCAGCCCGTGGGCGGCCTTACAGCAGCGTGCACCACCTCCCATCAGACTAGCCTCTCCAGCTTCCTGGGGTCTCCACACTAACCCTCCAGGTCCACACCACGGCACTGGTGTTTTCTGCCCTTATTTCAGTGAGAGTCACTACTGAGACCCTGTAAGATTTACTAATGGAAAATAAGAACACTGTTACTGTGGACAAGCAGATATTTGGAAAACCAAGAGAAATATATTAATGAGGACCCAACGCAATTCAAAGACAAAAATCTGGAATTCTCCATTTCGGAAGCATGAAAATGGGGAATTTTATGTCCTTAAGCAGACTGCTAATGCAAACGTCACATCATCTTGACTTCTGAGACCCATTGTTTTGGCTGGACTCTCCTCAGCTATGCCCACGTATGTTAAAGCAACTGTTTAAAAGCAAAAAAAAAAAAAAAAAAAAAAAAAAAAAAAAA
>NW_022436950.1:2960745-3016972 GCF_009761245.1 Sapajus apella | reverse complement strand
ACACACACACACACAAATATATAGCTGGGTGTGATGGTAGGCTCCTGTAATCCCAGCTACTTGGGAGGCTGAGGCAGAAGAATAGCTTGAACCTGGGAGGCGGAGGTTGCAGTAAGCTGAGATTGCACCACCATACTCCAGCCCAGGTAACAGTGCGAGATTCTGTCTCAAAAATATATATATATATATTTAAGTCCTGGAGTATAAACAGAGATGGCTGGCCCTCGCTGAACTTAACCGGGACATTCTTTGGACACAATAGTGGTTCATCATTTCCCTCTCAAATGAGTTTGCCCCCCAGGCCTGACCTGTAGGAAGCTAGAGCCTTCTCCTTTTCTGAGAGGAGTGTTTGGCTGAGCCTTCCTTAATTTGCTCTTCCTAATTACTGAGAACCTAGTGAAACCCTAAAAGACAATAAGGACTGAAAATTATCCGCAAGCTTCCTGGCTTCCTAACCTAGAATAATAATGTAAGTTCCCTTGCAAAACAGAGAGGCGAAAGGCCGACTGACTCAGACCACTGTCTGCTGAGACTTCCTTACTACCGGTCACAGTGTTGGGTTAAAACTCCGTTCTGGGAATCCCACCTGTTCCCAGAAGCCACAGGCACCCACCTAGAACATCCTAACAACAACCATTCAAAAACAGTGGGGTGCAAGGCACCCTAAGCACCACGGTCTGTTTTTGTAATAAAGATATATGGGACTGAATGCATATATGTATGCATGCACTTACCCACATGCAGTAATAGCCATAGAAAAAAAATCAGAAGGCTATGCACTGGGTCACTCCTGGTTTTCAACAAAAGCCAGCAATGCTGTCACAATGAGAATTGTATACCGTATTTCTTTGTATATCCTGAATGCTTGACAACGCATCTCTATTAACTTTATCAGCAGCAAACAAACATGTGTATTCTTCAAAGCAGAAAACACGTTGAGTGGAAAATCCTGTCTTTTTCACAGTTTGATAGTCCCATAGTGTTTCAGTGCATTTTTAAAGGCATCAGCTTGGACATTTTCCAAACATACTGATTTCCGAATCACTGCGTAAGTCCTCCCTTGAGCAAACTGAAGGAAGGCAGGCTGGAGGTGTTTATGCTGCATTCAGCAACATGTTCCTCATCAGTTTAATGGTCCCCAAAACAAGAAAATTCAGTCACCTTCTCACTCGCCATTGTCATTATGGTATAAAGTGCTTACAAACCTTGGATGCTTCCTTGGATCCAAGTATGGATGCAGGTATGATTTGCTGGATTGAAAACACTTTCCACCGTCTACATTTTGAGCACTGGTCGGTTCAAAGGGTACCAAGGAAACGTACTAAATTACTAACTTTATTTATTTGTTTATTTATTTATTTACTTTGAGACGGAGTCTCACTCTGTCACCAGGCTAGAGTGCAGTGGCACCATCTCAGCTCACTGCAACCTCCGCCTCCCAGGGTCAAGTGATTCGCCTGCCTTAGCCTCCTGAGTAGCTGGGATTATAGACATATGCCACCACAGCTGGCTAATTTTTGTATTTTCAGTAGAGATGGGGTTTCACCATGTGGCCAGGCTGGCCTCAAACTCCTGACCTCAAATGATCCACCCACCTGGGCCTCCCAAAGTGCTGAGATTACAAGAGTGAGCCTCCACGCTTTATTTTTAAATGTAGCTGTGGTTAAATTTTGGACCCTTTACTCTTTCAGATCTTGACCAAGCCTTCTATTTTTTAAGACTTCAGGATAAAAAAGAACTCTTTGGGCTCAACATGATCCACACATGGTAACCAATCAGAAAATTTCCTCACACAGCGATGAACAACAGACAGCTTGGAAAGGACGATTTCCCAAATACCTGTAGCTATTTAACTTACTTCAGCCATGAGATTAGTTCATTCTTTAAATTATTATTAACATAAAGTCAGGTATTTCCCCTGAATATACCATTTTATGCTAATTGATGATATATATGCATACGGAATATGGACAACCAAATACTGTATTCCATCCAATCTAAGATATCTTAATTTTCTGATGCACCATTGTTTTATGTTCCACTAAGTCACACAAAATACTACCAATAAACCATGATATGTTGTCAATTCTAAGTCACATTTCAGTTTCAGAAGGGTCCCAATGGGAAAAAAAATGTGCATCTTAGAATCAATAAGTAAAATGTTAGTAAACATGAAATGATGGTTCCTTCAGAGCTACATAATTGGCCCAGTGATGTCTGCTCAGGCACAATGTGGTCAGTTCTACAGACTGCTAATTTCAAAAACAAACAATAAAGGATATTATTTTTTTTCTAGTTTCTGCATTAAAACTACTTTAACACATATGATTAAGCCAGTAATTTAGGATTCATTTCGTAATATTGCAAAAACTAAATTTTAAGTTAGAAAATCTAACTTGTTGTTTAGAAATTTCGGAGAGTCTTAGCTTTAGTAATAATAGGCATAGAAAATATCTATCCAAGGCTTCCTTAGCTAAAAATGAGAAGGGAGAAGAGGGAAGTGGTAACAAGAGACTAAAATCAGAATTAGCAACTACATAGCACTGTCTAAACCAGCAGCAGCAAAGCAGGTGGCAGAAAGACCCAGAACACCCATGCATTCAGGAGGCCGTGGTAATGAATGAAGGATCCATTGCTGCTAATTGCCATTTGTAGGCAGCAGATGTGTCACAGAAAAGTGGCTGGGGTGTAATACTTTTAGATGCTGAACAAAGCAAAAAGCGCTGTGAGATATTTGTGTGGGGGTTCATTTTGCTTATTTTAAGAAAATACAAATATTAACCATTTAAAATCAAATCACCTAATATTGCAAAGCTGGAATCCTGAATGGCCGCCAATGATGCCATAGGCATGTTAATGGAATCAAGGTCTGTTAACAGAATCAACCTTCATCTCAAAGGCGAAAGGCTCCCTGCCACACACTGAACAGGGCCAGACCTTGTAGGGACAAAGAATCCCCTAACCAGACTGCCCTCGCATTACATGCCTAACTCAAATTCCTGATAAACAAGCATCTATTCAGTGTGATCGTCAAAATGTGCAAACATTAAGAAACGCAAATGAAAACAAAGGGTAACCCTGGTGCTCTCCTCTTCCTCTGCCTTAGGTGCCCAGGACTGGGAACCTTCTCATTTCAGGGTGTTTTTGCCCACAGATTCCTTCACAGACTCAAACACAGGTCACCAGGTCCCCAGAATCCAACATGATAAACTATGAAAAATACAGGTTCTTAAGACAGCATCTTTTATTCACAAAAGTAAAAAAGGTAAAGAATAGTATCTACTAAACATGTTTCTAATTAATTGATGCTGCAGAAAGTAAAAGGAATTAGAATAGATACATGTAAATATAGAAAATGTATTTTAAAAACTCTGTTTTGCCTGGTCTAGAAAATCTATCTTTAGAGAAATAATGCAAAATAATGCATATTGTGATAACTGGAATTTGGATGCAAAACACACATGCAACTACTGAGTAAGCATGCGGTTACTATTTTTTTTAAGTTATTTAATAAAAAATGATGTATTCTAACTTCTTTTTCTATATCCAAAAATATATAAACCATTAAAAGATTTCCTCGTCACCCCAGGGAAAATGGTTAAAATGATAATTACCGGAGAAGGTGAGGGGGGAGGGAGAGAAGTTGATGGGGCAGGAAGGATAGGCATTCCTCTCCTACTTCTGGCTATCCATTTTTAATTTTAGACATTTTTAAGTAAATATTTCATTTATTAGTTTGGTGCAAAAGTAATTGCAGTTTCTGCCATTATTTTCTTTCTTTTTTTTTTTTTAATTTTACTTTAAGTTCTGGGGTACGTGTGTAAATAGGATTGTTACATAGGCATACACACGCCATGGCGGTTTGCTGCCTCCATCCCCCCGTCACCTACATTAGGTATTTCTCCTATGTTATCCCTCCACAATCTCCCACCCCCTGCTATCCCCCCCCGGCCCTCCACGCCTCAACAGACCCCAGTGTGTGATGTTCCCCTCCCTGTGTCCATGTGTTCTCATTGTTCAACACCCACTTATGAGTGAGAACATGTGGTGTTTGGTTTTCTGTTCTTGTGTCAGTTTGCTGAGAATGATGGTTTCCTGATTCATCCATGTCCCTGCAAAGAACATGAACTCATCCTTTTTATGGCTTTGTAGTATTCCATGGTGTATATGTGCCACATTTTCTTTATCCAGTCTATCTTTGATGGGCATTTGGGTTGGTTCCAAGTCTTTGCTATTGTGAACAGTACCGCAATGAACATACGTGTGCGTATGTCTTTATAATAAGTTGATTAATAATCCTTTGGATATATTCTCAATAATGGGATTGCTGGGTCAAATGGTAATTCTATTTCTAGATCCTTGAGGAATCGCCACACTGTCTTCCACCATGGTTGAACTAATTTGCACTCCCACCAACAGTGTAAAAGCGTTCATTCCTGTTTCTCCACATCCTCTCTATCATCGGTCGTCTCCAGATTTTTTAACGATTGCCATTCTAACTGGCGTGAGATGTGTTTCAGTAGCAAAATCACAATTATTTTCCCACCAACCTATAATTCAAAAAGAGTTCTCAAAAACAGCATGTATGTGTGTAAGCCAACATATAGTCATCAGGCCAAGGTATATTAAGTGGCCTGTTTTGTTACTATGAAGTAATTAAGTTTAAGAGATCAGAGATCAATTATGTAAGGCCTTGTTCTTTTTTTAAAAAAGTAATTTATGTCTTCACTCTAGACAGGAAAACACACATATGCACGTGTACACACATACATACACAGACACGCACATGTGAAATGGTGAGGGGACATTCACATCCTGGGTCGGAGGGTTTTGCCCCAATTAGTATGAAGGAGAAAGAAACACAAGCTCCAATTTCAAAAACTCTCTTCTCTTTATCACATGTAGACAGGCGGTCTCAGTGTTAAAGGTCTGGCTCAAAAGCACCTTCTTAATTCTGAACCTCACAACTCAATATAAAAAAAAGAAAAGAAAAATAGAAAAGCCCAGCCAGAACCTTGCTTAAAGATTTTGTTGTTTATATTAACTAGGCACTGCTGTTTATATAATCTTGTCCTTTCTGGACCACACATAAGAGAATCAAAAACATCCCCAAATCTTGCTGTCTAGTTTGCACCAAGTCATTTTCTCTCAATGAAGCACTAAATTGGCTAAAAAGTTTATATTTCTCACACTGTTTTCAGGGTAAAGTTAGCCAATGAGTGAGAAATGACATACACAGATTTCAATGACTTTGAAGTTGGAGTTGAGTCTGTCCTGACCCACACCTTTGGGGGAAGTCTGTGTTCTTTGTGGCTTCTCTTTGAGCTCAAGCACCATGGTAGGGCCTTCTAACAGGCTCACTCAACAAATGCCTTTAAAAATCAGTTGCAGAAATAAGCATTGTGAGAAGGAATGCTTTTCTCCTCGTGGTAGCAGACGATGCACCAAAATATGATGAATTATCCCCTAGTCAGGTCTGTAAAACAGTATTATATCTAAATTCCCATGGAATTTCCATTTTTTATGTTATCATCATCATTCTTTGCTGAACCCTCTTAAGCAAGGCCTGTCAACTACTTTGACAATCAGTTTCTCATGGATGAAGAAGCCAAGTCCACATTCTGCTGAATGAGAGATTCCAGGTCTCTCGGAGTTTCACTGCCCAAGAACAAAAGCAAGTAACAGCTGTCAGTTCCTGAATCACACCTAATCAGTCACTAACTTAACACAGGCCCTGCACACACGCCGGGGCTCAAGCACATGAGAGAGGGGTATCACAGACTAGGCCAGGCTGTGTGCTTAGGGCATTAGGACCAGAACATTCCATGAGTCAGCTCCAAACTCATGCATCTCATGGATTCCAGCCAGATTTGCCTTGTGTTCTTCTAAGCTGTTTTGTATTCAATTAAATCACTGAGTTAATGAAGCCCCAATCTTTGCAGCATCACAGACCACAAATCAACTCAAGTCCCAGCATGAGGCACAGGAGAAATGACTAACGGATATGTGAACCCTAGAAATAGCTTCAAAAGCACCTACCGTGAAAGCTTCCCTGAGCCTGGTCACAGGTAAGGTAAGACTCCATTTACACCTGGGATTATGCAGAATAAGATGATGGGCAGCTCAAAGCTGGCGTGGACACTTCCCCACAGAAGTCATGCCTGGGCTAAGATTTACAGTCCAGGAAGGTGAACTGGAATCAAGTCTTCCAAAGCTTTAACTTTTTGGATGGGTATTTTCTTAGTGCCATTAAGGGACCTAATATTTTCACAACTCACCTGTTTCAGTGAGAGCCAACGGTTCTGTGCTCACCATTAGATTGATGGTTGAACTAGAAGCTGACCTTGCTGGCTGTGGAGGTGAGGGCTGAGATTTCACTGTAAAAGAAAAATACATGCAACTTGTAGGTAAATCAGAAACCAGAGGGCTTGGGAATCCTTAGTGACTGATACAAGGTTGCCTGCTGTGATTAATTCTTATATGGGGGAGCAGGGATTGAAAGACAGAGATCCAAGATACCTCTGCATCCATGGCTTGTGCTGTGGGGTACAAGTTGGATCCATGTACTAAAAAACAAATGGAGGAGATCCCTGAACTTCTGAGCAAATCCTCTCACCTCCCACACAGCCTGTTCTGCTGCCGTCCAGGAAAATAGAGCCCTAGGGTTGGCTGGGTCTTTGGACTTATATCTCTATGGGCCTAATCGATGGCACTGGTGGGAATTCCCTTTTCTCAAGCTGGTTCCTTGATCTGAATCGAGTTGGCCTGAAGAAAAGAGGAGCCTTCCCCTCCACATTCCTGGAGCAGTGGGGGTCAAGAAGAACCGGATGGGGGAATCCAGAAGAATTTAGACCAATGAGAGAGGGGATCGTGAATAATTAAGAAAAGCTGGGAGAGTACTCAAGTGCAGGCCTCAGTGAAATGGGGGACCCCTGGGGACAACAGCTGCTGAGGACAAAGCCCAACTCTGGTGAGATCAGGCCAGGGAGACTCAGCTGCGGACATCCTCCACCCCTGGGGTGGTGAGACTTCCGCGACACCTCCATTACTCCCTAAGGGGCCAGTGACTGGCTCGTGTTTCCTGAACATTAAAACCTGGACAGGGTGGTGGGCAGCAGAGAGCTCCTGCCAAGAGACATGGCCACGTTTCCCGGGTGTGATGTTGGAAAGGGCTGTGCTCAGGCCACATGGATCTGGTTTCCTGCATAAAGTAGCCCAGGACCCAGAGGGCAGGGCCGCATCCCACATGGAATTCCATTTTCCATTCTGCCTTTTATAAAGTCAAGGTGCCACCAAAGCACCCAGGCTGGGCTATTCTTTTTCCCGTAGTTTGTAGTTATTTCACAATAGATTCAATAAGTGTCTCCTTTGTGTCCTAATTGATATTCCACACAGAAATCAGGTACTGACTTGTACTGATCACATACTTACTTGTACTGAAACTTCCATGGTAGGTGGCTCTGACCTGTGACTTCAGGTAGCAGACCACGGCCACGTGGTACGTCTGCCCAGGGAGCAGGCCTCCGATGACGCGGTCCGTGATGGAGAGGTTCTGCTTCAGAACCAGGGACTGATCATGGGCTGAGGTGACGGTGAGGTCATAAAAGTAAGGACTGTAGGGGTCAGGCCTCTCCCAGTGGAGTTTGGCGCTGTTCTCTGTGATGTCAAACACCTGGACTTCTTGGGACACCTTAACTGGAAGATAGATCAGAGTGCAAAGGTAAAAAATAAAATCCTCCACGACTGTGAGCAAGAGACGATATCTGGAAGGGATGTGCTAACAGACAAACTGACTTGAAATTTAGGTGAGGCAGGGAAGTCATTTCTTGTTCAAGCCCCCAAAAATACTGCTTTTACAATCTATCAGCACACGTAAAATGTGAAATTCACAATAATGAAAAATCTCATTATTCATCAACTACCTTTTTTTCTATTAAAAATCTCCACTGTTAAGAAGATACTTTGAAAATGCAAGTACACTAATCATAAGTTGTGTTTGCTACAAAATGAGCCCCACAATTTAAAATATATTAAGTCATAAAATGTTAGGGTATGACATGAAATTCTTTTAAAGGAATTCTGCTTTCCCTCTTTCATACTGCTCCTAAAGTGAAGATAATTTCCATTTTATCATGAGCCTTCCTATACAGCTTGTGACACTCTGTGGTGTCTTTCAGTAAATGATAAATAACATACTCTTGGTCTCATTAAACCCACCTGCCTTTTGTATCTAATTCGGTCTGAAATATATTAGGCTGGTGCAGAGTAATTGAGGGGTTTGCCATTACTTTCCACATTTTTCTCATGGTCATTATAAGCATAATTTCAGTCTTGGGGGAATGGCTGATGTTCCAGGCTCTGACTTTTCAGGCTGCTAGACTGAACACCCAATATTGCCATAGCACAGAGCTTAGGGCCACTTCTCTGTGGGTATAAGGCAGGGGCAAAGTTTGCATTCACAAAGGGGTCCCCCAGACGTTTTCAAGTCATATTCTAAGGTAGGCAAGTCCAGCTCCAGACTAATTGGTGCCTAAGAACCAACTGCAGCCTTTTTCTTTCTGTTTCTCTCACTCCTTAAGTAAGGGCTAAAACCCTATTTTGACATAAAATCTTTTCTCTTTAGTTTAAGACAACTCAATTTCCAGGTTAGGTGAGCAGTGCCCCCATTGACATTCCAGGGAAAATGAGAGCTTCCCATCCCTACCCCAAGTCAGGATTGAGGGCACAGGATGGGGAGTGGGAGAAAGGTGACGACAGAGGCTGGAATCCCTAACCAACACCTCTTAAAATACATCATCTAGATGTACAAGCCCAGATCAAGGACTGTATTCTGAGTGCTTTACATGCAGGCTTTGAGGATCACGCCCTGGGAGCAGTCAATGAGGATGTCACAAGATGGCAGCCCTAGAAAGCGCTTTCTTACCCACGGGTTTAGTGGTGGCTGGCTTGGTGGCAGCTGGTTTGGCTGCCTGTGGCCTAGAGGCCTCGGGCTTGGTGGCCACTGGTTTTGCCACAGCAGCAGGGGGTCTTGCAGCTGCTGGCTTCGCTGCCACTGCTGGCTTCACCACCACTGGGGGTCTGACGGTGGCTGCCTTTGTGGCCACAGGTTTGGCAGCCACAGGTTTTGCAGGGGCTGGTTTCGCAGGGGCTGGCTTTGCATCAGCTGGCTTCACAGATGTCTGATTTACAATAGTTACAGGCTTTGTTGTGGTGGTCACTGGCTTTGTTGTGGTCGCCGGCTTCGTTGTGGTCACTGGCTTCGTTGTGGTCACTGGGTTGGATGTAGGACTTGAAGTAACATTATTCGGAATGTTTCTGTTAAGACAAATAAAGTATTACCTCTACTTTTGCCTGCTATCTAAAATAAACAAAGAAATAACCCCGTGAGCTACATGAGATTTGCTGTTTTAGCATAATGCATGCAATAGTTTTTATAGATTATGTATAGTAGTGCATATATTAAATTCCTTCTCTTAAGGATTTGTGCCCCCTCGAAAAAGATACGTAACAGTATACTGAAAAATAGAATCACTAAAAATGAAGCTTATATTGTTCTACAAAACATCTTTCAATTTATAAAATAAAGGCAGAGAAAAAATAAGAGACAATAGTAAATACTATCCAACAACATTCTCATTATAGCAATTAACCAGCCAAAACAAACACCAAAAATTAAATGAAATCAGTAATTAGCTACTTTTATTATAATAAAGTATCCACTCAATCAAATACTATGTTGAGTTGGAAAATTATAAAGTTAGCAAGTATTACATTGCTCCCAGGGTTTATTATTGGGAGTATATATATTTTTTGTCTTAATTTTTGTGTATGTGTATTTTCCTTGACAGTTTCTTGATCTATTACCAATCCCTAGAGAGAAGAGCAACCTAATCAAACAGACGCAATGACATGGACCCACACTTCGTAGCTTTCTCAATCTTAGATGAAAATGTATTATTTTATAGTCATATCTTCCTATATGTCCTAGGAAGTATTAATATATTTTCAAGCTGATAGCATAAGATTTCAAATACTAGGTTACTTCATTCATTCTATTTTCCTAAAGATAAGAAGGTTGAGCCAATTTTAGGGAATGTTCCAGAGAAATAATAAGAATCATTAAAGCCTAGAAAAATAGAGGCTATGAAGCTAAATGAAGCATCCAGTGCCATGATAAGGGTCCCAGTTGCCTTAGCAATGATATTCATTCTTACTATGCTGAGATTCTTTTTTTTTTTTTTTTTTTTTTTTTTTTTAAGGTGGAGTCTCGCTTTGTTGCCCGGACTGGAGTACAGTGGTGTGATCTCAGTTCACGGCAACCTCTGCCTCCCCGGTTCAAGAAATTCTCCTGCCTCAGCCTTCTGAGTAGCTGGGACTACAGGTGACCACCACCATGTCCGGCTAATTTTTGTATTTTTAGTAGAGACAGGTTTCACCATGTTGGCCAGGATGCTCTCAATCTCTTGACCACGTGATCCACCCGCCTCAGCCTTCCAAAGTGCTGGGATTACAGGCATGAGCCACTGTGTCCAGCACATGCTGAGATTTAAAGCCACTCCTTCTGAGGATAAAGAGAAGAGCTGAAGGACTTGAGTGGTGATAGAGAGAAAGGTCTGCAGTAGGAAGAGATGGGCTCTTTCCCCATTCTGAAAGTCAGCCAGTCAGCCAGTAGTAAGCCAGATAGCCATTTTCCGAGGATCATTTGAATTCACATCTCATCTGTATACAAAGTTCAGAATCAATCTGCACCTCCCTCCAAAGCATGGCACACTGTGACATTCTCTTGAGAAGCACACATTCCTGACACACTACAGGAGCCCAGTTCTGCAGCTGAATCACCCCAGCTAGCCCTCTGTCACATGGCCCCACTGCCCTCTTTGCTCCTAGGGTTGGCACCCAAGATGGAGCAGGGCATGAGCCATAGCACACAAGCCAGGCAGCAGCATCAGCACGGGTGCCACAGTCCTACTCATTTCCATCCCTCTGCTCTGTCTTCAAGCAGAATATGCACATGGCTTCCTATTACTACCATCATTACTTGTTATTACAGCATTAATCATTTTAAGAAGATGTGGAGTCCATTTTTTGATGTAACCAATCCTTCTTTTATGTAATCATTTCACACCAGCTACGGTAGCTTGTTTGGACATATGGTCCCAATTATCTACCTTCCCTGTGCCCATGCCCTTTACAATGTAATGTGGCAAGTCCTTCCATCAAGCCTAGTTTTCCACCCTTAAATCTAGGTTAGCCTTTGGGCATGCTTTGGCCAGTAGAATGTGGCAGATCTAACAGTGTGCCTGTTCTAACCTAGGTCACAGGAGGCTTTACACACTTCTGTCTTCCCTCAGGGAGCCCTGCCAGGTCACCTTGTGAACAAACCCAGGCTAGCCTGCTGAGGATGAGAGACCACATGGAGCAGAGATGAGCTAGCTCAGCTGAGACCATTCTACACCAGCAGCTCTATAGCTGACAAGCAGCTGACCACAGACATTTAAGGGAGCCAAGTAGAAAACAGAAGAACCACCCAGTTGAGCCCAGACAAAAATTGCTAACCCACAGAATTGCAAATTAAATCAGTGGTTGTTGGCCAGGCACAGTGGCTCATGCCTATAATCCCAGCACTTTGGGAGGCTGAGGCAGGCAGATCATTTGAGGTCGGGAGTTTGAGACCAGCCTGGACAACATGGTGAAACCCCATCTCTACTGAGAAAAAAATACAAAAATTAGCCAGGCAAGGTGGCGTGCACCTGTAGTCCCAGCTACTCAGGAGGCGGAGGCACGAGACTTGCTTGAACCCAGGAGGCAGAGGTTGCAGTGAGCCAACATTGCACATCTGCACTCCAGCCTGGGCAACACAGCAAGACTCCATCTCTAAATTAAATAAATAAATAAATAAGTGGTTGCTGTTTTAAGCCACTCAGTTTTGTGGCTTGCTACTCGGCAACAGCTAACTGATAAAACAGATTACATGACCCACATTACCTTTTGGAAGTCACATTTTCTGAATTTCAGTGTCCTCATCCCATAAAGTTAGGAGTTGGCTGGAGGACCTGTGCATTCCCTGCAGCACCACAGTTTTTAAGAGAATAATTATAATCACTTACACTTGTTTGTGACCATACTTCACAAGATTCTTTTTTGGTTGGTCCCCTTGAAACCAATCACACTGTTTCTTGCTATCTGGGGACAAGTAAAAAGCATTTTCACCTAAAGAAAAAGAGAGAAAACAATTGAACTGCATGCTAATAACATGAAAATTAAAATTAAACTGTCAACAAGTTAAATGAATCGCATAACATTTATTTCACCCATAATTACTGTTGAACTAATTGTATCAGACAAACCATGTCCAATGATTTTAAACATTAAGTATGATGGCATTTGAGCCGTAAAACATGGTAAGCCAATATGTTCTATTTGGCAATATTTGGGTGATTAAGTTAAAGATACATTTATTCAATGTGAGAAAGAAGACAGGGATAGAAGAAAAATCTAGTGAAGAGTTTAACAACTTCTAGAGTCTTGAACATCAGATTATAATCCAACTGCTCTTCATATTTTCTCAGTGCTTTGTTGAACAAAGCTTTTGTTTTTCATATTTGGATGACAGAAATGGTGGCCCGTGGGTGAACCTGCTGGTTTCCCTTTGCTTCACATTTTTCCCTGAACTTTTGGGGGCCAGACCTTCACAAACGTGAATATTGTTTTCATAGACCTCAACTTTCCCTTAAATAATAAACTTTCCATATATACATGTTTATTTATACTTTACAAATCGCCCTCATTTGTGCCAAACCTTGCCTATACTGACACTGGGCTGCCCACTATATGCAGGTTCTCAAGGGGCAGTGTAGGGGACCACAGACCCACAGACAAATGATCAACAGGCCAGGTAATAGATGCCCTAAGTAGGGTGTCCAGATTAACCATGAGCAGGCCTTGGGAGCGGGAGCCACCACGGTGAGCAGAAGCCATTGGAAATGAGCTTTGACGATAAATATGGGTTTTCTGCTAAAGTATGGTGGAGAGCATTCCAGGGCGGGAAAGCCACATGAGCAAAAGCCCAGTGGTCTCCAAGCATGGGGCTGGTGGCTAAGCTCACATCAAAGCAACTCTTTCTAGAACCTTTCCCTGGTGCCCCCAACAGAAATAACTTCCCTTGCAACATGCCAGCATGTTATATCATGCATAACAAATGTGTATTTGATCCATTTGCCCACCCACTTGTGAACTGTTAAGGACACCAAGAGTGCCTGATGGAGAGGTAATGCTCAGTCAAACGTGGTGGAATAGATGAATCGATGAGAACAAGGATTCTGTCTGCGTGTTCCCTGCTGAATCTGGCTCCTAAAAGCATTTCCAGCATATGGCAGGTGTCGATACATGTTTGTTAAATGAATGAACCTGTTCATGTCAACACATTGGTTGTCTTTTCCATGACTGTTCCCCTACTCCTCCTGGTCCAAGCATAAAGCCAGGCCAAGGAACACACTGTGCAACGCAGGACTTACTGCTGATGAAGGATGGCAACAGCCTCCCAAAGCGCATCAAAGGCTCCTCGCTCAGCTCGGTGGACTTGTCCACTAACTTGAAGAAGACATCGTTTGGCTCACTGGCGAAGGTGTATACCTCCTTGACATTCACCTTCCTGCCAATGCCCAGAACCACAAAGAAGTAGCCCTGGCATTTGGCCTGCAAGATGACTTTCTGGGCCTCCTCCAGCTGCTGCTCCTGCACCTCGCCCGTCAGCATCAGGACCACGATTTTCAGGTCGCGCGGGTTTGGGGCACTTTTGAAAACGTTCTCTATGGTGTACTCAATGGCACTGCCCAAGGCCCTGGTTCCCTGCAGCTGTGTCATTCCCCTGCTGAGGAAGTCCAGCAGCTTCTCCTTGGAGCCATAGTCAGTCAGGGAGAATTCCACCTTCACAGGTGGCACGCTGGCATCGCCCACGGACTCATAGGGCGCGTGCTGCACAACGGCCACTCTGGTAAAGTGCTGGGAGGCCTTGGGGTCTGGGCTTATGTCCAGTTGTCTGATCAGGTACGCTATGTACTTCTTCATCTCACTGAACTGGAACAGGCTGGTGGTCTCCGCACTGTCTAAGATGAAAGCCATGTCGATGTCCACATCGCTCCCCGCCGCTCTCCTGTCCCTGAAGGAAGGCCTCCAACTGCCAAATCCACAGGTTGGGTCGATGTTGCAGATGTCTAGAAAGAAGCATGGCAGCCCATTTATTCTGTGACACCCACAGCGGGATATGCCGCTCATCAATCTGCTGGGAGACTTGGGTGATTAAAACGGTCATAGAAGATCAAAACCAATTTACATCTTGCTGCCTTGATTACCGCCAGATTTCAGTTTCCATCACCTAATACTTAGTAGATGAAACAATTCAGTAACCTAAAACCTTTGTAGTATACCATGGTACTGACATTTTTAAAAGAAAACAAAAATTATCTTACTTCTTTGCCACTCATTAAAGAAATATGTGGTAGATGTCACTAGAGCCAAATATTTTCATTCTAGGATCTAACATCAAAAGTTAAGCAGAACCCACCTCCTCCTTTGTTATCTATAAAATGAATTATCCCCCATCAAAGAGAAGCTCTGTTTTGGGAGGTCCTCTTTTTTTTTTTTTTTTTTTTTTTGACACAGAGTCTCACTCTGTCAGCCAGGCTGGAGTGCAGTGGTATGATCAAGATCAAGAGAGCCAAGCTGACTGCAACTTCCACCTCCCAGTTTAAAGCAATTCTCCTGCCTCAGGCTCCCAATTAGCTGGGACTACAGGTGAAAGCCACCATGCCCAGCTAATTTTTGCATTTTTAGTAGAGAGGGGATTTCACCATGTTGGCCAGGATGGTCTCAATCTCTTGACCCTGCGATTCACCCTGCTCAGCCTCCCAATGTGCTGGGATTATGGGCGTGAGCCACCACGCCTGACCGAGGTCCACTCTAATATAGAAACTGCTACAGCAGTATTTACAATGGCAAATAGGAGCTTTGTGAATCAACTGGACTCAAGCTCTTTTTACAGATCATAATTATTCCCTCAGACACTCTTCTGTGGATATTAGGTTTTGCAATTGCAGCTGAACAGATTTTCCTGTTAGAGAAACAGCTTACCCAAGCAAACATGGCATGTGAGGACATTCTTCAGGAAGTCTGTGAGGTCTCTCCTTGCAGGCAGGACAAGCGCATGGCCCACTGCTGTGTTATTGATCTGGTTTAAACAAAAGAACAATTTTGATAGGGGCTTACATGATCAGTAATATCTGAAAATACGGCAGAGGAGTAAATCAAAGCCACATCAGTAAAATAGACTAACTTCCCAATAGGGCAGTATTGAGAATATCTTCTCATTTGGAGGTGGGGTTAGGCTCTGAGTGTAATAGAAAAACATAGGTTTTATTCAATGGGGTAAGCTGGAGTTCATATCCTGTTCAAAGTGGGTTCAGTTTTTCTCAGCTATAAAATGGTGGGGGGTAACAATACTTTCCTAATGGTGTCATTTGGAGGGTTAAATTAGATGATAAATGTTAGCACCTGGTGTATTCTCCAGTAAATAGTAGGAACTTAATCTTACCATTATGTTTAGCAACAACATGGGAGCACCATCCCTTCCCCACCCTCTCAGGCGTAGTAAAAGCAAGTAACAAATCACTCCCAGTGGGTGCAAAGAGTCCTGTCTATCACAGCACCTGGCACGTGATTAGCAGTTACTCATTTAACAAATAGCTAGTTTGAATGAAGGACTGGGTGAATAATTAATGAATGAATAATTTTTTTGATCTTGCTGAAACCATGCTAAGAAACTCATGTGGTTCTGGGTCCCTCAGCTCACACAAGGACAGATTTATGTGAACAAACCCCACACACGAGAGCACACAGCCAGTAGCCCAACTTCAACACTGGATTCCCAAGCCCAGCATTCTGTGCTCGAATCACCCTGTGTTCAGCAGAATGAGCACTGAGAAGCGGCAGTGAAGACCCAATATCTTTTGCTGACACAGGCTGTGGTAAAAGCATAGACTATTCAATGTGGAAGGAAAGACATTAGCAATCATCTTGCCCCAGCCTCATCTTACAGGTGACAAATCTGAGACCCAGGGAAGCTAAGTGGCATGCACGTTACCTTAAATGTGCGGGGAGGTGGAACCAGGCCAAGGCCTCCTGACTCCTGGCTGGACTCCTTCCTACCCATCACCCATCTCTCTTGAACAGTACCACCAAAAATGCACCAAATAAATATTAATTTTTTTGGTGTCGGCCAGGCACGGTGGCCCACACCTATAATCCCAGCACTTTGGGAGGCCAAGATGGGCGGATCACGAGGTTAAGAGTTCAAGACCAGCCTAACCAACATGGTGAAACCCCATCTCTACTAAAAAAAAATAATAATACAAAAAATTAGCCAGGCATAGTGGCAGGCACCTGTAATCCCAGCTACTCAGGAGGCTGAGGCAAGAGTATCACTTGAACCCAGGAGGCAGAGGCTGCAGTGAGCCGAGATCATGCCATTGTACTCCAGACTGGTTAACAGAATGAGACTCCATCACAAAAAAAGAAAAAAATACCAATTAAACCCGTTATTTAATCAGATTACAAGTGACACTTGGCCCCTCTGTGGGATGACCCTTGGGGCCTGGCTGAAGAAAGCTTTGCACAGTGATGTAGATTGTGGATGCTCAGTCTGCATGGTTTTGGGGATTTCACTAAGAGACTACAGACCTCCAGGGCCACCCTGGATATTCACCTTCAGGGCTGATTGGGACAGAGTGGAATGGGTGTCATCAGTACATGGGTTTCAGAGTCTAATGGACTAGGGTCCCAGCCTCTCATGAGCACCTCACTACCAGCAGGGTCTTCTTATCCATGAGGTGAGACTGATGATACAAACCGCACCAGCTGGTGATGGGAAGCAAATGCCCAGTACACAGTAAGACACAGCTCAGAGTGGGCACGTGGGGCCATCTTGGAAGGAGCCAGGACTGATCCAAATGTCCAGGTCCTCACAAATAAAGCAAACAAGTCACACCACCTTATTAGTAGACAGGGAGTGTCACGGACACTAGCACTAACTGGCAGGAGCTGTCAACGTGTGAGGAAGGACCTGGGGGCAGTTCTACAGGCATGTGGGCATCCCTGCAGTGCTGCAGCCCCAGGGCTGTCCCGGCGATCTCACAATAGAAGTTCTCAGGTGGATGGCCCCATTGGGGGCCTTTTAGAAGCTATGGGGCATAAAGCCACCCAGGAGCATGGACATGTTTGAGAACCTTCTCAGAGCCCCAGAAGAAAGGAAGAAGCCAACAGCACCCACAGAGCACAGACCTGCAAAGCGTTGATGAGCTGCCGGTCCTCCTGGCTCGTAAGGAACAAGGGGGTGATCCCCGCATCTGAGAGCTTGAGCACAGCCTCTCCAAGCTGTGGGGATGCTCTTGTAGGCCTGTTGCTGAAGAAAACAGCCACTTTCCTCATTAGGAATCCATTCCTCACACGCTTAAATGTGTTTCTGGCCACGAATGACATGGCCGTCTCCAGGCTCTGCTGTTTGGATGTCAGAGCCACCTGCAGGTTCTTAATCTTGTCCAGGAGAACCGACTTCTTCTTGGAGTCAGCAAACCGGATCTCCGTGGTCACCTCGTTGTTGTAGGTGACCACGGCCACCCGCGCCCCCCGTGGGCAGTTGCTCTCAGCAATGGTCAGGTCATTCACGATACTCAAGACCACATCCCGCATCCTGCTGAACGTGTCTTGGGTGACCCCCTCAGAGGTGTCTAAAGCAAAGGCTAGTTCTGTCGGGAAGACAGGACACTCCAGGGGTCCTGCGGAAAGTGGAGGGTGGAAGGTTAAAGATAAGCCATACTTACTACAAAAGGGAGGCTTCCTTTCCTCAGGAGAAAGTCACCAAAATCAACTTACCATAGCAGCAAGCTAGAAAGGAAGCAAAGAGAAGAAAAGGTGAGAGATCACTCTACCATGAGAAAATTTCTAATGTGAAAATATACGTTGTCAGACAGAAAATCATGTACTTACGACATTTATCTTTGATGCTTTGGATGAGGGCGCATTGCTTTAAAAGAAAATAAAAGAATATGTAAAGAGAGCAAATCAAAGGCTCACGAGGCAATGAGTCATTCTGGACACATGTAACTTACATCGATGGAGTCGCCTCTATTGCCCTTGGGACCCTGTAAAACCAAGGAACGAACAGCTGAGAGCCACAGCAGATGTGGAATTCAAAAAAAAAGAAAAAAAGAAAAAAAAAACAGTCTTTGGCGCCCAAAAACACGCAGAGCAAGACAAAGGGGCTCCTGGATAACCTTGATTGTTTACAGCCCCTCCCTACACACCTGACTTTATCCCTTGCAAGGTAAGAGGGAAGATTCTTAGGGCAAATGTGTTTCCCTGGGAGGTCATTTGACTTTTGAAATAGTCTCACGCCCTGAAACCAGGAAGCTCACCACCAATCCATGTAAAGCACACATGTGAGCTTGGGTCTAGATTTTCCTTCTCTTGAGAAAAGAGCTCCCTTTCACACACCTCCTTGGCATACCACCCCTGCCAAAGGGGCAGTGAGGGGTCATTGAGCTGTCCTGGTCCCCTCCATGTCTAACGCATCTCAGCTGAATTCTACCCCGAGGAGCTCCAGGGACTGACTCGAGGCAGCCCTCAGCGTCCCATCCCTAAACCTCACTACTCTGACAGCCCAGCAGGTATCTCGCGGGCCATTAGGTGTCTTTCCAGGGGGCTATTTCTGCCTGCTTGGTCTGTAGGAATGGGCTTAACATGCTCCCCCCAACACTTTATTCATTTAAAGACAGCAATCGGACCCACCTGACCAGCCTTCTTTTCCCTAATCCAACCAAACTAAGCCCTGGACCTTTCCTTCTAGGAATGATTTTCCAACTCCTGAATTATCTTTTCCATTTTTTTTTTTTTTTACTTATCAATTTCAATATTAAAGGTCAATATAGGGAGAAGTTCAAATAAGGAAACAAAGGTATTAGCAATAAAGAGGTTTGGAAGGTCTGTGGGAGGATGCCCTCCTGGCTCCTGATGGCGGCATAACTAGTAGACTTTACCCTCCAGATTTCATGGACCAAGGGAAGCATCGCCAACCAAGACCTAGCATAATTGTACAGCTTCTACAAGATGCAAGCAAAAGGTATTTAGATTTTCCCTCTTTGGTTTCTCCTCTATACAAACCTCAAAAGCACCTATCCCAGGAAACTGTAAAGGCAAATTACAATACTCCCTAGATGACAGAATATATACAGTGAAAGCTATATTTAAAGTTTCTTGTTATTCTAAAACGCAAAATCTCTTTGCTGCATCATGATGTGAGAAAGGAAGTGGTTTGACAACCAAGCAAATGCAAGCACAGCACACTCTCTGGTGAGCAAAGGAGATGCTGGGAAGTTTCCAGGGACTGCGTGTAAAGCACCCAGCTCCAGGTGGCTGCATCAGAACTGGATAAATACTTACAGCTGGTCCTGGGTAGCCCGGGTCTCCCTTCTGTCCAACTATCCCTGGAGGTCCTGAATTTCCCTAGAGGGAACAGAACTAACATTGTTCAATTGTGTCAGAAAGTGGAAACTTTAAGGCTCCTATAGTTTGAAGGGTGGTAAAAGTGACCTAACTCAAGGGACTCCACCACCATGAGAAACCTCACTTTAAGGGAGTTAAAATTGTCTCTTAAATTCAAATTTAGGGACAAGCAACCTCAACAAAGCCAATGAGAGCCCCCCATCAACTACGGAGGGATTATGTTCTTTGCCAGGCTGAGGTAAGACAGATGCTTTCCCAAGAACCATTAATAGGATTACTACGGACCCCCAGGAGAATAGGTAACGGACAATGAATGAGATAATTTGTTCAGTGTAATCAACGAATGTTTAAAGTTCTTTTGGGTATTAAATGATCTAGTTTGACTGTCTTCAGTGATCAAATTAACAGGATAATTATGATTCTTTTCTAACTATATTTCAAGCCAAAAATAACTGTTAGCAACATTTACTAAGATCTAGGCCATGATTTGCTAATTGAGGACTCTGCCATTTTAGGAGGGTGAGTAAACATCCATTGAAAAGAGTAATCTGGCCAAGTGTGGTGTCTCGTGCCTGTAATCCCAGCACTTTGGGAGGCAGAGGTGGGTGGATCGCTTGATCCCAAGAGATAGAGGTTACAGTGAGCCAAGATGGCGCCACTGCACTCCAGCCTGGGTGACAGAGCGAGATCTTGGCAATAGAGTGAGACCTTGTCTCTCTCTCTCTGTCTCTGTCACACACACACGCACACACACACACACACGAATAAAACGAACAGAGCTATCAGGGCCAAAAGCAGCTTAAGGAAGAGGAGTCTCAGAACCAGTAAGCTGAGCCCATGGCCTTGGCCTGGCTTGCTTGCAAGCCCAGAGCCTTCGGAAGCAGTTTCCATGCCTCATTCACTCCCACTGCCTGGCTGTCTCAGTGGATATGGCCCAAAGTGATGGCACAGATTTCCCAGTCACCCATAATGAGACTTGAGAGAGTAGGTGGGTGCTGTGCCTGGAATGAGCTGGGCTGGCGACCCTGGAGGGGAGTTGCAGGAGGACAGCCATGGACCACAGCCATGGCGGCGCCCTGAGGACATTGGTCTGGGGTTCAGATTCCCTTCCTTCCACCCTGTACTATCCCTGGCAGGGTGCAATTGAAGAAGGATAATTGTCAAAGGCCTTAGCAGTGAATCACACTGCAATATACATTCTCATTCCCCACCTGCAGCCAAGGCCCAGGCAAACTTACCCTTCGGCCTCTGATGCCTTTGGGTCCTGGTGCTCCATCTAGCCCAGGCTGGCCGGGGTTACCCTGGGAAGAAAGCCATGAAGTGGCACAGTAAGGTCTGGAACAGAATATCTCACTGAGGGTCCCTGGGGTGGGACCTCCAGGGAACGTGTGAGCCACATTTTCAAGGGCAGCCAAGTGGTTAGCTTTGATTCACTTTGCCAGTGGTTTGCTAGTATATTTGTGGTATTTACAGATAAATCTTCATTTACTTAATTGGTCATGATGCTATCATATAGGTTATAGCATTTCACAGCTTACAGAGTACTTTGATTGCAGTGTGCTATTAAAATCTCATAAGCATCAGGAAAAGTAAGTACTGTCACCTCCACTTGACAGATGAGAGAGTGCTTTAGGGAAGGACAGGTCTTTCTTAGGGTAGCCCAGTTAACTGAGTGGCTGACCCAAGACTAACGCCAAGATAATCTGATTCTCAGTCCATGGACATAACAGAGTAATCCCAAAATCATGATGATGCTTCACTGGCCAAGGATTATTTACCTTTGGTCCTGGGTATCCAGGGAATCCCCTTTCTCCCTATAAAAGATAAATCATTATTTAAATACTTGGTTATAATTTAAATTCATCTAAAATAAATTGACCTTGAAAGAAGGAAACGTCTGCAGAGTCATCAAAACAGTCACTCAAACACAAAAACAATTTTTAAAGAAATAATTCTTTTAAAATGCAACACATCAGAAGTTGTCCTTGGAGAATCCTTGGCAGATACGTACTTTTTTGCCCCTGCGTCCTTCGCTGCCAACTCTGTCTCTCCCATCATCTCCCTAAGAGTAGGAAAGAGATGTTACTGCCAGTCGCCATGTCTGTCACACCATAACCACCGTCTCTGCCCTGCTGCTGCCCTGAGAAGTGGATCCTTGGGCTCCTGATGTGTTTCCAGACTAAGGTGCAGGAGTAGGAACACTTGCTCCAGTCCCATCCAAGTGTGAACAAGACCATTCCTGCAGGCGGTGGGCTCAAAGGACTCCCATAGCAAAATGGTGCTGGCAGACTCACATAGAACGGGCTGCTGGTAGCTTTCTGTAAAGATTCTGTTTGGATGTAGAATATAAGACTCATCAACCCCTGGAATCTTAGAATTGACAGGAATTCTTGATGAATCATCAAGATCCCTCAATTCTATGCATCCGTGAGTCTTTGATTCTACTTCAAAACAAGAACACTGAACTCCATCTCTCAGGGCCAGGTCATATTCCCCCTCCCCATACCCCTTCACGTCTTTCCAAGCCATCACCCCTAGGCTCCCTCCTTTCCAACACCTCCCCCAGCATGCCCAGATCTGTTCCTGTTGCTCTCTCATGTGTAGCATTCAGAACTGGGCATCATTAATTATTCCAAAAGAATCAGAAGAACTATGTGAATTATTCATTACTACCTCTAAAATATGTAGGAGCTTGCCACTTAGTTAATTTACAGTTTTAAACAGATATCAACAACTAGATTCCTGCTGGCCCAAAGTAATGGAGACAGAATCAGGAAAAGATTTCCTTCAATAGTTTGAATAGACTTGAAAGTCCCTGTGCTTCTGAGACTAACAGTAATACAAACAGATTTGTTATTAAACTTTAGTTACTTGAATAGAAAAAAATGCAAGAAAGAAAAATATTTTAAAACTTGAGATTAAGTGTTTAGGTGTCATGACTCATTTTGGAAAAAAATCACAATGGAATGTAGATTTCTTTATTCTTTTGTAATGTAGAAATATACATTACAAAATTATTGTTGGTGAGTTGTTGGGATGTTTTTAAATAGCATTCAAAAAATGAGTTACTGAGGTAATAATTTCTATTCCTAAGATGTCTCACTCAAAAGAAATTGTTTCAATCTGGATTGAGGCCTAATCAAATCCAATTCCATTTTAACTCAAAAGACATTTAATTCTTTGCAGAAAAGCTTCATCTAGTTATGCTGCAAAGCATTTGAAGGTGGTTTAAGCTTCATTAGCCTCTACATTCCCTTGTATCAGGAAAAACACAGAGGAAAACAATGTCTCTACCCGCTGCCCACCCCACCTCTCTACCCCTGCCAATAAAATTTGTTAAATTAATTTGCTGTGGATAAGCTGCAAGTTTCACTATTTGCAGCTGTATCCCCAATAATACAAGAAGCAAGGCTTATCTCTATTTGGAACCCTCTCCTGGCTTCCTGCACCTTCCAGCAAAGAGCTGGCAACAGCCTGGCCCCAAGTGTGCTGTGACCTTACCGTCTCCCCACGAGGGCCACGGGTCCCGATTCCTCCTTTTGGTCCTGGCTCTCCGGGCTCACCCTAGACATGAGAAACACAACTGAGACCCTGTGGCCTGAGGCCGGCTTATGCTGGGATGCCAAGCCCTGCTTTTGCTCTAGATAAGCGGGCTGCAACCTGCTGACTTTACCTTTGAGATTTTAGTAAAATTATTTCCTAAATTGCAACATTCATGTGCAATTTAGAAATGTATTTGAGTGCAGTCACTCAAATACAAAAACAATTTTTAAAGAAATAATTCTTTTAAAATACAACACATGAAAAGTTGTCCTTGGAGCCTGGAAAAGAATCCAGGAAGGTTTGTTTTCGTCCTTTCCACCAGCGTGGCATGGGGGCCAGGCTGATGAGAAGAGAGAGTAACAGCTGGGAGAAGGGGGCATTGAGTCCGGCGTAAAACCCAACACCACCCTCCAGGCAGACCGCCATGGATTCACAGGAACTCATTTCATTGACAGAAAACATGCAGTCTTTTCAGATTGGTTATGACAAATTTTAATTTATCTCAAAGCTGAGAGAAAGGAGGTTCTCGGGCAGCTTCACAGAGCAGACTTGCTGTTATCAGAACAGTCAGGGTCAGGTCTCTCGGATGATCTAAATGTGATTAGCTGAGCTGCTGTACATGCACTGCCCATGTTTAAAGACTGCTTGTTCCATATTATACTGTAGCTGTGCCATGCACTGCCCGGCTGCTGATGGCTTAGAGTAGGCTGCCCTATTGGCACAAAGCAAGCAAAGGAGGAGCAGATAACCCACCAATTGATGGAGGGCTGTGGCCAGGAGAAAGCCAGCCCTCTGAGCGGGGGTGGTTGGTGGCAGAGATGGTAGTGGCGATTATGGTGGCGATTGTTGGGGGACAATGATCCCACTGGCCAAGCCAGTGATCAACAGGGGGGGCTGGAGTGGGAACCAGCAGTACTGAAGAGGAGGGACAGACAGACAGGCAAAAGAGGGAGAGAAGGTGTGCGCGCCTGGCTGGCCCCTGTCCTCAGGAAAGCGCTACCTTTCTCAAGACCTACCTTTCTTCCCAAGGGACCCGCTCTGCCACGTTCTCCAGGAGCACCGGCGGCACCTCCGCTTCCCTGGAGCAGAAGGGGACGCATGTGTCAGTCAAATGGTCAACCATGCAAGCAAAGTTGTCTCTGAAACCTGACTCACCCCTGCATGGAGGTCAGAGCCCCCGAGGGGCATGGGGCCTGTCCCGCCTGCAAATCCCAAGCACTCAGCTCTCAGCACAGGGCTACAGACTCAAATATAAACATGCACAAAAATGGCATGTGCAAATTTGAGATACGAGTATTACCTCTCAGTGCCAGTTTTCACAAAGTAATGCATGTTGCAGTTGTTAATGTACCTATCCTAGGTTCCTGACTGGATGACAAGCTCCCAGATTTTATGTGGCTGTGTTCTGTGTCCCTTTTCACACCCTCACAATGAGCACCTGGTACATATGGGTGTGTTAAAGCCTGTTCGGTAAATGGGTAAACTGATGAATCAAATTAACTCTCAGAATGTGGTGCAGTCTACCCAGCCCAGAAATAACCTAAAATAGATGATGAAAAAGTGCAAATGAATAAATGTTTCTGGAACTATTGGATAGCTATTTGCACAGCTTTGCATCTATACCATCTTAAGTTATTGATTAATTTGAAGTAAATGTTTTTTTATTTTAAAAAAACTCTAAAAATACATATTTATCAGCTTTCAAGCTAGAGAAGGACTTTCTAAGCAAGTTCCTTCCCACTTCCACTGTAAAATATTTTTGCGCATTTATGTAGAAACATATTGATCTTGTTGCCAGTTTATTGGTCATTTTTTGGTAACAAATGATAGGATGCCTCCCTCAGTATCATCTCAGCCATGAGGGAAACCTGACCATGCAGTTTCATGACACCTGATCCTAGCCCAGCGATGGCAATGTGTCTCTGCTCATCGCGGCTGAAAGCTGCAATGCGGGACAACCTCCGCAGTCACAGCAAGTTTAAGGAACGTCTTCTGTGCTGAACTCAAGCGTGAACTTGAGACACTCACTATACAAAATACTTGAGCACCAGCCCTATCTCTAGGGATTTTGCCTAATCTAAGAATTTTGGGAGGTTCAGATTTTCCACGATTCCATCCTTAGGCACATCCCCTGATTTCCACTCAGGACCTACACTTGGAAGGAGCAGAATTGAGACTTAAAGGCCCCCTTAAAAGCAGAATTGAGCACCAAAAAACAGAAACTCTTACTTCCTTGGGGTGAAGTAGCCAGTCACTGCATGGCCTGAGGTTAAATCTAGGGTCTGTGTTGCCAAAGAGGAGAGCTAATGGGAGGTCTGTCTACAATAGCATCATCCAAGAAACGCCCAGCCTGCTTGGCAGGTGCCCTCTGTTCAGCTAGAGAGGGGAGTGGTATTAGGACAGGCTTACCCGAGGTCCAGAGATGCCTTGTTCTCCTATCAGGCCTGGAGGACCAGCAGGACCAGGTGGGCCCTGGGGAAGGAAAAGGCCATTGTGAGTGCTAATGAGGTGACTCTCCATGAGAAGCCTCTGCATGACATCTGCCCATTCCACAGGGCTTGGAGCCTCACTTCTGCCGGCCAGAAAAGGCCTCCAAAACCCACATTTCTCCTATTTTAGCTGCAGCAGCAGCTGCCTCAATCCAGAATGTGAATAGGCAAGTTAGCTTAAAATGTATACAAGCAACAAGCATTCAAACAGAAACTTGTACAAGAATCTTCACAGAAGCATCATTCATAATCTCCAGAAGGTGGAAACAACCCAAATGTCCATCAACCAATGAGTGGATAAACAAAGTGTGCTGTAGCCACACAGCAGAGTATGTATCCCTCCACCGCGAAAAGGAATGAAGCGCTTATATGTGCTGCAATGTGGATGAATCTCAGGAATGTGATGCTCCATGAAGCCACACACACAAGGCCGCCTAGTAAATGATTCCATTTACACAAAATGTCCAGAGCAGGCAAATCCATAAAGATAGAGAGATTCACAGTTTCCAGGGACTAGGGGTGGAGGGCAATGCGGAGTGACTGTTCAGGACAATGGGATCCCGTTCGAGACTGTGTTTTGAACCTAGACAGAGGCGATGGTTGCACAGCATTGTGGAAGTAATAAATCCCACTGGATTGTTCACTTTAAAATGGGTAACTGTCTGTGATACAAATGCCACCTAATCATTTTTAAAAATAATTTATCAGGGTATTTGGGAAAATACAGAGGGCACACAGTCACACAAGGAAGCACTCACCTGTGCACCTCTGGTCCCCTGCTCTCCCTCGAAGCCCGGCTGACCTGGACCGCCCTTGTTGCCCTTTGGAATAAGAGAAGATGCAGGGAGGAGTCAGGATGGTTCCTGTCAACGTCAGCTCTTTGCTCTACAGTCATTTCTGGGCCGGGGACTTGGAAAGCAACCAGGGAAAACTCAGCTCTTCCAGGGGTTACAGATGATCAAAGCGGTAACCCCAGGGCGAGACACTGAACACAGGAGCCAGCTGTCTCCCTGCACTTCCACAATTGCTTCTCACTCCTGCCTCACCTCTCCTCAGATAGCTTTGTGAAACAAGGGACATTCAGACCTGAAGCAGAGGACCGAGACCCCAGGAAGCTGCAGGTTGCTGACGGCCAGATAAGTGGGCATGTTCTGGAAGAGACGCCCACCCGGACTCTACCGCCTCAATCGTGTTTCCTGTGCTTAGGCCCCCAGTCCCCACTGGGTGCCATGTTCTCTAGACTCTGCAGATGTGGCTAAGTTTAAGGAGATGGACAAAAGAGCCTCAGGAGCTGTGACAGCCCAAGGAGGATAAAAGAAAAATAAATCTCAGAACCCCAAAATTACTAAGCCAAAGAAAAGGTCAAGCTGGGAACTGCATTGGACAGAACTGTCTCCCATTGTATTCCTAATAAGACAGCTACAAAGTTTTTTGTTTTTGTTTTTGTTTTAAGCTGCATACCTCCCTCACAATCTGCCCCTAGAGAAATTCCTTGTGGACAAGGGACAGACAGAACTGAAAGTCATCCCTCTGCTCACGGAAGACAAAGACATATCCAATTGCTTCCTCAGCCCTATTTCTCACTAAGCCTAACTAAGGCAAAAGTGAGTTTACAGTTCCTGTAAACTGTATTCAGTGAAAGGCTAATCAGAGACTCAAAAGAATGCAACCTTTTGTCTCTTATCCACCTATGACCTGGAAGCCCCCTTCCCTGCCTCGAGGTGTCCCACCTTTTGGACGGAACCAATGTACATCTCACACATACCGATTCATGTCTTATGTCTCCCGAAAATGTATAAAACCAAGCTGTGCCCCCACACCTTGGCCACGTGTCATCAGGACCTCCCAAGGCTGTGTCACCTTGGCAAAATAAACTTTCTACATTGATTGAGATCTGTCTCCAAAGCTCTGGGTTCACAGGAGAGAGCATTTTTTATTCCTGGACTAGGCTGCATCTGGGCTGTTTGAAGAGTCTCCCGAGGGCACTCCATAAGGCTCACCTTAACTCCAGGGGGTCCCCTTCGGCCAAAGCCACCCTGTGGAAGAAAAAGTCCCACAAACTGTAAAGGGGAGCATGGAAGGATGCTGGGCATGGGGCCTGGGGCTCTTTCAGACTTCACCCTCTTATTCTTCGGTTGTTCAGGGGACCTTCCCAAGCACCCCATTGTGCCAAGAACCAGAAACCATGCCTCATCAGCCCTGGGGAAATGCGCACACACAAACACCCTTCCTCCACCTTCATCCGGGTGCAGTTTTGCTTCCTTGCTGCGCCTGTTAATCACCCAATGGAAGTTGTGAGAATTACGGCAGACCTGCCAAGCAAAATAATGACTCCTTTTGGCTGCACGATCCCAGCCAGTTTCAAATGAGGAATGTGAAAAGGGAATGTCAACCTGTCTATTTTTCTTCCATTTTCCCAACTGTAGTGAGAAGTCATGAAATACATTAATTATAATGGAAGGGAGTCCCAAGTTCTCCAAGTGATCCTGGCCAAACACAACACACACTCGGTTAAGTAAAGTATCTGAAGTGCGCACATGTGCACCTAAAAGTCTAGTACTTAGGTAGTGCTCACAGCTTGGCAACATCTCCCTGGATGCTCCAGACGTGACCTTAAGTTCAAACATGAGGGCTTACTGCACAAGTCATCCATTAATTTCCACCTCAAAATTGTTTCCTCGGCAGTGGAAAGGTTTGGGGTGGGACTGCATGAAAGTCCTAGGCTGTCTTTGCAAAGTGAGGGTTCGCGTTGCAAAGACTGTGATGGACTAGCTCTGTTGTGGGGCTCGGCCACCTGCTTGGCCAACCTAAGAACCTCACTCTTCCTTCCAATGGACCAGCCCAGTGATCTGGGGTGATCAGTTTGCCATTATTCGCTGTAGTGCCACCTGCTTCAATGGAAGATCTTGGCCACCTTCCGTGGAAAATTTGAAGGAAAAGGACACTCTTCTCGTCCACAAAGCAACAGTCTGGCCTGGCCCCTCCCAAAAGAGACATCCTAGAGCTCCATGGGAGCCCACCAGCACTCAGTGATACATTGCTCAGGCCGCAGGCGACCTGCAGAGACTCTAAACGGGGGGATGTAGGCATGCCAAAGCCCAGTGGGAGGGACACATTTCAGCTTGGCCTGAGCCTGGCACTGTGGTCCTAAGGGAAGGGATAGCAGGCCATTAGGCCAGTCCTTATCCTGCCACAAAAGGCAGAACTGAGTCCACAAGATCCTGTGATTGTAACCGAATTCAAATCCAGTTTCTACCTTGTGTGTAGAATTTAAATTAATCTCATGAACTGCTCAATTTTAAATCATTTCATGAAACCAAGTTTTAACTCTGCTTACACGCTGAGCTGTGATAGCCCACTGTAACATTTGATGAGCATTTCTTCTTTTTCATTCTATAGCTTCTTTTTCATTATATAGCATTACTCAAAAATAATGCTCACTTCCAAGCAGTTGATCCAGGTCTTCAAAACGTATTAAAAGTAAGTAAATAAATAGTGCTCAAACTTTTAAAAATTACATTTTCAAAATTTCTATTTTCTTCTGAATTTTCCTTCTTTTTCTTTCTTTTCTTTTGAGATTGAGCCTCGCACTGTTGCCCAGGCTGGAGTGCAGTGGTGCGATCCTGGCTCACTGCAACCTCTACCTCCCAGGTTCAAGTGATTCTCCCACCTCAGCCTCCCAAGTAGCTGGGATTACAGGTGCATACCACCACACCCGACTAATTTTTGTATTTTTAGTAGAGAAGGGTTTCACCATGTTGGCCAGACTGGTCTTGAACTCCTGACCTTGTGATCCACCCACCTCTGCCTGCCAAAGTGCTGGGATTACAGGCATAAGCCACTGTGCCCAGCTTCTTCTGAATCTTCAAAGCAAAGTGATGCCCACATTCCTTTATTTGATTGTGGTGAGTCGCTCCTTTTGAAAGCCCCTCGCCCCAGCATACTCTACTGGCCCTAGTGCTAGGGCCGAACGTGCTGCTGCCCCTTGGGACATGGCTGAGGGCCCAGTTCCCAGCACCAAGCCCCAATTTGCAGCCTTTGTGCTCTGTTCATTTCTAAGCAGATACCTCTTCTAGGTACCCACTAGCATCCTGAACAACTTCTGAGGGTTAACAAACTTCTACACCACTGCCTCCCTGAGCAGGGGTCTTCTCCCAGCTGCAAGGCACATGTTGTCTGTGCCCAGGGACCCTAGAAACTTTTGGATGGTTTCAGAAAGATCATCCACATCACTCTGACTTTAGCGTTTCTTCAACAAGACTGAGGATTAGGCATATAAGGAAATATTCTGCTGCAGACATCTCTGAAATGTCTTGAAATTACAAGATGCAACACACCAGAAACAAAACAAATCTCCTTTTGTTATTTCACTTATGGCAGCACAAAAAAAAAAAAAAACCCACAGATAATTACAAAAGCAACAAATCTACAACCCCCCCCCCAGTATTAGTATTTCTTAAATATTTAGGTTTCTTAAATATTTAGTTGGATCAAACCCAGCCAGATATCTTAAAGCAGCAAATATATTATTTTTAAATCAGTATGATTTTGGGGAGAGCAAGGATTAGGGAGAGAGAAGAGATGAAGCACCAAGTAAATTGCAAGAATGAAAACAGATTGGAGAACAACTGTTTCAGAAAGCCTTTTACATTCCCTCAGTGAAGAGCTGCGGAGAAACTGCGCACCGGTAATGTCGGGCAGATCTTATGACACTAAGTAACACCACAGAGCCCCCCCAAAGGCCTAAAGGCACTCACATTCTTCCCAGTTTCTCCAGGTCCTCCAGGTACTCCATCTCTCCCTGGGACACCCTGGTGTGGGGGAAAATTAGCATGAGATTCTCATCTGCAGAGAAAAATGTTGCACAAGACATTGCAGGGAAAGGGGCCAATTCACACAGGAAGAGCCTGTCTGCAGGAGGGCAGGTGCACACTTCTAGGATGCACTGGACTTCAGTACACTCCCACCTATACAAGACTTAGGCTTAACAAGCACCTTCTGTAAATATCTAAGGTGCACAGATTCTTCTAAGAAGCCCCATTTGGCAAGGGTTGCTCTGGTTCACCACAGAGACTCCCTTCACAGGGACTCTGCTCCTAACCTTAGGCTACTCTGCAGTGTTAAAGGCCACGTCTTTGGCCTCTGTGCCTGCTGATGGGCTGAGGAGCGTGTCCTTTCTCTTGCCCTCAGCACAGCAAGAGTCTAGGAATGTGCAGCGCCTTACCACGGGGCCAATGTCGCCAGTTTCTCCTTTGGGTCCTCTCTGCTGGCTGTCTTGTCCTGGGTTACCCTGAAAATGGCATGGGAAAGGGAAATGAGCCACATACACAAGGAAAGCAGCTGCCACTGAACTGGGTGGTCAGGGAAATATTAGCAAGGACCTGCATGCAAGGCTCCAAGGGACAAGCCGTTCGGCCACAGCCCATCCAGGTAACATCCATGCAGCCCCCACAGAACCCAATCACAGGATCAACGAGGCACTCTTAGCCTCAAAAAATGGGGCAGTGGTTCTTCCCCAGGGAGGAGGACACCCCAGGCTCACTCTTGCTTATCCTTGGCCACAGAGGCAGGATGTGCTGGAGGAGGAGGCTAGCTTGCAGTGGTCATTTGCTTAAAGGTTCTACAGAGCCACAAAATGGAAAAAGCTGCAAACTTCTCTCTTTTCTAAAAGCAAATTTAAAGCGCCCTGATACCGCATTGTTGGGAACTTCTCAGATCTTTGTATAACCGAACTCGCAAATGATTATCTTGTTAGCAAGAGAACAAACGCATCTCCCGAAACCCCAAAATTGCAAGAAAAGAATATTTTATCAACATATTGTAAAGCAATTTCAAAAGCAGAATTCTTCCTTTCATCCACTCTCCCCACAGCCCTCCTCCTCAGCCTCGGGTCTGAAATCGTCAGTAAAGAAATCGTTACCGGGTCCCCTCGAATCCCAACGTCTCCTCTTTCTCCTTTCTCTCCTCGAGGTCCTTTATCACCCTAAAGAAGAAGCACAGGTGGATGCTAAAAACTAGAGGTTTCCATTTTTATCTCACACTACAAATCACATTCTTCAATTCATAAAGCATAACTAGAACAGTGCTTACAATTTACTCATTCGCCATGAAGGCAAATTCGCTTCCACATATTTTTTATTCATTCAGTTAATCCATGAATATCTATTGGGGACTCACTTTGTGCCAGGCACTGGAGATTTATTTATAACAAAACAAACTCAGTTTCTGGCCTATGGGACGTGATCTCCAGACAAGAAAATGTGCTGTAATGTGTCAGAGCTGAGAGGGGATATCACAGGCACACCTACCGGGGAAGTCAGGGAAGGCTGTCTGTAGGAAGTGGGCTTGACATACATGAGGATAGGAAATAACTATTCCCTAAATGAAATGTTAATAGTCTTTCCATAATAGCAGCACTGTGGAAATACACCTACCCTTCTTCCAGGATTCCCTTTCTCTCCAGAAGAACCAGGCAATCCTTTGTCTCCCTGCCAAAGACAAGGATTAGAGGTCACATCCGTTGCAATTTCTATCATAGACTGAGTTGTTAGTTTCTGGAACCTTCTGAACCAAAAGCAGTTTGGACTTAAAGTAAAATCACTTACCTCTTCACCGTCCAGACCATCCAGTCCGATTTCCCCAACTTCGCCCTGAGAGGGAATGAGGCAGACAGGTAAGTCTAGAAGGCTATTCTGGCAAAGGAAAAAGTGAGAAATACCGGGAGAGGGGAGAGCTTTCCATTTATGAAACAAAACCAAGCTTGCGTACCTTCTCTCCTGGGAATCCCCGAGAGCCCTGGAAGGCAAGAGGACAGGGGAAGCATGAGCTCTTCCTGCAGGGCT
Source organism: Sapajus apella (assembly GCF_009761245.1). Classification (NCBI taxonomy): domain Eukaryota; kingdom Metazoa; phylum Chordata; class Mammalia; order Primates; family Cebidae; genus Sapajus; species Sapajus apella. Next base: position 2,984,544 of record NW_022436950.1, on the reverse strand, counting down.
GGCCCCCCAGGGAGAAGAGGCCAAGGGCTGTTCCCCCACTCCACCCCATCTGAATGCTGCAGTGTCTGAAAATTTAATATTAGAATTCCACCCCTTTGGATTCCTCTCTCACCACCACGTGCGGTATTTTAAACCTAAAACCGGAACTGAATGCTTGGGTGGTCTTGGCTCCTTGGGGGGTGGGGAGGCAAAACCCAGGACAAGGAGCTGACTTTCCAGGCAGAGGCTGACTTTACAGCTCTGCAGCCCTTCCCTTCTGCACCTGCCTTCAAACTTCAGCAAACAGAGAAGCAAGTTCACCAGCCTTTAACCCGGCTGCCATCCCCCTACTCCACTCCCTTCCCCGGCTGCTCCCACGGTCCAAGGCCAGGGCCACGGGCACCAGCCTCGCCTCCACCCTGGCCCATGTTCTTTCCTTGTGAGCATTTTCTGACTGCTTCATGTTTCCATAGGAAACTATTTCTCCATTCTTAGGCTCCCCACCAGCTGCAGCCTCTGCTCCCGAACCCATCCCGCTCAGAACTGCCTTCCAATGAGAGGTCACAGGCTGCTGAATGTTGAGGTCAAGAAGCCTGGGCCAGTGGCCTCCCTCCCTGGCAGCATCTGAAGAAACCGCGCGTCACCTGACCCCTCCACACACTAGCACACCCATCACCCACGCCTCACCTTTATTCCTCTCTGGCCTGGGCAGCCCTGGAAACCTTGAGTGCCGTTCACACCAGGCGGACCTCGCTCACCCTGTCATGAGAAACAAAGGCATTTTGCAATTTGGGGCCCCTCATCACCCTGTCTCTGCTGGGCTTGCAGCAGCGTGAAGGGCACTGTGAACAGCACGCAGCAGAAAGCAGATTTCACCATGGGAAACACTCATGGAGGCTACATGAGCCAGGGAGCCTCTTGGGCCCCTGCATGAGGCCTGGCCTGGAACCTGCAGGTCCCCTGAAGGGAATGAGATCTGAGACGGCAGCAGGGCAGACAGCACTGCCCGGTGGGCTGAGGGTGGGTGAGTCCCAGCACTGTGTCCTTGTGGGTGCTGAATCCCAAGAAGATCCCCTGGCCTGACAGCTCCTCCAGGTGATGCTTGGTCCCCAGTTCCCTGGCTGAGCCCTGCTGGGCTGGGCCGTGGTGACTGCACTGCTCTTCGTGAGCCCATCTGTCCCCTCTATCCCAGGGCTGGACCTGAATCTAGTGTCCCAAACCCCCTCAGACAGGCATCTGTCCCAGGCATTGCTCCCATGGACCCTGCCACTGGGGTCTGTCCATCCCCAAGACCCTCGAACACTGATGATCTGATCCAGCAGCATTCCCTCTGGGGACTGCCCTTAACGGGGTAAGCCCTGCAGCCCTGGTGAGTTTTTGTGCTGTGCCCCTGCCCCCAGCTCACTCCCATCTCTGCTTGCATGTCTTAACCTAGTAGACACTGGGTGCGCATATCGGTGGCCCCCTGGCTCAGAAACCAATTAATCCTTCTCTCTGAAATGGCGTAAGAACAAATCCCACACTTCATGCCCACATTTGTCATACTTGGATTCTCATACTTAGGCATGTGGGCAAAGTTGTTAAGAAAATTAGAAATTAATTTTTCTCCCAAAGGGAAAGCCACCCGCCACTGAATAAATGATGAAACCCACAATGCAATCCCAATGGGTAAGGAACAAGGAGGGGGTGAAATTTTAGGGACTAAAGCAATGTTTACTTACAGGTCCACCCTCATCACCAGGATAACCTCGGTAGCCATCTTCTCCAGGAATACCCTGAAACAAGGTGAAACGGGGCCTTCGTTAAACCCGGTGGTCTTTGTTCTAGCGTAAGGTCCTCTGTGGTCCCCCCTTCATTTCGCAGAGCAGCACTAAAATTCAGCATGGCTTTCCCGGTTACCACTTGTCCCCTCACGACACAGTGTCATGATTCTCCCTGTCAGGATCTCTTAGGCCCCTGCTCTGCCAAGGAAGCCTGTCAGTTCCTGCTGACTCAAGGCAAATGCTATGAGTTCCAGCCGCCATTCGCAGCCAGGCTGCTGTCAGGGACACCAGCTCACTTGAACGTTATTTTATGAAATGAAGAACCAAGATGTTAAAGTACAGATTATCCCGTGCAGAAGGAAGACCCCGCCTGAACCATCTTCACTGGGATGGGCCCCAGAACAGCAGCACAGGGGTTTGCCCCTCAGAGATCCTCTATCTACCGTAAAGAATGGTCTCTGGTCTCCTCCTTCATCTCCATGCTCTCCTGTTAGAGAAATTACCCTACCAAAGGAATATCAGACTTCCAACACCTCATCTCAGGGGTGGGCAAGGATAAAGCCACCGTACCTTTGGCCCGATGCTGCCGATGGGCCCTCGGTCTCCCCTCTGTCCAGAGCACTTGCAGGGAACCCCACAGCAAGCTTTCTCAGCAATGTTGTCCTACAAAAAGGAAGAGAAACCAAACATCCAGATATCAAGAAATGCCCAGCAGAAAATCACAAATATGCTTTAAAGGTCAAAATCGGATACATGGGGATTTCATGGTGCGAGATGAAGGCCCTCCAGGTGACATTTGCTGGACGACTGGCCAGCAAAGTCAGGAGGGCCCAGTTCCTGGCAGGCATGGTACAGGTGGGAAGTCACCAACAGGAAAGGAAAGAACAACCAAAGTAAGATAGATTTTATCCACAATGTCACCGCCGGCTGGACCTTATTTCTAGAATTTTCCATCATCAAATCTTAACTGTAACTTACATATGTTCCAGTCCCAAAATGCAAAGCCAAGCAAATGGCAGATGGCCAAGACTGAAGGTGGTTCCAAAACAGAAATCCATGACTGCCCTTCTTTGGAACCATGGTGAGAGTCTTGAGATATGGTGCCAGGCCGGAAAGAGGCTTCTGGAGCAGCCGTGGTGGGAGCACGCACAAGTGGTCCTGGCCTGGGAGCCACAAGCTTCTCAACTCCAGGTCACACAGATACCCTCTACATTCTCATCCCATGCGGTCCCTGACCTTATGCAGAACAGGGCATGCCTCAAATACATTTCCATCTGCTAAGCTAATGGTGGGCACATGCACTTTCTTACAATGAGCTTCCAAGAGCTTTCGCTTTCTCCCATATCCCAGATTTGTGAACTAACTCAATCTACTTCCACCCAATTAAAAAAAAAAAAAAATCCTAATTCTAGCCCTGTGAAGAGGTAGGGAAGAAAGGAAGGAGCAGAGTCCAGTCATCCCATTCTTATAGCCACAGTCCACTCTTGCTACCACCAAAGAACCTCTGAGATCACAGCAAAGCCCTACACCTCCCAAAAGCTCCACTCCCAGTCCAAACCAGGAAGTCACTCCTCCAGCTGAGAGAGGCTGGCCCTGGGAGGATTAGGAAGCCTCTGAGGGACGCTTCATTGACTCTAAGGGAAACTAGAGAAAGCAATTAAAGCACTTCTCCACCCAGAAATGGCCTTTCTTTTCCTGCATGTTCTTGTTTTTATCATGCAGGATTTCAGATGTGCTTGACATGGTTTCCTGTTTGAGGATGGCCAATCTCAATGGCTTGCATCCCAGCGATGGTGTTAAAGGAGGCTGTTGTTAAGAGAGCAGAGGAAATGCTAAGGCCACAACCTCAGAGTGCCTAGAGCCCCCTTCCAGTTTGCTGTTTTTCCAGCGATTTGCTATTTCCATTTCCAGATTCACACGTGTTATGGCAACAAGGAATTAGGTGAATTAAATAAACTTAAATATCCACCAAGGCACCCATCCCCCATTCACCTGGTGATAATTAACTTCATTCTCTTGAAATGCCAAAAATTGTGGTATCTAAACTGGTTTGTGTATACAGACATCAAAAAAACTCACAAGCTGCTCCGCTAGTTCATAATCCAAGTCCAGCAAGTTAAGCCTCAGGGGCCTGTCATACATGAACCCTCGCCCAAACTCCAGATGCATCAGATTCTCCAAGTTGGCCACTCGTTCAAGGCCCACCAGGATCAAAGCACGGACACCTGCAAAAAAAGATGCCTCACCTAGGCACGTGGGAACGGCAATGTCTTTTTTTCCTGACTACATTTTTAAAGAAAACTTCAGTGTAAAATTTAGCTTTTAACTTAAATATATTTAATCAAGTTAATTGGCTACTCTGAACAGTTGAAATACTGAAACTTTGGACTCCACTGAATATTCATTCAGGTATATTGAGAACTAAACCTATTACTAAAAGTAAAGGAAGTGGCATCCATGAAGTATATTCATGCGTGAGTTCTCAAGCTCTGGCCTTCTGTAACACGAGCACGCTGTGGGAAGAACTGACATACTAACACCTCCAAAATCAGATGATAGCAGTCTCATCTCCATTGCTTGGGAAAAGCAAGCTAATAAATAGAACATTCTTATGATAAATTGCACCTCCGTAAATTCTTCTTAAACCTTTGGCGTTGGCATCCACTTTCTGATAGTCAGTGCTACCAAACACCAAAGCAAGTGAACAGTCAAATACCACGTCTGATAACAGGCATGGCTGCTTTCCAGTCACCTTATGTTTGCTGCATCATTGCTTACATTATTTTCTTTGTATTATTATTAAATGTTGAACTGTGATAACTGCAAATCAAAAATAGAGCAATGTATTTTTGTTAGTAATTAATTCCTAGTTTATAGGATGAAGCTAAACAAATCAATACTTCATGATCTTTTGCAAAAGCATCATGTTTTCTGCACATTCTACCACCTGAAGGGCCATAACACAGCAGTAAAGCTGTCTAAGTATGGAAGGAATTTTTGTTAGCTCCATCCCACAGCTTCAAGTGGGTGGTGAAGGGCCACGACACCAGGAGGAAGAGTCTCCCAGGACACGCTGGTCCCTCGGGGACTGCATTAACAGAAAAGTTTCTCTCCAGCAGAGCGGCACACCCACCTCAGCTGGATTGACTTCTCGTGTTTAGAAAGCCTTGGCACCTACCTTCTTGGCGGAGGTCGTCAGATGTTCTGTGTAAATCAGCCAGATCTCCATCTGCTCCATCAGTGAAATGAATGACCACCTGAAGACAAGAGAGCTGTCAAACCCCATGCAAACTAAAAGGAGCATCACAGACTGCTGATAGAAAACTGAGAGATTTGCTGTCTCAAAGCCTTCGTTTTACACTTAAGGAAACTGGAAACTGACGGCCAAGTTGGGGAATGATTACCCATGTTCACAGGCCTTTGATATTGCACTGAAAATTCGGGAGTATATTTGAGTGCTTAATTTATTTAAAAAAAACAAAAAAGACAAACAGCAATGACAATAAAAGCCATTTATCTCATTCTCATATTTCTAAGATGTCGTTTCTAGAAGTCATGTGCATGTGTGCAAGCACATGTGTGCATGTGTGTGGGTGTGTGTGGGTGTGTACATACATGCATGTGTGCATGTGTGTGCACACATGTGAGTGCATTGTACATGTGTGCTTGCATGTGTGTGGGTACACTGTGTGTGCATGTGTGGGGATGTGGGTGTACTGTGTGGGTGCGTATGTGTGCATGCGTGTGTGGGTGCATGTGTGTGGGTGCCCATGTGTGCATGCAGGGTGTGTGTGTGCATGTATGTGCATGCATGCATGTGTGTGTGTGGGCATGGGAATATGCATATGTGCATATGTGTGCATGTGTGTGTTCATGTATAAGTAAATGTATGTATGCATTGTGCATGCCTGTGTCCATGTTTGTGCACGTGTGCATGCATGTGCTTACATGTGTGTGCATGCATGTGTGGATGCATGTGTGTGCATGTGTTATGAGCTAAATTGTGTCCCCTTGAAATTTGCATGTTAAGTCCTCACCCCAAGTACCAACAGAATGGGACTGTCTTTGGAGATAGGGTCTTTAAAGAGGTTAGTGAGATCATTAGAGTGGACCCTAATCTGGTATGACTGATGTTGTTTTAGGAGAAAGGACACAGACATGCACAGACAGAAGGCCATGTGGAGACACAGAGAGAAGACTGCTGCCTACAAGCCAAGCAGAGAGGACTCCAGAGAAACAGCCCTGCCAACACCTTGAGGATATCAAGCCTCCAAGACTGTGAGAAAATAAATGTCTGTTGCAAAAGCCAGCCAGTCTGTAGTACTTAATGATCATACCCCTAACAAACTCACATGGTGTGTATGTTTACACGCTATATAGGTACATATGTACACACATGCATGCATGCACACACACAGAGAAATCTAAGTGGAGAACATAGCTGACTCATTTAATTGGTAGGACTATAATTAAACATAAATCCATCACAAATTCAACTCACTCAAGTTTAACTACTGATTTCCAGGATTTTTTAAGAGCTCAAGTAAGACTACCACAATAAGGAAGACAGTATATGACATTAGATCAGTTAATAAATAAGGGACTTTTCCATATAGGCACTAACAACCCAGTTAAACATGCAGAGGATTTAACTTGGGGGAACGAGCTTCCTCCTTTACAGTAAAAATCTGGAAATTGCCTAGGGAGCACCTGAACAAAGGGGGCTCACGGACCTTCACGCTGTCCGGCGAGGACTGTCTGAACTTGTTCTGATAGACCTTCAGTGTGTCCGCCGTGAGGACATAGGGGTGCTGGCTGCGCATGCTCCGGAACTTCTCAAGCATCTCTGGCTGGTACTCGTCAAAGTCAAAGGCCTCCACTGGCCCTGAGGGCGTGTTGGCCACCACCGACACGCGCACCATGGGGGAGCGGCCGCCACTGCAGCTGACCCTGTGCATCTGGCTGATTCTGTTCAAGATGGCATCCACCTTGGACTCAAAGCCCTTCTGGGCCACAAATACATTCTGGTCTCTGGAACCATCAAACCCCAGAATCACATCCAGATTACAAGCTGGAAAGGAGAAATACAGGTAATGAGCTCTAAGATGAGGCTGGGAAATGAACTCTACCTACACCAGCAACAGGGACAACCCAGGCAGAGGACCAGGGCATCACGCTCAAGTGTAAAATGAGATGCTGTGTGTGTGAGCTTTGAGAAGAAATTTGATCTACCCCTCTCACAGAGAGAAACGAGGATCACTGTTAGATGCCAAATTATAAGCTATTTTTAAAAGTTGGCTTTTTTGGTGTTGTTAATTAACTTTCATGTGACGATACACCATCTGTGTTTAGATGTCTCCCAACTTTGTGCTTTAAATTAAAAGCGCTTGAAAACCAAATACTCTAATCTCAAATACTTGATCTAATAAATCTATAATTAGATACAGGAATCAATAAATCTGAATTGCTTGAGGGATTAAAGAATGGAGAGAAAAGTAAATCTTATAAAAGCCAGGTACAATAGACTTCTTCTCTTATCTTGGAAGAACACCCTGTGTTAGCAGTGAGGTGGGTGTCAGGACCAGTTCAGGTGGGTAAAAGTAAATGTGCGAAGCAACCAAACGCCAAAGGACTCCAGAGGTCAGCGCTGGGGACCAGACAGTTAAAGAGGCACAAGCCTCAACAGGAAAGGGTGGAAAATATGCACAGAATGGGAGTTACCTCTGGCAACGTCGGTCACACCAGGGCACAAGGTTTCGTGCATCGCATCGTGCAGAGTTTCCAAAACTTGCTCGCTCAGTTCGGACAGCTCCTGGACGTTGCCCACACGGAACGCTGTGGCACTGTTAGATGCTATCTTTCCGACCTCCTCCGAGTCGATATTCCTCACACCAACAGCAAACACTTTGACCCCCCTCTGGGTGAGGGCCAGGCTCACATGCTGCGCATCTTCCACTGACTTTCCTCCCGTGACCACGAAGGCAATCTGAGGGATGCGCTGCTCCAGGCGGCTGCCCGCCTCGGGCACAAAGTGGTTCACCCGCAGGTGCTCCAGGCCCACCCTGGTGTTGGCATGTCTGCCCCCTTTGTAGACCACTTTGTTGATGGCGTCAATGATCTGCCTCTTGGTGGAGAAGTCCCTCAGGAAGAATTCGTCGGTGGGGTCAGAGTTATACTGGACCAGCCCCACTTGGATGGAGTCACCGTCTTCATAAACTGTGTCCACGATTTCAGACACAAAACGAAGCACTTCCTGGAAACTGTCCCGCCTGAAGTTGATGGATCCATCCAACAGGAACACAATGTCTGCTTTCTTCTTCTCTAGAAGTGATCAAAGTGAAAATAAGCAGAGATTGAGTTTCCAGGCCCAGAACATAACTACACAAAAGGTAAAATTAAATAACTGAAATAAGACTTTTCTAATAAATTATTCATAGTAAAACCTTCACTCAAATCCATGCCTCTCTAATCTCCAGTTCCTGAATTTGCAGCTCCCAAAAATGCTAAATACAAGGTGAGTGAGAAATCATCTAAACAAGAAGGAGAAAAATTATTTGATATCACACTCTGTGAAAACTCAGTGACAGAGAACTTCAGTTATCCCATGCAAAATGGCATTGTGACAAGAATTCAATAGGAACCTGGCTTTGGCATCTGTGAGCTCAGGTATTTTAGGAAATGCCACTAGACACTCCCTCTGTGGTCAAAAATTTAAACAGTGCCTGGAAGTGGAGAGAGGTGTGTTAGAGGCAGGGCAAGGAAGAACCAGGAGAAACAGATTGGAAAATAGCCTTTGGAGGATGATCTGAGAGCTTTGTAGGAACCAGCTGAAAATCAGTGGTGTGGGGGGTAATCTCTTGATTATAATCAAGCAATTGAGATTGAAGTACAGAGGAGGAAGTACTGAAGACAGTGTGAGGGATGTGAGATGTGCCACAGGCAGCCTGGAGGGGAGCAGTGAGCTAGGGAAACAGGCATACGGCTCCCTCTTGGAGAACGAACCCTAATGGTTTGCTTCAGATGTCTACATTGTGCCTGCCTGGAGGAGGGGTAAAGAAAAATATGGGCTGGTGGAGAGATCCACTTTGTTCCCGTAGCCCCAAACATAAGAACCAGGAGCACGGGGTAGTAGCTGAGGTGGACGGCTGCATGTCCTCCCGGGAAGTGCTCCCTGACTGTCACTCTGGGGCAAGGAATGAGGGGACCGGGACTATGGTGGGCATCTGGCCACTGGCCATGGGCCAACTTCAAAGTCATGTTTAGTGGAGCATGGACTGGGTGATTTCAAAGATGCCACCCTATTCTGAAAGCCAATGAGTTTGTAATTAATTAATTCAATGTAACATCATAGGACCCTTCAATGGGGCTATGATCAGTCTCAGGAGTGACGGAAGATCAACAATATGCTTCCCTCTGCAATTTCAATGGAACTACTTTTCCAGAATTTAATTTCTAATATTATCTGCAGAAACAACCTTGAGAGGGGAAACGTATTAAAAACGACTACTGATTACTTCTTTAATTAAAAAAATGTTGATGTCACACTCTATAGTCTTGGGTCACACAGCACATACCTGGCAGTGAAGGAGATGGGGTGTCCACCCCAGGAGGTGCAGGAGTGGCTGCGGAGGGTGCAAACGAGTTCATGATCCTTTCTTCTATGTTGGGAAGGTCTCTGAACTCTCGCACTGTGAAGACCAGTCTGGGGTCATTGGTGATGGTCTGCAGCTCTGTTCTGTCGATGTTCCGGTCTCCTACCCCTAAACTCACAATTCCCGAGGAACGGATCACCTGAGCAAACCTGGACACGTCATCCTGGGATTTTCCGCCCAGGACCAGGACCAGGTGTTGGGGCACCCCGTCTTCTATGCGGCTGCCCGCAGACTTAACAAAGAAATTTCTCGCCACAAATTCCAGAGCCTTGCCAGTGTTCAGTGGAGACCCCCCTCTGAGCCTCAGGCGCCGTATGGCCTCCAGTACTGGGACCTGGGATCTATAGGTCTTCAGGTAGAATTCTGGGAAGACATCATTGCTGAACTGCACAACTCCAACTCTCACTTTACTGGGGCCAATGTTGAGTCTTCGAACAATCCTGATAACGAAATCTCGAATATGTGCAAAGCCCTCGGACCTAACGCCCTCAGAGCTGTCAATCAGAAAGACGATGTCTGCAGCATCGCCCTCAACTGCTGCCAAGCAGAGAAGAAAAAGGGAAACGTTCAGTGTGTAAGTAGGTGTGCACTTTGCACCATAATCTTAATCAACCTTAAAATTACATCCCAAGATGCATGTGTTGTTTGTATCTTGGGCCTTTTGGAGTTTTTTTGTTTGTTTTCCATTTATTTATTTTATTGCATTTTAGGTTTTGGGGTACATGTGAAGAACATGCAAGGTTGCTGCATAGGTACACACATGGGAGTGTGATTTGCTGCCTTCCTCCCCATCACCTACATCTGGCATCTCTCCCCTTGCTGTCTCTCCCCAGCTCCCCACCCCCCACCGTCCCTCCCCTGTTTCCCCCCAACAGACCCCAGTGTGTAGTGCTCCCCTCCCTGTGTCCATGTGTTCTCATTGTTCAACACCCGCCTATGAGTGAGAACATGCGGTGTTTGGTCTTCTGCTCTTCTGTCAGTTTGGGCCTTTTGAAATTAGCCATTAAAAATTGGACCTTTTACGCCAAAGCAATTTCTGCTTCTTGAAATATTTCAAGTTATCCAAAAGCTGTCTTTCTGAATTTATTTAAATTTTGGCATGGTAGTCTGGGTTACCACTGATTTCTAAAATGTAAGCAGCATTTGGAAATCAATCCTGGGCTACCACAATCTACAGTCATGAACTGTTGCTACCAGAAGAGACCAAGGCCAATGGCATCTACATCTTTGTTGTACAAGAAGAGAAACAGCTGAGGCCAAAGGTCCTCACCTTGTCCAAGGCCATCACTTAGCAAGCGAGACCCCTGAGGACCCCATCGCCATCCCAGCGTGCTGCCCAGGCTCAGCCCATGGGGGCGGGGATCATATAACACGGTGCCATATCCAATGGGTCACATTAAGGCTTCCCAGGAATTTGTGTCCTCATATTTTTTTTTTCTTTTGGCTCACACATCTCTAGCATTTACACAAAGTCTTTATTTCCACTATTATTCCCTCTATTTCCTTTTTTTTTTTTTTTTGAGATGTCTCCCAGGCTGGAGTGCAGTTGTACAATTGCAGCTCACTGCGGGCTTGACCTCCCAGGCTCAAGCAATCCTCCCTCCTCATCCTCCAAGTAGCTGGAACTACAGGCATCCACCACCATGCCCAAGCCTTTATCTTTTAAATTTTATTTTACAAATATCTATTTTTTTTTATTTTTTGAGATGGAGGTCTCACTGTGTTGCCCAGGCTGGTCTTGAACTCCTGGGCCCAAGCGATCCTCCTTCCTCAGCCTCCCAAAGTGCTGGAATTATAGGCATGAGCCGCCATGCCCAGCCTCCCCCCACCCTCATTTTCTTTACATTAGCGCATTTTTAACGATAAAATTAATGAAAAGATCCTCGGAAAGATGAGCCACATTTTCCTATTAGTCAGAATTTCAGGTACTTCTCAGATGTCATTTTATTAAACTTGTATGTTGCCACGCTCAACACATTCCAACCTGCCCTCTGCCTTATACACAATTGGGCTATTTACAGTGTAAATGAGGCACAGTGGAAGCCGAGCAGCTCCTGTGATGGAGCCGTTCACTCTGAGAAAGGGAGAATCAGCCCCTGCACTGGGGAGCTGGCCCAGCACGCACAGCCTTGGGGTTCTCCTGTTGCACACACATGATCTCACAGAATACTCACAACAGACAAGGCCACTCTGTGATCATGATGGAGCAAGATCAAAATGAGACCACATTGTAACCCTATCTGAACACAGGCAAAAAGAAAAACATTGTGCAAACCACAAAAACAACAAAAACGCCCCCCATCCTGGCTCATAGGAGTGACTGCTGTTCTCTACCAATCTACACCAAGGCCATCCTGCTTCTAGGTAAGACTTAAGATAGCCAGCCATAGAATCACCTCCACAGTCTCGACAACATCCAATCCAGGCCAAAGTTCCATTTCTTTAAGCCATCCACAAAATGACCTGCCACTAGCTCAAGTCCTCCCAGTCCTTCCCGCACCCCTCCTATGCAGATGCTCCATGCTTCACCACGGCACGCATTCTCCCTGGATGCCATGAGCAATAGGCGCAACCTGCTCAATCCCAACTGCGTCCTGGTGGTGTCTGGCTGGCGGACATAAACAACATAAAGGTGCCGGGTGCGGTGGCTCATGCCTGTAATCCTGGCACTTTGGCAGGCTGCAGTAGGCGGATCGCTTGAGCTCAGGAGCTCGAGACCAGCCTGGTCAACGTGGTGAAACTGCATCTCCACAAAAAAATACAAAAATTAGCCAGGCATGGTGGTACACGCCTGTAGTCCTAGCTATTCAGGAGGCCGAAGTGGGAGGTTGGCTTGAGCCCAGAAGGCAGAGGTTGCAGTGAGTTGTGACCATGCCACGGCACTCCAGCCTGGGCAACTGAGCCAGACCATCTCAAAAACCCATAAAGATAAGGGCACACCATGTTTATTTTAATTTAATTTATTATGAGTACCAGGGCCTTTGAGCCTATTATTTTTTACATGGAAAATACTCCAAGGAGAGCCCCCGCCGCCCCCGTCTCACCTGGAGGCGGGTACTGAGTGCTGGCTAGGAGCTGCTGGATATGATCTGAGGTCAGGGACGTGATGGGCGTCAGCAGTTTCTGCTCCAGGCTGGGCAGCTCCTGGAAGGTGCTCACCGAGAACACATATTCGGGGCTCAGCGAGATCTTCACCAGCTCCTCCTCATCTGCGTTTCTGGCAATGGTCAAAGGGGCCACGCCAAACTGCTTGAGCTCCACCGCTGGGTCGTCCACCTCATCATCAGACTTCCCGGAGGAGATGAGGACCAGGAACTGCGGGACGCCCTCTTCGATGCGGCTCCCCAGGGGCCTCTTGAAGATGTTCCTGGACACGTACTCCAGGGCACTGCCCAGGTTGATCTGCCGCCCTCCCTTGGGCCTCAGCCGCCGCACCGCGTTCTGCACTTCGTCCTTGCTGGAATGGGCGTTCAGCAGGAACTCCACCTTGGGGTCATCGCTGAACTGGATGACGGCCACCCGGGTGGTGTCAAAGCCCACATCCAGGGATTCAACCAGCCTCTCTATGAGGGTGCGGATGTGCTGGAACTCAGGCCCGGCACTTTGGGATCCATCAATGAGAAAGACCACGTCCCTCTTGTCACCAACACCTGCGAAACAAATGTGAGCATGGCTGCACCTTTGTCAGCACCACATTCTTAGCGTTCATGAGCCACCGCCCGGTTTGTCATGGAGTCACAGGCAGGGGATCCTGACACCAACACCACTGTTAAAAGTCCAAGAAGTGGGAGTCCTGGGCATTTCGGGGTTTATGCGTCAGAGAGAAGAGGAGTAAAGGGTGAAAAACCTGAGGGAAGCGGAAACCAGAAGAGCTGCCTTGGCGCCAGCGAGGATGGCACCTGGGAAGGAGGGCACTGCACTGCGGCGGGCATTGCTCAGGGACCTGAGGCTCTGCCACTGGGCTTCACCGGAGCCAGAGCCATCGCCAGATGCAGTGACCTCAACTGGAGCACTTGGGGGAGGAGCAAGGATGAAGGAAAGAGTAGGGTGGGCTCAGAGTGGATGAGAGGAGAGGGACTTTAGAGTATAAAGTCTTAGAACGAGACAGGTGCTGCTGGCGGGGGAGCCAAGCATCAGAGAGGGTGTTGAAGAGAGAAGATGCAGTGCATTTTATCACGGGTGGAATCATCCAGTACAGTGGGGAAAGGGTGATTGCAGATGATGCCACTGAGCAGGTGGGAGGAAAGGGGGCCGAGGAGGTGGAGACAGGCCACCCAAGGGGTGCCTGGTGGGCGTATGTGCCTGGTGGGCACATCGCTCTGTGCCCCAGAAACCAGTGAGGAGAAGCCAAGCCCCTCTCAGCTGCAGCTTAATAGTCGTCCTCACCAGCCTCATCACTCGCTGTGTCCTGCGGTGATTTTCTTTCACTTGTTTTTACTCCTTCCTCTGCCCCTCCCCCACCTGTCCTTCTTTTCCCTCCTCTCGGAAGAGCAGGCGAGTGAGGGGGTACAAGGGAGCCGGGCCGCATCTGGCTCCTTCGCCGCTGGGAGCCCTCCCATCTGAGTACCCAGGAAGAGTGGCCCTTGGAAGGCATTTATTGAGAGGTGGATTTATCTTCCCTCCTTCCTTCTCAGCACCAAGATTCCCACCATTTTTTAGTTTATTGTACCAGACCTAGAAAGAGGGCGCAGGAAGAAGCAAATCGAATAAACTATGATCATAAGAGCCAAATGGCCTTCCTGCCAGTTAAGACACTTACTTCTCAGCACCAAGCAAAGTCAAAAGTCACCTTCACACCTGAGCTCTGCAGATACCACTATTTCAGAGCCTATGTCCCAGCTTGCAGAGTGTCTGTGGTCAGACTCCCTCCTGCCTCACAGAAGGCTGCTGACCACGCCAACCAGAGGGGCTCAAGACGGATCTGGAACAGGCGTCATCAGTTAGGCGGCCCCTCCCTTCGGATATCTAGACAGAAGCCTTCATGCAGAGTTAAGGAGTCTGAACTCCAAGCTGCATTTATGTCCCTTTTGGAGAATTTAGTTTGTCCCAAAACATGAATCTTAGTGTCTCCCCCTTGAACTTCTGCCATTTCTGCCCATCGAGGCCAAAAAGGGCACATGGGTTCCTAAATTTTCCCGTAATTTTAGTTTTCACTCCATGTGGCAGGAAAAGCAAAATTAAAAACATCTTGTGGCCCACAGTCCAGACAAATAGCCCCAGACAGTGACATAGAGTGAGGATGCAAAGCATTCCCTGCGTACCTGGGCTCGGCAGAGGCTGCAGCACCGGCTGCAGCCTGCTCAGCTCCTCGCGGGTGAGCTGGGTCACCCTCTCGGAGATGACCTGTTGGATGGTCCCCAGCTGGCGAAAGGTGGGAATGGCCACGGCAAAGTCTGGGATGAAGGAGATGGTCTGCATCTCTGTGATGTCAGCATTCCCGATGCCAATGCCGATGGGCACAGCCCCGCCCCTCTTCAGGACCACCGAGGGGTTCCGCACGTCATCCCCAGACCTATCAGCTGTGACAACGATCAGCAGCTGGGGCACGCCTTCTGTTATCCTGCTTCCCGCAGAGCTGACCAAGATGTTCCTCAGGACAAACTCCAGGGCAGCCCCGGTGTTGGGGGTTGGCCCTCCCAGCAGGGTCAGCTGGCGGATGGCATTGACAACGTCCTGCTGGTTCATGTATGAATTCAGGTAGAACTCGGGCCTGGTCCGGTCGCTGTACTGCACCACAGCCACACGGACCCGGTCCTGGCCCACATCCAGGCTTTCCACCACTCTCTGGA
This sequence comes from Sapajus apella, assembly GCF_009761245.1. Lineage (NCBI taxonomy): Eukaryota > Metazoa > Chordata > Mammalia > Primates > Cebidae > Sapajus > Sapajus apella. Next base: position 2,969,361 of record NW_022436950.1, on the reverse strand, counting down.
CAAACTCCTTCAACAGAGGGAAGCCGCTCCTGACACCCTCAGAGCCATCAAGCAGAAACACCACATCCTTTTCACCTGAAACTGAGAGGAGGATAGCCTGGTGACTCATACAGGACACCAGATCAACAACTCCATATCAGTGAAGTGGGCTGCATAACAGCACCCCAAGGATGTCCAAGTCCAAATCTCTGAACTTGAAGAAAAGAACTTTGGAGCTCTGATTTAGTTAAGGATTTGGGGATGGAGGATTGCTCTAGATTAGCCAGGTGGTCCCAATGTAATCAATCACAAGTGTCCTTATAAGAGGGGGTAAGAGAGTCAGAGTGAGAGAGAAGAGTAAGAATGGAAGCAGAGGTCAGAAAGGAGAGAAGGTGGCATGCTGCTGGCACTGAGGATGGAGGATGGGGACAGGAGTCAAGGAATGCGGGCAGCCCCTGGAGGCTGGAAAAGGTGAGCAGATGGAGAATCCTTTAGAACCTGCAGAAAGAACACAGCCTGTTGACATCTTGATTTTAGCCCAGCAAGATTGGTTTCCAATTTTCAAACTTTAAAGCTGTCAGATAATAAATTTGTTTTGTTATTAGCCACTAAATTTGTGTGACTTTGTTATGCAGCAATGGGAGACTAATACACCAATATAGGGACCCCTTCTATTTTGGAACCTTTCAATGCTTGAAGAGTATTGTTAACTTTCAAAGTTGTATTCGAGAAAAAAATGGGGATGGGAGGAGAGATATGGACGGCAGCACCTGCATACCACTAGCATTTTCTCTATGGGAGGTTTCAAGCGAGTTGCTGCAAGTCACAAGCGGGTTAATGGAAGGAAATGTGACCCGGAGGTCAGAGTTACCATCCCAAGCCAACAGGCCCAGTAGTCAAAGGAGAGGCTCTGGAGTCTCCACTTTTCATCAAAAGGCAGTTAGGAAAAATTGCCCTCTTCACTGCATTTTTATCACTGAATAAAACTGGTTAAACGAAAAGTGATAGTCATGTGAATTAGCAGTTTGGGATTTTAATGCAGAGTTTTGACGGGAATTTATCTGCCTCTTCTAATCCTTTAATTTTTAGTGAACTAGTGAGGGAATTATAACACAGTGAAGGAATTGTAACAATTAATATAAAGGCATTGGGTGAATATGAAGATGAAGACTGTTTTAGCTATAATGTAACCATGTGATACAGCTTTTATTATGCATACAGTAAGAACTGTTTTTTAAAAAGGATTTTAACCACTGATATCTAAATCTTTATAACGTCTTACTATGAAATAATCTAATGTCCTTAAAAATAATCACCCTGATTCTCCTGAGAGAGCAGCTAGAGAATCAAAGCAAAGAAAGAAAACTCATATTCTATCGTTCCTGTTGAAACTACTGATTAACTTTCCACCTTTCCTGTAAACTCAAGGAGGGCTTCTATCTGAGGACCAGTGGCCAGCAGCCTGCCCTCAATTCATGCATTAGAGAACAGAGTGGCAGAAGCAACTAGCGTTTCTCTACCATACCTCGTACTGGAGCTCCGTTGTGCACTGTTTTTAAGAGATTCACGATCTGTGGTTGAAGATCTCCAATCTTGGGAAGCGACTCTGCAACCAGGATAAATGCTGGAGACAGCACAATTTGCTCTAACTCAGCAGGGTCCGCGTTCTTGGCTTGGAAGATGAAAGGCACAATCCCACTCTGCTTCATGTTGCTTGCTGGGCCGTCCACACGGTCAGATGACTTTCCTGCAACCAGCAGCACCAGGAACTGAGGCACTCCATCCTCGATCCGGCTGCCAGCGGACTTCACAAAAATGTACCTCTGAGCATAGTCCAGGGCGTAGCCCAGGTTGAGGGTTTTGCCTGTCTTGATCTTCATTCTCTTCACAAGATTCAGGATGTCAGGCTTACTCTGGTGCTCGTCGAAACGGGACTCCACCTTGACATCATCACTGTACTGAGCCACCGCAATTCGGGTCCCATCCGGCTGCACATTGAGCTCATCGATAATCTTGTAGAGAAAGTCACGGACAACAGGGAACTGTCCCTGGCCCACCAGATTGGCTGAGCCATCAAAGAGGAACAGAATGTCTCGCTTGCTCTCTGCAATGTAGGTAGATTAGGACACAATGAGGGACGAGAACATAACAAGCACCAAAGTGACTTCAACCCAGCACCACTGGCATTTGACAATGGGGGTTGGCGAAACTCATCTGATGACCACGGTTCCAGCAAGAGAAGAGAAAACCCAAACTCATGCCACTTGTGTTGACAGTGTCCTATTTCAAAGCTGTGCATATCTGCAAAAGCTAGTGACTAGATCAGCCTATCCCATCTAGCGTCATGCATCTTCAACAAAGCAAGCCAGGGAAAAACCCCACCATGTTCTCTTCTTACATCAAGTGGCAATCACTCCAGGAAAACAGATAGTATTTTCAAACTGTTGCAAATGAAAATATTGAAAATGTGGTCCTTAACATTCTTTTGCTTAAAAAATTGATCTCAATCTCTAGTGAAAAAAAAAAAAAAAAGCTGATATGGGTCAACCACCCAAGGATAGCCGGGTTGCCATGAATCTGCTGTAACTGAATGATCAATTCATTAAATTTGAGGTTACAGGTCAAGACCCACAATAGTGCCCATTGTTGCTGTGTGTGTCAGGCTGTTTGTCAGTGCTTCCCAATCTGTTGTAATGAGACAATAGGAAACACAGATGACAGCCCTCAGGGCACCACAACATGTAATGTAAATATTATTCTCAGTTCAAACAATTCTTAGAACTATTTTGATTAGGTTTCAGTTGGGTTAGTCTTGCCACCCATCTGTGTGACATTAGTGGACTGGTAGATCTAATACATCCATATCTTACCACCATAATAATTTACAGTAAGAATAAGTTAGACTTCCCCTGGAAGCCATCTTAGTACTGCATGAAGATGCACCTTTGTTTTATAAGAAATAATTTTCTAGATACAGCAGATGTTGAACATTTAAAAATTATATAAAAACACAATTTCAATTTTTAAATAATCCCAAGGCATACTCATGTAAGAAAAATCTCTCTCTCTCTACCTCTCTCCACCCCCTCACCCCCAACTCTGGATTGGAACTCCAGAATCCCCACAGTCATTAGAGGAAAAAAATCCTTCTGAATAAAGGATGAGACAAAACGGACAGAACATAAGCTGGATGTTCTAGACTTGCCTTAGTGAACACCCTTTAGACAGAGTCTATCTAACCTTGCTGGTACAGTGTCTCGAGTCCCATTCAAATTATTTCAGTGGAAGGGAGCCAATTGACCTTCTACAGTCCACAATGCTCTTGAGTCCAGACTGACCAACTACCCGCCAGGGTGGTGTCTGAGAAAGGAGAGGGAGTTCCCGGCAACAGGGGAGGTTTACCTGGCTGGACGAGTGGTACTTCCTCCACACCTCCACTAACATATGTGGTTAGGGGCTGAATCAGCTGCTGAGACAAATCTGGCAGGGAGCTGAAATCATCCATGAGATACACCAGGCTTGGGTTAAAAGCAATCTGCTCAAGCTCTGCCTTATTCGCCTGGCTAGCTCCCACACAAAAGGTCAGGATGCCCGCACGCGTCAGGGCGTTGGCAGCTTGCAAATAGGAGTCCTCAGACTGCCCAGCTGTGAGCAGAAGCAGGAGCTGCGGCACGTGTTCATGGATCCTGCTGCCGCCAGCTTCCGTGAAGTGGTTGGCATGGACATAGCTTAGGGCTGAGCCTATGTTCAGGCCCGAACCTCCCTGGAGCTGCAACTGCCTCAGGTGATTAAGTATATCTGACTTGGTCTGGTATGTGTTTAAAGAGAACTCCGTTACAGGAGTGTCACTAAATTGCACTAAACCAACACGAATATTGTCATTTCCAACATCAAGGCTGTTAACTAGCATCATTACAAAGCTGCGCATATAAAAGAAATTGGCTTTTCCAACGTTGACTGATCCATCCAAAAGAAAGATGATATCCCTTTTGTTTGCGTGAACTGCAGTGAAGCACAGAAAACAAAGTGAGACATACACAACCACAGAGAGTTTTATCATGTGTGCCTACAACATGTGCACACATGCCAACATTTAGAACACAGAGAAAGTCAGTGTGGCAAAGCATGTCCATCTTGTAAAATATGGCAGATGGCTGCATATTTTCCTCTGTTGGTGGCTGGTGTTTGTGAGACATATTGGTAGCCAAGTTTACAAAACCAAGTTGCCTTAAAGAGAGCTACAACATCAAAGTTAGCATGTTTACAAACAACAAAAATGATCAGAATTCTTGAAACTGAACGCTTCTTCCCTAAAAATGAATTCTATGAAGGTGCTGCATCATTCCACATCACTCACCCCAGCTAGGTTTAAGTGTGTCTGGCTGGGTCCTCTGGGGCTCACCTCTACCCACTAACAGAGGGTCTTCCATCCATAGTTCAGCAGCAGTTAGCCCTCACTAACCTGAGAACTTCCTTAAGGCTAAAAAAAAGTAACAAAAGTAGGCTGGTCTCATCTTGAAGTCTTCCTCAGACTTCCCTGTTTGTCTTTCTCTACTGGGACTCCATATTAGGAAGTCACAGCCTTGCTAGGCAATCATCCAACAGGGGAGTTCCCCCAAAGTGAGATGATGGGACCATAAATACACAGCAAAATAGTAAAAGACTATTTGCTAGGCTTGGCCAAAGTTATACACGTTCAGAATAAAAACTGTAATTCTCAAAATAGAGTATTCTGCCCAACACATTTAGCTTGTGCCTTTAAATTTTTATTTTTTATTTCTTCCCTGATGCCCTACTGTAATTGTGACCTCACAATAAATCATATCCTAGGTTAAGTTGAACTTTGGCTATGAAAGTGTGGATTAAAAGTTTTAAGAAAAATTTTATGAGAGAGAGAGAGACAGATTTAGAAGACCAGAGAGTATGAAAAGAAAGCATGCATCCAGGCAGCATGAGTCATACGTGAGGCAATCCTCTAGTGACCGAGTCTGCAAGGTGAGAAAGCATGATCCTGTGATACTCATCTTCTCATTAAGGATGGCGAATCATGTTTCTTCAACTCATTAGCTCATAGATCTTTATAATGTCTTTAAAAATAACTCTCCACTGACAATCATATTAAATGAGGGATTTGAAGAACCACTAGGTTTGAACTCCACACCCAGCCATTCAATATGCTTTCCCATTGAGAGTAATCCCTTAATGAGAGAGAAGAGAGGGAGTAAAAGCTGAGGACACTGTGCCCAAAAAAGTTCACACTGTTGTTTAGAAGTAAATGGTCAACTCAGGAAAGGTAAGCTACATCCTGGCGGTAGGGAGGAGACTGGACAGAAATCACCAGTAGAAACTGAAGAACACAGGGATCTGACAAGCAGTGAGAACTGAGATGTGACCTCCTAGGCCAGAAGCTTCAAAGACAGGTAGCCCCATGGCACTATGGTTTAAATCATATGGTTCTTATCATATGAAATTTTATTGCATGACATTGTAAACTATTCAATCCTCAACCCAGTGCAAAAGGGAACCTGAAATAAATCGTGTTTGTTGCTGCTGTTTTTATCATTCATTGCCTCTTAGTGAAACACAAATAAACTTCATTTTGTTTTGTTCTCAGAGATCCTGCCTGGAGACCACCCCACTGTGTGTCTGAAGCCATCACCACCATACCTTCAGGGGTTCCAGAGAGGGTCCTGAGAGGTGCCAGCAAGCCGGGCAGCATGCCTTGCAATGGGGCAGCTCGGAACTCAGCCGGGATGAACACCAGGGAGGAGTCAAAAGCAATCTCTTCCAGCTCAGCCTGATCGGCACCCTTGTTTCCAATGGCAAAGGCCATTATGCTGCTTCTCTTCAGCTCCTGGGCAGGCTGGCTGATTTCATCTAGGGACTTACCACCTGTGATCAGCACCAGAAGCTTAGGAATCCCCTCAGCATCCCGGTAGCCTGCTGAGCTCATGAACAGGTTGTTCCGAACAAAGTCTAGAGCGGAGCCCGTGTACAGGGCCGGGCCGTCCAGGGACTTCATTTTCCGCACAGCAGTTATGATGTCTTTTTTGGCTGGGTAGGTATTGAAATAAAATTCGGGCCTCACAGTGTCGGCATACTGAGCCACTGCCACCTGGATAAGATCCCGTCCGATTTCCAGCCTCTGGATGACTTTAGCAATGAAGTCTCGGATGGCATTGAAGTTGGCCAGTCCCAGTGCAGATGAGCCATCCACCAGGAAGACTATGTCTCTCTTGTTGACTTCAATGACTGTAGGTGGCAACATTATAAGGCAGTTAGAATGGCCTTACTAAGCACATTCAACAATGACTTTCTACAAACCTAACTCCATTGAAAGGACGTGCCCATTTGCTGTGGCCAATGTGACCACAGGGCCACCCCAAAGGGAATTTGTCCTAAAGAACACATAAGTTACAGTTGCCTCCCCACCTGCTGGAGGAAAGCTAGCTCCCCTTCCATCCTGCCCAGTCAGTAGTTTTTACAAAATAGTGGCACAAAAACAAATTTAGTTTTAGTAGCCACCTGTTTTGTTATGCTGTCACAGAAAAGTCCATATGTTCTTTTCTGCCATAAATACAAACCTAGCCAGAGTGAAGCCATCGCTTGAATAATCAAAGAAAAAGAAAACACTGATGTCTGCTCAGAGAACCCTTTGCCTCACAGTCTTGGTTTCAAAATGCTCACTGTCAAGTGCAAAAGTTGAAAGAGCCTGCATATCCCCATTCTCTTTAGTTCTATATTCCATGTCTTCATTTGACAGACAAAAGAATTACTTAACATAAAAATTACAAAAGGAAATTAGCATCAAAACCAGCAAATGGTTTTTCACTTAAGAGACCTGTGTTTTGGCCAGGCACAGTGGCTCATGCCTGCAACCCCAACACTTTGGGTGGTTGAGGTGGGTGGATCACCTGAGGTCAGGAGTTCAAGACCAACCTGGCCAACATGGTGAAACCCTGTCTCTACTAAAAATATAAAATTTAGCAGAGCTTGGGGGCAGACACCTGTAATCCCAGCTACTCAGAAGGCTGAGGCATGAGAATCGCTTGAACCTGGGAGGAGGAGGTTCTAGTGAGCCAGGATCACACCACTGCACTCCAGCTAGGTGACAGAGCGAGACTCCATCTCAAAAAAAAAAAAAAAAAAAAAAAAAAAAAAAAAAAAAAAATCTGTTTTTAAAGGTCCTAAGTAATAATTATGATAGTCATAACTTAAAGGCAAACCATAAAGCAAAACATCTCAATAAGATCACTGTCCCACAGTGACTGTGAACTGCTATATACATGCGTAGGTAACCCACCCATATTGTAGAAACCATGAACTCTATTAGACCACAACACCTAACCCAGAAACCTGACAGAGCTTCCAAGAGGTAGAGGAACATAAATGATTAAACCTGAGATGGACTGTTTGCAAAAGAGTCCTCTGTTACTATATGCCATCAGATAGATTGCATGGCAAGTTGATTTTGTGGAAGCAGACAAAGGAAACAAACTTTGGGATGAAGGTAAGGAAGAACTTTCTAAAAATTAGAGCTACCTTCTAGAACGTATTTTATTTTTATTTTGGGACAGAGTCTCACTCTATCACCCAGGCTAGAGTGCAGTGGCACAATCTCAGCTCACTGCAACCTCCGCTTCCTGGGTTCAAGTGATTCTCCCACCTCAGCCTACTGAGTAGCTGGGACTACAGGCACGCTCCACCTTGCCTGGCTAGTTTTGTTTTGTTTTGTTTGTTTTGTGAGACAGGGTTTCACCATGCTGGCCAGGCTGGTCTCAAACTCCTGACCTCCAGTGATCTACCTGCCTCGGCCTCCCAAAGTGCTGGGATTACAAGCATGAGCCACCACACCCAGCCTAGAACACATTAATGAAATACAGTTCATTTCTAGTTGTCTGGACCAGAGAGGTTGGGAGCATGATGTCTGGGGTGAGAATCACTGATAAACGCCTTAAGAAATCATTTTAGGATAGCAATGCCTCATCTGGGTGCTTACCTCTAGCACCAAGACATGTCTATATTCTGAGAGAAGGGCCACATGTTATGCACCAATGTCCTTTAAATAATAACACAGTTGCCTGCTGGGGTAGCAATGTGTGCAGAACATCACTGAACCTTTCCTCAATATTTAATGGTCACTGTTATGAACATCCGTTCTGGGCTTTCATTCCTTCCTTTAATTTAGAACATGCTGTCTCTCTGGGCTACCCCTTTGATTTTGGTTTAAAATATCTTTGCAGATAAAATTAATGTGCAGATGTCTAGAGGACTTCTTATACCTTTCGACCATTAGAAAAAAATGAATATATATATACACACACACACATATATAGACACACATAAATTCCATATATGCTGTACCATGAATCTACCCTGCATGTATTTACTATGTATATCACATGTGAGAGAAAAATAGAAAAATACTCATGCAACAATGACCTGAGAAGCTTCTTTCCCCTATACCAAGTGGTTCAGATGGTTATATTATTCTTTACAAGTACCAGCAATGGCACAACTCTTGGAGTGGGAGAAGGTAAATATTATACCCTCCCCTCCCACGTTTTCCCTCCCCCCACCACTGCATCACTAGAACTTCTCCCGATGAGCCAGTGGGAAGGCCTGCCGTCCAGATCT
>NW_022436950.1:2958802-2960735 GCF_009761245.1 Sapajus apella | reverse complement strand
TGCTTCTCCAGCTTCTATGAATCCAAGGAGCCTGAACTTCAGGTCCCATGTGTTCCAGTCACACTGCCTTCTGACAGTTCCGGGAAAGGACCAAGTGCCTTTGTGTTGCAGGGCGGCCCCTCCTGCTCTTCCTTCTGCCTCGAGCCCTGTTCCCCCTGCTCTCCACATGCTCACCTGCCTTCGGTCCCACACCTTCTCAGAGCCTTCCTTCCACCTGATCTGAAGTTCCTTCCCCCATTCTTCCCATCACAGCCCTGCTGAGTGCCCTACCGCAACTTCTCATGCTCAGAATACTTTGTCTGGTCACCAGTTTATATTAATAATCTCTTTCCCCATTATCCTGTAACAGACAAGCAGCCACATCCGTCTCATTAAACAGCGCCATGTCTCCAGCGCTTGGCATAGTGTCTGGCACATACCAGATAGTCTAGGATATTTGTTGAATATTTACATGTTAATCACTGATATTAAACATGATGCTTGTAATCAAGGGGTTAAAACTCTACTTAGCTAGGGAAAATCTGAAATGAGGGTCATGTGCTGCCCATTTTCATTATAAAGTTGAAACTTCTCCTGGTACAGACATATCGTCATCTGGTGCAATTCCTTTGTCATAAATTCAAGAAATCAAAACCCAGAGAGGTTGCATGACCTGCCCAGGATCACACGGGAGGTCCACAGAAGACCCAGGACCAGAGACCAGGTTTACCATCTACAGCCACGTCGTTTCATCGGTTCTGCAAAACAGGGAAATCTCTGGGCATACTTTGAGATACAAACCAAAAGTAGGCAAGCCCAGAGAAACCTCAGCAAGTTGTACATTTTCACTTAGTTGTTTTCTTTTTCTTTTTTCTTTTTTTTTCTTGAGAGGGAGTCTCACCCTGTCGCTTAGGCTGGAGTACAATGCACAATCTTGGCTCACTGTAACCTCTGCCTCCCAGGGTTCAAGCAATTCTCCTGCCTCAGCTTCCCAAGTAATTGGGATTACAGGTGCCCACCACTGCGCCTGGCTAATTTTTGTATTTTTAGTAGAGACAGGGTTTCAGCATCTTGGCCAGGCTGGTCTCAAACTCCTGAGCTTGTGATCCACCCACCTTGGCCCCCCAAGGTGCTGGGATTACAGGCGTGAGCCATCATGCCCGGCCAGTTGTTTTCTTAATTGCCAGAGTTACAAAACGGCACCAGTATGCAATGAGAGTGAGCAGCTCCAGGCAGTGGCAGGCAGTGCTACATGCTGTGTTTCCATTGCTCTTCAGAGTCCATTTGCGCTCAGAACATTATGCTCGAACTTCTAGTCTGCCTGTTAGCTCAGCTGAAGGATTTGGGTCCACTCTATGGCCCTGTCAAGTGAGAGGGAAACCTGGAACACTGTAGGCGGTGAAAGCCAAGCCACACTGAACTGGCCTTTCAAATTTAAGTAAATGCCAGACAGAGCCTTCTCCAGAAGGCAGTGCTCACATGCACTTTCCCTGCTACATCACCAGGTTACAGTTCCAATGTACAAATTAAGTAGAGATCCCATATCCTGAGCTTTGTACCTACAATTTTTATTACAACAAAACCCCTGGTTTAAAATCATCTAAAGAAAGTTTCAGCTAACTCAATGTGAATTTTGTAACCCTTGTAAGGAAACGTGGTGATCTCACCTTTACATGAATGCAACAACTAGAACTAATGATTAGCAAAGCATTATTAAGTAGAGGTCAGTTCCGTAAATAAATAGATATTGATGTTTTTAATTAAGACTTTGAAATGCTCTACTCTTTTTTTTTTTTGATCTTTTTTTTTCCATTTATTTTATTGCATTTTAGGTTTTGGGGTACATGTGAAGAACATGCAAGATTGTTGCATAGGTACACACATGGTAGTGTGATTTGCTGCCTTCCTCCTCATCACCTACATCTGGCATCTCTCCCCTTGCTATCTCTCCCCA
>NW_022436950.1:2923610-2958702 GCF_009761245.1 Sapajus apella | reverse complement strand
TCTCCAAAAGGGTTATTTTTAAATTATTGTGACTCCTTTTTCAAAGGAAAACCTCCCTGGACCCCTAATTGATACAATGGGTGATGCAGTATCTTATTACAATATTTATGTTGTAAACCCAGCCTTTACTTCTAAAGTTCGCAAATGAGAGCTGTGACAGTGTGTTATTTCACACAGGAAAATTTAGATGATTGGGTGAAGATGATAATCAGAGTCTTATAGGATCCTCAGTATCCATTCACCAATTTTCACTGAGCCCATACCCTGGAAGGACAATGAAGAACAAGATCTTATATTCAAGCACTAATCTTGTTAGAGCATTCCAGTGTGTAAGCAACACCGGGAAGCAAGTTGTGTGTTTCTGGAAACTGTTGGGGGCCACTGTGTCCCTAACTTATCAAATGGCATCCTATTGGCCTGACCTAGGTCATGAAACTGATAGGTCTGAAAATGACTGATGTCTCAGAAAACACTTCAACAGGTAGGGAGAGCTGTGCATCCTGATGCCCCCGCCACACCTCCTATGTTTGTTATGTGACTTATAACAAATGGTTGGATTTTTGTTTTTTTAGACCACTGCAATTGACAGTTTTGCCAAAGGCCCTCCATTTGAGCCTGTATCCTAATATTGCCACTCAAGAGAATTACTCCTATGCTTGATAAACACAGGGAAGAAAAATCATAACTACTCCATCAAATGAGTGCACTGTTATGTCTTACCTTTGGAAGTGTACCTCTCAACACCCTAGAACGGAAGGACTTTGAGTAGACACCCTCACTCCGTCCTTGCTTTTGGAAGGAGGCTCTGCATGTGAGCACACTTCTAACACACTGACTTTTGGAGGCCCATGCCATGGTTCTGGAGTAACTGTCTCAGTACTGTATTGAGCCCCTCAAGCCCATTTTTAGGACGACTGGGTTACAAGCAGTTAACACGGTGATGTTCGACAATCTCAAAGCCACAGGTTTGTGGAGTTAGCCTTAAAAGCACCGTTTCTCAGCAACTCACACTCTCCCAAGGGCTTCCGCTCACTCCCCGGCCTTTAGCTTCCCTGCACACCGCAGCAATCACCGAGGTGACACACAGGACCCAGCTCCTCCGGGACGGACTGGCCTGCGGGTACTTACAGCGTCTCCCGCGGCGCACCACGCCTGTGCCCACCTCACGTGCAGGAAAACCATCACACACCACACCCCGCGCCCGCACGGCCCGTGGGAAGGGCATACATACCTTGCGTGACTACGGTTGGCGGTTTCAAGACAATGTGCCTTTGGGCCACGCCAACAAGGTACGGCAGTAATTTCTCCTGCAGGTCCCCAAAGCTACGGAATCCCGGGACCGTGAACACCAGGCTGTCATCGGTAGCTACGTGCTGCAGCTCTGCCCTGGAGGCGGCCTGGGCTCCGAGGCCGAACGCGAACACGCTAGCCTGCTTCAGAGCTACCACCCCGTCGCGCAGCTCGTCACTAGAGGGCCCGGCGCTGATGAGGACCAGCACCTGCGGGACCCCCTCCTCCGCGCGGCTGCCCCCTGCCCGGGTGAAGTGCTTCTCCACCACGAAGCCAAGGGCGAGGCCGACATTGGCCAGCTCCCCACCAGCAAACCCGAGGGCCTTCACTGCGCTCAGAACCTGGGCCTTGGAGGAGTAGGTGTCCAGGGAGAACATGGTTCTGGGCTCATCGCTAAACTGGACCACCCCCACTCGGATCTGCTGGGCTCCAATGGGGAGCTTCTCAAGGAGATTTACAAGGAAGTCGAGAATGACTCCGAAATGGACACTTCCGGTGTTGTTTGATCCGTCAATAAGGAAAATAATGTCAGCAGAGTCTTGTGCTTTAAAAGAAAGAAATGCAAAAAAATGTGAAAGCATTAGAACAAGTGACCACATGCATTATTCAGTGTTCTGACATGTTTCTTTGGAAACCCATAAGAAACACGAAATACGGGCAAACAAAACACATGTTGATGAAGGAATGTGACATTCTCTTTCAGTTCTGCATTCTGAATGGATAAGAGGCAACCTTTTAGAAATTATGATGTAGAAAGGGGAATTTATATCAGTTTTCCATTTGTGCCATCTTCATAAATTTCCAAACATCATATTCACTTTTCTGAAAGGGGATTCTTGGGTACAATATTCTAGAAATTTCCACTAAATTGGGAGGGAAAGATAGTTGCATGGAATTGTGCACTACCAAACCTGCAGGGGACAATCAATGAGTAGGTGAACAAAACTTTAGAGATGATTTCTAATTTTCTGTCATTTCTCCTGCCTCCTCAAATGATTAGAATATTTTTTATACAAATTCACATTTACAAAACAGAGTCACAATTTGGTGATTCCTCAGCCAGCTATGCTGCACAATGCCTTAGGCAGCTATTGTTTCTTCTTCTTTTCTTTAAAAACCAAGATGACCTTGTACGTGCACCTTTGTGAATCAGAACTGAAACTACATTTAAAGTTTTCATGTAAAAAATATTTTGATGAAATTTTTGTTTGATTTTTTTTTTCTCGAATGCTATTTAGTTGCATAAAACTCAAATGCAGATCTGGGATTGGGCAGGATGTTTTGTTCATTTATTTTGTCATTGCCTCTATATTCAGTCACCTAATGCAGAACAATGTTAAGCAGAGTGATATGAAACCAGTCATGACATAATTATCCAACCTTGTTTTTATGACATCCTAAACTAGTTACCTAGCAAGATCACAAGCATCAAATAAACCCCTAATCAGAATTATCCTTGGGTTACACAAAGGACAGAATAACAGCTGACCAAGACCTCTTTTCTCCCCCATAATGGTGAACAGAGAATTCTCATCCTCATACTGAGAATGTGGCTGTACAGCAGCCTGAGAGAGGAATAGGAATCAAGAAATCTATAAGCCAGGGCCAGAGATTTCACAGGCTCCATTCAAACTTTTAAATTCAGCTGATTTAAACTCAAGGAGGAGCACAATTATTCTAGCCAATGTTTTTGATAACTTAAGTATGTGTTAGAAATAAGAAAAGATTATATGTGGGCTTATGTATTTATATTCTGGGATTCCAGAAAACTACACTCAAGGTATCATTTTTAAATAATGGTAATATTACAGGTAAGACCATTCACTATGATCCCTGATCTTTTCAGTGACAGTGAACATTTTATTTGTAAAATTAATGTTTCCTTGTGCCAACCAAATTGCTTTTATTCTCACTGTAGAAAAGGATCCAAAGCTTGTCTCAGAAACTGAAGAGTTCTGATCTGGTGAAATTACATTCTTACTCAAGTGCTTCTCATTGTGTGAACTGAAACAGAGACTGCCGGGGTTGGAACTGCTCTTTTTCTTTCCTAATATACACGAAAGTTCCTGACAATATATTTGCAGATTAATTCTTTGCACAGGGAAATATATTCACCTGGCAACATTGCTATCACAATCCTTCTTATAACATATAATGAGTAGGATAATTGTTGTGCTGTAGTAATTAAGATCTTGTGTTTTTAGTCATTGCCACACAAAAGTTTTATATAAGACTGAGCCGTTGATTAAAACCCAAAACATTTGCTACTGTTCAGCCAAAATATCAAGATTCTTGAATGATCTTTGAGAAGGCATGGTGCCAGGGGGTGTGAATTACACAGAAGGTCATAGAAATGGCCCACATCATTGCATAATGCAGAGGCTCCACAAATCACACAAAATTTCTCAACATTTCCCAGGCCTAAACCAATGACCTCGAAGGACACAGGAGGATTTGCTACTTCCTCAGCATATCAGGACATTTAAGGATTCAATATTATCAATACAGTCAATTTTTTAAAAAAAAATAATCCCTAAGTTTCAGGGTAACACTATTTCTTCTCCATTTGTAACTTACTTTTTGATAGAAATTTATAGTAGTGCAAATAAGACAAATGAACCCTGAGGGAAAATCCTTGAACTTTCTCTTCTAAAAGACTAAACATCTACAGTGGCCATAGAAACACGTTGGATAATTTGTCATCACTGAATAAAAACATTATCATCTTGCACACACAATAATGGGACACACAAGGGCATGCTTTGTTATTCAGGAAAGCTGAAGCCTCAAGGGCACACAGGGGCCATGTGTTTCTGTGTACAGCAAGGCAGACCAATGACCAATGTTAATGTTACGAATAATTAGATCTGTGCAAAATTTAAAGCTTTGAAGTTGTCTGGATTTCCCCTTCTAGATTTTGTGCATCACATCCTCTGTGGCATTTTCTATGGAAAAGTTTTACAGTGTCCAAGGAAAATTCACAGTTTCCTTTGACATCCCTGGAGGCTCTTTCCCTGAGCTCACTGGTGTGGGCACAATGCCTTTCTTAGCTCATGTGATGCCTCCTTTCATTAAGAAAAACACGTTCACTTCTTATTTCCTATGCAAAACACAAAATTATAGGTATGTTTCACAAATTTTAAAAATCTTCATCCTTTACGGAGAAAAGAAAGCTGATGTCAAAATACTCTTTGTCACCTTTAGCTTTTGTTTAAAAGAAAGGTTTTATATCTCAGTTATATCCATTTTTTAAAGAATGATAGAGGGATTTTTAAAAACACAACCATTAGAGATTGATTATTTGAGTAGAGTTCATTGACAGCAGTGGTGATGGTTCACATTTTACACATATGTGTGTTTAACAATCAAGAACACTCTGTGGGGAGGTTACCTAGCAGACAGGTAGTAAGAAGCAGCAGCCCTAACGAATTAGCAATCTCTATAATGCCCTTCTAACTGCCTTTCCAAGAAACTCTAAGCAGAGACTTACTGCCCTTCTGGGATTACTACTCTATGTTTTTGCCGTGGAGCATGCAGCGGGACGTGGCACTAGGGGGAATTGCCGAGTGATGTTAATTAGAAAAGACAACATGAATGGATTAATTGTCTGCCCTGGCGCTGCTAGTGGCTTGGACGCTAGAAGACAGAGATGTTTTCTTGGCATAAAAACAAAGGTTTTGTCATCCGTGTGGAAACACAGTATGTTGGTAGGTTCGTTTAGCATTCACGATGGTAATCTCATTGTTTGTCCATTGCATAATCATTAAACATAAAAGCAAACTCAGCTATTTTTTTGTGAGTATAACAGAATGTCAATAAAAAGATATTCCATTTCTCTACTGGTTCCTTTCACTGTTGTTTGTTTGTTTGTTTGTTTGTTTGTTTGTTTGTTTTAGATGGAGTTTCACTCTTGTCACCCAAGCTGGAGTGCAGTGGTGGGAGCTACACTCACTGCAACCTCCACCTCCCGGGTTCAAGCAATTCTCCCGCCTCAGCCTCCTGAGTAGCTGGGATTACAGGTGCCCATAACCATACCCAGCTAATTTTTTGTATTTTTAGTAGAGACAGGGTTTCACCGTGTTGGCCAGGCTGGTCTCGAACTCCGGACCTCAGGTGATCCGCCCTCCTCAGCCTCCCAAAGTGCTGGGATTACAGGTGTGAGCCACCGCACCCAGCCCCTTTCACTGTGTTTTGGTAGGTCTTTGTTATTACCCCTATATTCAGAAATGTGATGGATCAGGGAATTAATGATATTGAGACTATGGCAGCAAGCAGCACCATAGATACCCTCCTGTTATTTTCTGGTCACCTGAGTGCTTGGTTTGGGATACTCTCGGGGACACCCACCTTTTCCTGTCTTTTGGCAGGACTGATGCCTGTGTGGCAATGCCAGGGGTGAGGTCTGTCATTTGGAAGCAGGGAACACTTTTCAGTGCTTGAACTGCCTCTCACTCCTTCCTACTGAGAAGTAGACCCACTGGTAAGGGCATCAGCACTGCCAGCCCCATCAGGGGTAAGCTGAAATCAGGGGTAACCACTGGGAAAATCATTTTATGAACAAACTTCTGAAACACTCTGGGGCAGGCTAGTTCTGAAACCCTCTGCTTAACCAAGCTCTGCCTGCCCAAGACAGCTGGTTCCTTTCTGCTGATGTTAGGTCATCTCTCTCTTCAGCTCCTGCTTTCTGAATCCTTGTTATAAAAAACTGACATCTGGTCCTGCTTCTCTGCAACTGCTCCATTATTCTGATTGCAATCTTGCAATTCTTCTGCTGTCCCTCCCATGTGGCCCTGTTGAGTGATGTTTGCCTCTAAGCCTCAACTCTCTTTTTCCTGCCCCACTATCCTCGTGTATTAATGAGAGACTGACTCTCCATCAGTCACCTCACCTCCTCCCTCCTGTCTTGATGGCCCGGCCCTCTTGGTGGTAACCATTTTTAAAAGTATAGAAGAAAAATCTGTTCATAAATCTTGCTTCCTATGATCACTTCCTCTATGCCATGTGGTTGCCCACTCATTCGGTTTTGATTCAAAGAATCATCCACTTCCTCATGACTGCTAAATACACAAGAGATTCTCCACTTCCTACATGATTAGTTCTGTCATATTCAGCCTGCGCCCACACAGAAGACTCTGTGGTCATCTGCAGACTTTAACGTCTGCATGGACAACTCTTCTGAGCACCAACCTCTGGTTTCCCCGGTGGCTGGCTGTCTATGGCTCCTACACATCTGAGGACCACACTGAGCACCACTGGAAACTCCTCCAGCCCTGTGATTGGCCCTCGGGTGTCCTACACACCAGCAGTGTCCCTGACTTGCATACTCAGCTGTCTCTAGGGCTCTGCCTCCAAGCCCCGGCCTCTCATCTTCTGTCTCTTCAGAGGTCTCTTGGCCCATTCCGGCTCTCACTAGCTCCCCAGCCAGGATGCTGTGGCAGGCTATTTTAGAAATTTACTAGGTACTACCCTGGATTTCCTTACCGAGAAAGTTTTCTTCTGTCCTCTCTGTGGTTCCCTCTTTGCAAGTTTCAGTTCTGGGAACTTCTTTGATCCTGGGAGTGCCTGAGATGTCTTCAGAAAAGCAAGGATCCATGCTAATGCTCGTAATCTCTGATAGCAACTGGGCACCACTGCAAATCAGCAGTTGCTTCCTGAATGTTTTGTGACGCCTCTTCACATCCCTATAGCAGCTCTTCAGAAATAACTTCAGTCCCCTCAGGCCTCCAAATCCCACTGCTTCCCGCCTTTATTGAGATGATGGATGTCAACTCAACTTGAACTCTGTCAATATGCCTCTTATCCTCCTGAATATCTTGGAAACAAGCCCCCTTTCTTATCCCCTCCCTCCATCTCAGAAGACTTACGTATCTCCTTTCTGGAGCACAACTCTCTCCTGGATTCCTCCCTCATTTCCTGCTCATTCCACCCAGAATTCTCTGCTATCAATTCTCGAATGGCAGCATGGACTTATTTCCTAACAAGGGGAGGTCCCTCTGATCTGCCCATCACTGATGAGTAAGCTCTGGGCACTCATCTCAGTTGCTGTGGTATGGTACAGTTTGAACTTTCACTTGTCAAATTCCTTCCCCACTGGTCATTTAGGCACTTAGCCCTAGAAGGAGAGCTAACGGCCTTGACTAGTTAAATAACTTGTCAGCCAATTAGCTCCATACATGCAACTGCACATAGCACATCGATGCAATGTCCACATGCTCTCAGTATTTGCTGATGAGAGTGGGTCTCATCAGTATCATTAGAATTAGAAGAGTCTCTGTGGGCACAGCCGTGATTACCACGTGGAGGACAAGTAAGAAGACCAGACCCATAGTCCAAATGCACAGCCTCCAGCTCTGGCTCTCACTAACCATCCAGGACTCAATTTCTTCCAAACTGATCTAGACTGGATCATAGCTAAGGTTTGCTGCAATTCTGATCCTACCAACACTCCCTCCATGGAGAAGAAGAGAGGAGCTCTCTGCTAGCCACTGGACACAAAAACAGATGCCCTTGTTCCCCTCCCAGTTCATGCCCTGTTCAACAGGGAGCTTTTCTTAAAGGAAACATATCTCAATGCCAGATAGAGGGATTTGATCAGATGCTCACCTCACTACTCTGGGGCTTTATTTTCTAATGAAAGCAAATGTATTTTGTGGGATCCTGATATTAGAATATTGGTTTTTTTAGAGTTAAAATTTTAGTTGTTTAAAAAAAAAACAAGCTCTTCTTGTATGTAGGTGAATGCCCTATTTGGGAAGAAGACTGTGGAAGAATATTCCAAATCAAACCTTTGTTTTTAAACCTGTGAACATTCATCTCTTCCCTGGCCCGCCCGCCATCCTAGCTGTTGCTTTAAGGCCAGCAGTTGCCAAGCTCATCTCCCAAGAACAGCAGGGCAGGGCATAGCTTGGTGGCGTTGCCATTACCTGTGATGTCTTTAAGGGTTTCCGTGTCGCCAGCCCTTTCTGGACTCACGGATGAATGCACACAGGACACTAAGTTTTCTACTATGTCATGAAGTGAGGTAAAATTCTCTAGGTTGAACACATGCATATTGAGCGGTTCACTTGCTATTTCTTTTAACGCTCCTTCATCTGCATCCTCAACGCCAATTGCAAACACGTTAACATCAGCAGACTTAAGTTCCGCTGAGGGCAGAGCCAGGCCTTCCTTTGAGTGTCCATCAGTTAACACTACGATAACCTGAGGGACTCCGTCACCGGCCCGGCTTCCAGCAGCCTTGGTGAGGTGGCTTTGCATTACGTATTCTAATCCTTTTCCAGTCTGATTGGTTCCCCCAATGTAAGACATGTTGGAAATATGGGAAAGGACTTCTTGTTTAGTACGATACGTATTTAACAGGAACTCGGTATGTGGGTTTCCGTTGAACTGGACCAGAGCAAAATGGAAATCATTTTCTCCCACAGCTAAGGATTTTACAACATCATATAGAAACTCTCGAACAAGTTGGAAATGTTCCTCTCCAATGCTCCAAGAGGAATCCACTAGAAATATTATATCAGCAGCGGCACCATTTTTGACATCTTTAAAAAAAGACATTGGTTTAGATTTTTCTACCATTTAAGCAATTACTTCCTATCAGTGCAAAGCCTTCCTAAACAAATTTCATTTACGCTATACTGTTGCTAAACACTGCACACCTCACTGGTAATACAGGAGGGTAGACTGACTTACCTGCGAACCGGAGACGTGGGCCCATGCACTCAATAGCTGCTGGCACCCAGTCACTAGCCCAAGCTCCATACTCAGAGACCACCACGCATGGGCCAGTAGCATGTTCCAGATTGGGGAAACTATTTCCTGGGCTGTCTTTACCTCAAGCATGATTCCTTGTGTCAGTTTGAGCCCCAAGACCCACCTGATTAAACCAGAAGGAAGTCTTATCACAGATAACCAACCATCATTTTATAAATTCATTCTTTAGTTTGGAATATGAAACTGGGCCTCAGCAGAAGGAAAAGTGAAAATTGCTTTTTCTATTCACTAACCCCCAATGCTTTGGGTAATTTGCATGAAAAATAAATATAATAAATACGTGTTCTCTAAGTGAGGAGGACCTGTGTAAATGTAGAGAAAGGAAAGGACTTATTTTTTCCAGATTTTTGAGCATGAACAAAGGTACTCTAGTTACTGCATATTTTACAGAGCCAGAAAAGTCTTCATAGAGGTCAAACATCTATCTCATTCCCAGATGAATCCAGTTCTCCCTCAAATGTAGGAACTCGGGGTATTGGGCTGTCAGTGGCCCCAGGAGGTGCCCTCCTGCAGCTGTGAGCTGGGCTTGCTCCTGGACTCTACTTACCTCGGGCTGACCTGATGCCTCAACCCATGTTCTTCTTCCATTGAAGTGACACTAGACTCCCCTCCAGCTAAGAGCAACCTGGCCTAGTGAGAGAATCCCTTACAGGCCCAGCTCTCCAGGTCAAGAAAAGGGAGACAGACCCACCTCAGTCCTTCCCAGCTTGCAATGCATGAAGCATTTCCCACTTTTCTAAAACTCTGAAATCAAATTCTCAGTAGGGTTAATTAGAATCCATGTTTTTAATTCATTTTGGGAAACAGACATCTTAAAGATCCCATGAGCCTAGGTGAAAATGCCTTTCTACATCTGGAATTAGAGAGGGTGATCTTTGTTTTTTTTTTTTTTCAGGGAAAATAGTTTTGACTCTCAATCGTTGACTTCTCCCTATTTTATGTGCTCAGGGACCAGCCAGTGCCAGAAATGTGGAAAATCCCTCCAGGTGGTAAAACATTTGAGATACAAACTTTCCGCTCACTTCCAATGTAAAAACAAATCATTTTCAAGCCAATTCCAAGATACTGAACCCAAGTTTTAATAAAAACAGGTCATCTGTCACTGGATAAGAGTATCTGAAAAGCTCTGTTAACCCTATAACTATCATATCGGACTGTCCTGTAATAAATGGCTTAGCTACCTTAAAAACATATCTAAGCTCTCTGACAGCTCCTGATGTCTAAGATCTAAAATCAAAGAATGCCATTCCTTTTTACAAAATCAAGGACGTTTTTGGTTCTTACCTGCTTGCTGTTGTTGGGCATGAGTTGTGGAAAAGCCTGAGAGAAAGAGGCAAAAGACGGCCACTAAGGGCGAATGCCGATGTTTCCTCATTCTGAATTTGTCTAAGCACCAAATATGAACCTAAAAGAGAAAATAGGGCAAAGGGAATGATCAGTTTTTGACTCTCATTATGCAAAATCCCATGCTTTTTACCTCCTTTTTAGACTTCCAAGAGGACTTTGTATCTGATTCATTCTTTGGACCAGCAGCAAAAGGATGGATGATAAATAGATGATAGAGTGATAGCTAGACAGAAAAAAAAAGATTTAGATACATACATGCACACATATATGCATATATAAAAGAAGATAAGAAAAAAAGAAGGAAGGAAAGGAGGGAATGAAGGGAAGGAGGGAAGAAAAAAAGAAAGGAGGAAGGAAGGAAGGGAGGAAGAAAGGAAGGAAGGAAGGGAAGAAGGAAGGAAGGAAGGAAGGAAGAGAGGGAGGAAGGGAGGAAGGAAGAGAGGGAGGAAGGGAGGGGGGAAATGGGAGGGAGGTAAAGAATAGATGAATGAGAAGTGAATAGGCAGAGCTCTCTGTCTAAGGTGACCTCAGACCTCTTCTTGTTGGCAGTACATAGATCACGTATAATGAAACTGCTCACCTTCCTCACTGGGCATTCTTAAACATAGTTCAAAGAACACAATTACATTTTTAAATAACAGGTGTTCATAGCAGTTTCTCCACAATCTAAAAATATTCTTTCTTTTTCAAATTACTAATGACAAAGAATGTATCCATTATGAAAGATGGTTTTGATTAAACATACAAATGAGAATTTTTTATTCTAGTGACTATTACTTTGGCCACAGCCAAAAGCTATGCAATTAAACCTTTTTGTTCCTCCCAAACTAACATAGGCAGCAATTTGGAAATAGCATATTCCTAAGCAAACAGCAGAATGGAAATGGGTCAGGAGCAAAGGCACTGATAGACACAAAATGTGTCAGGTTTTGACACCCAGCTTAAGTTTGTAAGTCGTGTTTAAAAGAACCTCAGAGGAAAGCTTCAGTTTATGGAGAGAACGGGCTTTGCCCAAATCACACCAAGCGCAACCCAACCACAGCAGCCCGGACTATGTCAAGCCTTGTCCATCTTCTCTATTACTATTTAGCATTTTTCCTCCAAGGAAAATCTGCCATATGCCAAACTCCAGTCTCACAATAGAATGAGCCGAGGGTGATTTAATTAGTAAGACTGTGAAGCCAGACCTGGAGGCTAACTGCCCTGTTGCAGCCTCCCACACCCACAACCTCTGGGGGCTACACACAGGATTCCCTGCCAGCCAAGTTCACGTTCACATAAGCTCAGTAGTATGTGTGTCATCAGACCTCTCCCCTGCCAACACCTTCTCTTCCTACCTCAAGACTTTGTGACAGCCTCTTCACTCTCCAATCTCCAATCTAAGAGATCAGCTTGGGGGACAGGGTCTCCCTTAAGACCCCTCCAGAGAGCTGGCCTAGGTCTTTCTGTCTAGGCTGAAGTCTCCTGGCCAGGAAAGCATCTTTTTTCTCCTCTCCTTGACACAGGATTCCAGTTTCCCTCAGCTTTTTCTTAGAGACAGCCAGGACTGCCCATAGGACCCTGTGCTCAGAAGGGTCCCATGCTCAGTTTGATGTCTTGGTATTGCTATCTTGGAATTCTTAAAACGTCTGAACAAGAAGCTCCTCATTTTCATTTTGCACTGATGTGCACGTCAGCGACTCTTCTTACTCAAAATGGCCAGGGGTTTCCCAGTTAGGAGCTCTCTGGTCAGGGGTTCCCTTTTCAAAGGTTTGGGTAATAGTATTGGGGAACAAGGGCATTGGCGACACAAGTAGGCTAGGATGTTATCAAACCGCTGTTTTTGATGCCATGTTATCAAAAGTTATTCAGCATCTACTATGTGCTAATTGCAGTTTTTCAAAATTTTTCATAAGGTGCTCCTCACAGAGGCCTGGAAGAGAGGCGTGGCTATCATTGTCTTTGTGTCATAGAGGAGGAAACAGAGGTTTATTTATCTTTACATTATTTATTTATCTTGTCTTGTCTTATTTATCTTTACATTATTTATTTCTCTTATTTATCTTTACATTATCCTTAGAGGTAGATGCTGATCCTCATCCTTACGGGAAAAAAATTGGGGTGCAGACAGTAAGTGGTCAAGGCTCACAACTATTCAAAAACACCATGGTGCTCAATGGCACCTGCCACACTGAGGGTTCATGAGATGAGAGGATAAAAAGAACATTTTTATTTCTCCTTGAAAACTCCATGATTCCATAGCAACTTTGCAATCAAGTTCATCAGCCTGAATTTGGGCTTTTTAGGAATCAGAAAAGGAGTCAGTGATTTTGGGGAGAGACGAGGTGCCTGGAATCAGATCAGTCTGGATCCTTGACCCACCACACCCTACCTCAGGCAGGTGGTGGACTTGCTCACAGCCTGCATTTCCTCCTCCATAACATGAGGACAATGAGAGCTATGCCTCTCTTCCAGCCCTCTGTGAGGAGCACGTGGCAGGCTGCTTGCTAAATGCCTGATGCCGAATGGACTGTAAGTGAACTCTACCCTTCTCCAACAAGGTTGGTTTCATCAGCACTTCCCAAAATGCATTGCATGGAACACCCATTCCATGAGATGCTCTAAGGGGAAAAACAGGTGTTCCATGAGCCAAACAGTTTGGAAAGTGCTAACTATCAAGCCTCCTTCTGGAACAATTACAATATACTTTAATGTACAGCAGTTCTAAAAAATAAAGAAACCTGCTGTACTTGATTTAACCCAGAATTTTCAAAACATAACTTCATGGCATCTTTTTTCAATCATAGCTATTCACATCTTATGGAACAAGCTGTACACTTTGGGAGCACTGAACTATTCCTCTCAGTGTCTAATTTTGCTAAGTTCTTACTCCTCTGAAGCAGCAACCAAAGGCACCTCCAAAGGCCTGAAACATGCAATCCACCAAGACTGAATCATGAAGCAATAAAAAAGTTCTGAACAGACTTAAAACTAGCATGGGGTTTGAATCAGTAATCAAAAACCTTCCCATGAAAAAAAGCCCAAGGCCAGATGCCTCTCCTGGAAAATTCTACCAAACACTTAAGGAAGAATTAAGACTAATCCTTCTCAAACTTTTCTCAAAAAAATTAAGAGGAAAGAACACTTCCAAAGTCATTTTTATAAGGTCCTTATTACCCTGAAACCAAAATCAAAGACATTACAAGAAAATAAAAATACAGACCAATATCCTTGATGAACACTCATGCAAAAATTCTCAACAAAATGCCAGCTGACCAAATCAACAACACATTAAAAGGATTACACACTATAACCAAGTAGAATTTATTTCTAGAATGCAAGGATGTTTCAACGAAAAACAACGAATCAATGTGACATACCACATTAACAGAATGAAGGGGAAAAAAACACATAATCATCTTAATTAATACAGAAAAAGCATTTGACAAAATTCAGCACCCTTTCATGATTTAAAATAAAAACATCCAACACGCTAGGAATAGAAGAAAATTACTTAAATACAATAAAGGCCATATATTAAAAACTTACAGCTAGCATCATACTCAGTGGCGAAAAACTGAAAGCTGTCCTTCTCAGAGCAGGAAAAAGGTAAGTATGTTTTCTCTCACTACTCCTGTTTAACATAGTCCTGGAAGGCCTCACCAGAGCAATTAGACAAGAACAGTAAATAAAATGCATCAAAATTGGAAGGAAGAAGTAAAATTAACTCTGTTTGTAGATGGCATGAGCTTGTATGTATAAAATCCTAAATACTCCACATATTTTTAAAAAATTATTAAGACTAATAAATGAACTCAACAAAGTTGCAGATTATAAAATCAATAAACAAAAATCATTTGCACTTCTATTCACTAACAGTGAACGATCCATAAAGGAGATTAAGAAAACAATCACATTTATAATACCATCAAAAAGAATAAAATACTCAGAAATAAACCTAACCAAGAAAGCAAATATCTGTGCACTGAAAACCATAAAACACTGTTGAAAGAAATTAATGAAGAAAAAAACAAATGGAAAAGCATCCCATGTTCATGTATTTGAAGACTTAATATTGTTAAAATAGCTACACTCCCCAAAGCAATCTACAAATTCAGTGGAATATCTATCAAAATCCCTATGGCATATTTTGCAGAAATAGAAAAGCAATACTAAAATTCATGTGGGCTCTCAAAGGACCCTAAACAGCCAAAGCAATAATGAGGGGAGGCGGAAATAGCAAAGCTTGAGGCCTCACACTTTCTAATTTCAAAACATTAGAAAATGAAGGTAATCAAAACAATGTGATGCTGACATAGAGACAGACATATGAACCAATGGAACAGAATAAAGAGCCCAGAAATAAAACCTCATATATATGATTTTTGAGCTTCAATAAAGCTAAACAATGGAGAGCCTCCATCGTATGAATGTTGCTCAAAAAACTAAACACAGAATTATCATATAATTTGCCAATCCCACTTTTAGGTATATCTAAAAGAAGTGAAAACAGGATCTCAAGATATATTTGCATACCCATGTTCATTTCAGCATTATTCATAATATCCAAAAGGTGGAAACAACTTAAATGTCCTTCAATAGATGAGATGAATAGATAAGGAAATTAATTTATTTCAACAGTGTTTTATAGTTTTTAGTGCACTGCTTTTTTTTCTTTCTTGGTTAAATATATACATATATAGGATTTTTTTTTTGCAATTATGAAATTGATTATAGATTTCCAAGTCCACTTTATCACAAACCGTCTTCCAGGACTGTGAAGGTCAGCCACATTATGAGCATAGAATATGGCAAAATGCCTGTCTGTATCATTGTAGGTATATAATAAATATTGGTTGAATTCATTAACTGCTATCCCTACAGTTCTTCTAGGACTTTGCACTGTTATTACACCACTTATGTTGTAATTTTCTTTCTTTCTTTCTTTTTTTTTTTTGAGACAGGATCTCACTGTGTCACCCAGGCTGGAGTGAAGTGTCATGATCACAGCTCATTGCAGCCTCGACATCCCAGGCTCAAGCAATCCTTCTTCCTCAGCCCCCTGAGTAAATGGGACTACAGGCACACACCACCCCACGCAGCTAAGTTTTGTATTTTTAGTAGAGACAGAGTTTTGCTATGTTGTGCAGGCCAGTCTTGAACTTTTGAGCTCAAGAGATCCTTCCACCTTAGCCTAAGTGCTAAGATTACCAGCGTGAGCCACTGCTCCTGGCCTACTGTATTACGCTCTTATACATGCCACATACAAAGAATATTATTCAGCCTTATAAAAGAAGGAAATCCTTTTATCTACCACCACATGGATGAAACTTGAGGATATTATGCTGAGAGAAATAAGCCAATCACTGAAAGACAAACACAGTAGTTTATAATTCCATTTATATAAAAGTATTTATTTCATTTAATTCATTCCATTATTTATTTAAAGATATCATTTCATGTATTCATTTAAAGGTATTTATTCCATTTATTTAAAGATATTTAAAGGCATTAAAGCAGTCAAAGTCTTAGAAACAGAACTTAGAACGGTGCTGGCCGGGGCTGTGAGGAGGGGAAGTTGTAGTTACTCTTCCATTGGTGTAGAGTTTCTGTTTTGCAAGATCAAAAAGTTCTAGATACTTGTTGTGCCACAGGGTGCATGTGGTTAACACTGCTGTACTGTCCACTTAAATATAGTCAAGAGAGTACATTTTATGTTATATGGTTTTTACCACAATTAAAATAGAAATGAGGACAGGAAATATCATTTGCCAGATTTTAAAAGCATGGGTAACTATTTACCCCTAAACCACCCATCAATTGAACAGGAATGACGGGAGTGCATCATCTCTTTTTTGAGGTGTGACAGAGTTTAAGAGCGAAGAGGAGAAAACAGTACAGCTAAACATCCTAAAGTTTGTCTCTGTGTGCCTGCATTCAGATAACACAATGTTTGCCCTTGCTTCTAAATAAGACTTGGAAAAGAAGAAGAAAAGAAGATATGTCATGCGAAATGTTAGGGTTTGGCAAAGAAGATCAGAGTCTCATGAAAGTGAGAAAGAATCTAATAGGAACATTCGGACCTGGTGGAAACATGGCTTTGGCCCTGAGCGGTATCCTCAGCTTTGGAATCAGCTCAACCCAAGGCCTGAGCTTTTGTATCTCTGTCTTAATCTTCCTCTTTCCCCAGGTGCTCCCATGGGCTCTGCAAGTCGATTTATGGTTGTCTGTTGTGTAGCACAGGAATTCCATCTTTCCCACAGAGATAAAGAAACCAGGGATGAGGATGATCTAATGTTCTCAGCCTTGCCACCTGAAGATTGATAGCAGAGGAGAGTCTGTCTGGCTGATGAGTGATGCGACTTTGCCATGAATGGAGCAGTGGATTAGTATCCAGATGGACCACTTAGCAAAAGTACAGGGAGAGCCACAGAGAGTTATTGAGGCTGCCAGTCAAGGACAGGAGCTACGTGGGTTCAAAGGAAACCTGAAGCTCAGGCCCATGGATTTGTCATGAAATTCCTCCTGCCTGAGGTCAGGCCAGTCAGGCCCAGAGGGAGAAGCTGGAGTTCAAATCTTGTGGCCCAGCCATGAGGAAGACGGTACACAGTGTGAGCCCTTGGCCTGACCTGCCAAAAATTGGTGAGGCGGAGAAAGACGAAGCCATAAACAAGGGAATGAACTCCAGGACCCATGTGGCTTTGGATTTCCAAAGAAAGTCAACAAAAAGTACCACCTGTGATGAAACAAATCTACCCTATGATTCAGATTCTGAGAACTTGAAGGCATGATCTCAGCAGCTAAAATAGAACCACCTGTCAATACAGCAGTATCTTGGAAATGTATCAACAGTGAGAAAGGAATACTGTTCTAATGATGTTTAGGAGGCCAGTCATCAACAGAACACATTTCTTTCTGCAAGAAAGTGACAGCAATGAGTGGTGATAATGGCAGTGTTGCAAAAGCTCAGTCCAATTGGTTTGCCTTGCAACAGTCACCGCCTGTTGGACATGGATATATTATTGCAAAGTAGAAGAGCAGTCTCCAGTGCTTGTGCTGTAGTTTGACAATGCTCCCAAGTTTTAGCCCTGTCCCAGCACAGCAGGGCTCAGGGCACCCCTGACAGGCTGGACTGCCTGGTCTCCTCCCTCCACTTAGGATGACCCTACCCTCCGCCCCGTGCCATAGCCCCAGCTTTGCCCCTTCCCTCTCTAGGAATCTCTCAAGCTCATGCAACCCTGGGAACCTTCCAGACCTTTCTACCAAGCTCTACCTTTCTTCCCTACAGTCTGTGAGACACATGCCTGAGTGTTTCTTTAAAAAAAAAAAAAAAAGAATAAGCAAGTGCAATATCAATGACCTCAACTAAATAATGGTATATACTTTAGAATAATATAAAAGTACATTTTATATGTGCTATTCTTGATTCTTTCTGTCAAAGTTAAGCATCAAATTTTTGAGCAAAGGTAAGCTTCCTGCTAGATTCTTTCCAGGAATATGGCCTGTTCTTTCCAAAATAACCTGTAATGCTGTAACTGGTCTAAATCAATATTTTAATATGGGATCAACAGATTCAAGGGGTCTATGACCCTCCCACAATTGACTGCAAAACTCCATTTGTGGATGAGGGTTTTCCTGGGGAAAAAGGTCCATGTTTGTACGTGATCCTAAAAGGCAACTGTGCCACTCGTCATCCCCCAAAGTTTAAGCATCACTGCTTCAATCAAAAATTTTAATGCAAATCTTCTGGAAGATCCAGTTCAATTATTTTAAATGTTTAATCCATGTTCAAGAGGCATGATTTTAAGTGGCATTTTTGTTTGTGAATGAGAACACAAGAATATCATAGAGTCTCTCTGTAATGCATTTTGCCTTTGAAATCCAGATTAAAAAAAAAATAGGACAAGCAATAAGATGAGACCTGTCCCCTCACTGTGGAGTCTGGGATGGGAAGAGCTATAGACACCTGTGCAGGGAGCACTGACAAAGAGCACAAGTGAATGATGCCTTGAGCAGGTTTTGCTAATGGTTTTCTTAACCATTCCTACACCTCACACAGTCGAACACCTTTGAATCTACTGATTCTGTCACATATAAAGCATGGAGTGGGCTCACTCTGGGGCAATTCTAGAATTACCTTTCTCGTCTTCCAGAGTGCTCAGTACAATCCACATAGTTACAAAATAAAACCTGGGCAGTATATCTGAGACATCACTCCCTTACATCAACCATTCTGTAAGTAAAATAAACTTTTAATGGTTGAAAATCATATGCAAAGATTTTTATTTTCAAGATGTGAATCTTTGGAAGAGTAGCCCCCTCAATGGGATACTTCCCACTGGAACACAAAGGAGTGGGATAAATACACTGTGCACAGGAATTCTTTTTTCCAGAATATATCCAGATATTGAGGGAAGAGGAGGGGAGGGAAGAGAGGGAAAGGAGCTTTTCCAGCTCTAAAAAGGACAGGAGATGATGCCTGTAGGCCAATGTGTTGCCCAGGCTCCACTGATGACTCAGAACCCATATGGTTCGACTGAGCTGAATTCCCAGGTGGGAAAAATGCCTTTGGCCCCACACACTTTCCCGCCATCAGGCGGGAGGCAGGTCTTGTGGCTCGTGGGCTCCTGGCCCAGCTGGTGAATATCTGCTGATTTTTCGTTTACAATTAACTATTTTCTATTGTTTATTATGCCCTGGAGTCTCCATTTTTAAAAAACGAAATTCCCTGGCAGCAAATTTTGGAGAATTTTTTCATTTAGATTATTAAAAGATGTCAAACACCTTCTCCCCAAATGACCGCCAGACCACCTTAATGAAGGGGAATGAGGCAGCCATCCCCCCTCACTCCCCGACCACCACCCTCCCAGAGGAGGGAGAGAGGAGAGTGCTAGTGACATGTCCTGGGCTTCTGTCTGTGGGTGGGATTCCACGCCCTCCTCCCAACTGCCCAATGGCTGATTTCCCTCCATTTTATAGCTGAAAAATTGAAACCCCAGAAAGGCAAAGTGATTTTCCAAAGTCACATAGATAAAACAAGGTGGAACCAGAATCCTAAGCCAAGTTAGCATTTCCAAAGCTCAAGGGAAGAACCCCGGGAAACCCTAGAGGCTGTGCTGGATTTGGCCCAGATCTCAAGGAAATTCCCCCATGTCTTTGGGGGAAAAAATAGACTTCCTTCGTGGTGACAAGCCACAGATTCTATGTCAATAGAATTCGGCTGTCTGCTATGATTCTTTCAAACATGAAAACAAGAGCCAGAATTGGCTGCTTGAGACCCTTGGGCTGGAAGGGGTCTGTTCCTTCATCCTAGATTCTACGTCCTAAAAGCAACAGATTCAATAAGATAAGTTCATCACATTTTCATTCTCATCTTTCTATTTAGGATTACTCATCTTTTTGTTTATTCTGCCTCATTCTAAAAAGGATTTGAGGTGCCTTTTTCCATTTAGTTTCTAACCCTTTGAAATTTAAAAGGATACCTCTTATTATAAACGTTGCCCTACATGGCCCTTCAACCTAAAATCATATTCAATCATATTCCAATGAATATATTTCCCAAACTATTTTGCAATTCTGTAAATTCGTTTTCATTCAGCCTACTCAAAAGTTTTTTTTTTTATTTTCCATGTCTGGAAATCTTTTTTAAGAAAGAGACACACACATGCACACAAGGAAATAATTTTAAAACAAAGACTCAAATAAATCCAGAGCTCCCATTTTGAAGTCATTTATTTGGTTTTCTCCAAGCACTGCTTTTTAAAAATCAGCCGGTCTCCCTTGTCAACTTCTGGGACTCCTGTTAGTTCCTAATCGTCCTGTTTAAAATTCGAGCAGTGGAAATAGTCAAAGACCATAGTGGGAGAGCCGTGCACACTGACCATGTAATAAAAAGTCAAATTTCAGTAAATTTGAAGCACTCCTCCACCCCTGCCTTTGCCATACCCGTTCCTAGACTGTGAGAATGGGAGCTCCCCATTTCTTTCTCTTTTTCTCACCCTTTCTCTTTTTGCCTGAATCCTGGGAAAGAAGACCCCATTCTTGTCCTCAGGGAGGAAGCTACGAAAGGATTTATTAAGTCCTGCAGTTACAGTAGGAGGATAATGGAATTTAATATGCTCTTGCTGTTTGAAAGACCCAAAGGAGAATCCTCAAAAGCAAATGTTTTGGAACAGCCCCAAGAAACCCTCCAAAGAAATACATCAAATTTTGGTTTTCTTACTGTTTATTTTACAACTTGGATTTCATAAATTTTTTTCTTCCTTTTTTTTCTTTCTTTTTATTGAAACAGAGTGTAGCCCCTCGTCCAGGTTGGAGTGCAGTGGCACAGTCAGGGCTCACTGCAGCCTCAACTTCCTGAGGTCATGCAATGCCCCCACTTCAGCCTCCCAAGTAGCTAGGACTACCGCTGTGGGCCACCACGCCTAGCTAATTTTTTTTTTTTTTTTTAATTTTGGTACAGACAAGGTCTCACTATATTGCCCAGGCTGATCTCAAACTCCTGCACTCAAGGGATCCTCCTGCCATGGCCTCCCAAAGTGCTGAGATTACAGGCCTGAGCCACCACACTTGGCCTTCGAATTCCTATTCTATGAAAATATTCTAGAACAATAATCTATTTGACTCAAACTGAATGGGTAACCTGTGATAGCAACATTTTAAAACTCTCCTTGTCAGGCAGGGTAACTAGACCTCCTTTGTCACCTACTGGGGTCCTTGTTAGATATGGAGTAACTGACTCGAGATCTTCGGCTCTTCCTCGTAAAATCTAACAAAACAACACCTGTTCTGCAACTCATGGATTATAATAGAGCAATGCAGAGAGAGAGGGCCTGGACACCCCCTAGCAATGCCCCGCTCTGTGAACGAGAGCACCTGTAAGACCACGCCGCCCACCAACCAGGCTCAGGCCAAGCTCCTCAGAGTCTCCTTCCCATTACAAAGGCAGCTTTAAGAAACTCCAGATTAATTGCCCAGATATTTGAAAAATTACTTTAAAACATATTCCTAGCATTCAAGATAATAACCATGAAGCAGAAAGTTCCATATCTGGTGTGATTTGAATGCTAGACACCACCATCCAAATGTAAATCACGTTCCACATTCTGAATTATATGGCAGCCAGATGAGATTTTGTCTGCATTTATACTGCTAATTATAAACATCAGGCAGAGACTAGTTCCATTTCAATGTTAAAGAAGAGGGTGCACTAGAAAACGCTTCAAAAGAAATTGCACAAATGCCCACTCCATTCCAAACCCTTGCCACATGACGCTGCTGGATCCAAATTGGAGCTTGGCACTTACTCCTGTCTCTTTCTTTCTTGGCAATGAACTTGAGTGCTACTGACCTTTCCAAAACTGTGGGTTTCCACTGTAAATGATTAAAGTGGCTGAAAGGTGCTCCCATTGTGAGAAAAAAAAAAGATTTTTTTGTTTGTTTTCTAGTCTAACTCATAATCAAATAGAGAAGAAAAAATTATTCTTGAATATAGAGAAAAATCAAGTTGGGACATCTGATAAAATATCATCAATGCTGGATTTATTGCAATAACCTGGGAAATTCTACTTCCTTACTGCCTCTGTCAGCAATGGTCAACCAATCTCTCCCAGCCTCCCTTTTGAAAGAACCCCCTGAAAGAAGGCTCCTTGCCTGTTGCTTGAGCAGGCCATAGTCCTGTAACTGCTGTCTTCTATCTGTTGCCCTGGGCTCAGATGAGTGATGGATTTTCTGCAACCCCAATTAGAAACAGAGCCCCCTGGTGCATCGCTGGGCCAGCTGTGGGTTTAGCTGAGTTGGCACTAACTCTGGGTACCAGCCCTGGGCTGCTGGATCAACTAATGAACATTCCAGGAGTGAAAAACCAGTTTCCTGGAATGGTTTCCCTTGAGATCTGAGTCATCTCCAGCTGCCGTTCAATTTTTAATTTTGAAACTAAACCGAGCCATGAGCTCTTCCTTCCAGTGGCCAATTCCTGACTTTCGGCGTTCCTGAAAATCTAATGTATAGCATACATGGGGGGGGTTACAGAAACATTTCCCATTGTACTTTTCCCTGGCCGCTCCCAATTCTCAAATGTTCCTCTGTACTTCATGAGTTTTAAGCTTCAAGAGAGCAGCAGGATCGTACTATGCTAAATGCAGCCAGACCCCTACAAGACTAACAATTTGCCTTTGGGAGAGGGTTTGGCAGAACTTTTCTTATTTGTTTTTTACTTCTCTCCTTTTCTTTCCAGATTTTTTAAAACAACAGTTACCCCTCTGCTGAATCAACTTAAAAGAGGCTACTCCAAAGAAGACTGGGAATAGGAAGAGTGCCTTTCTCCACGTGGCACCCTGCAACACTCTTAAAGGCTTGTTCCCCTTGTAACGTCCAGAGCGCAAGATGTCTACATGTTGGAAACATCAGACACTTCTGCCACCAGCTGTGTGGCACTGCCACTGGCATGCCGCTCTGAGCTCTTTCTTCATCTGAAGTATAAAGGGAGAGGAGAAACCCTCTGCCAAGGTCATAGACTTTTGATATTTCAAATAGCCAAACAGAAATTACATGCTTGCCCACCAGAAGAGAGGGGGCTGTGTCTTAGCCATTTTTATCCCCTCCCTGAACCTCAACACTCAAGGCCGTGGTGCACAATAGGCCTTGTTAAACTTAAGTAAACGTGAGAACACAAAGACCACACCAAAGGGTTAGGTTGTTTTTTGTTTGTTGGTTGGTTGGTTTTGCTCTTAGCTAGGATTCTCTCCTCAGAGTCTTAACACTGGTTATCAAGCTAACAAACATAAATCTGAGAGTCAGTAATATGTATTTGCATTAATGAATATTTAAGATGAGATATTCATAATTGTAGCTTGTGTGCATTTTTAGAAGTATGTTAAAACCAATTGACCTTTAGGGGAAAATATCAGAGGACATGTCATGAACATGTCTGGAAGTTTCTCTTCGAGTTCTAAAATTCAATAACTCTACAAGGATACACAATGGCATGAATATGCAAACTTACTATGGTCCCCAACACCAGGCTGTTCATTTGAACTTCTATAATTAGATATGGGTAAAATGCTTCCTATAAAGTATCATTTGCTGAATACCCTTGTGATGCAATTATGTTTGACAACAAAGAATGCCCCCTTTGAAGGCACGACTTTATTTCAATACACTCACACGTGAGCAGAGAAGACAAACAAAGCTCTAATGTATGTCCACTTCAGTTATTATGAACAGACACAATAAATATAAGAATAATAATGTACTGAAATGCCAATCCTAAAGTTACTCGCAAGTTCTGCTGAGATGTACATCACTGAGTCACTGCAAACCCTGAAACCCCACCCTGAAACCCTGGAGACTCCAGGCACCACTTCAGAGATTTTTCTGGAGCTCACAGAGATATACCTCCCTCTAGAGGAAAGAAAACCAAACTGCCTTTTCAAAAACAGCTAGACCAGGATGAACGTGCTAACTCAAAATTTCTTTTTTTTTTTTTTTTTTTTTGAGACAGGGTCTTGCTGTGTCGCCCAGGCCAAAGTGCAGTGGCAGTCATGGCTCACTGCAGCCTCAACCTCCCAGGCTCCCAGCCTCAATCCTCCCGCCTCAGCCTTGTAACTGAGATCACAGGCGCATGCGACCATGCCTGGCTAATTTTTTAAATTTTTTTTGTAGAGACAAGGTCTCACTATGTTGCCCAGGCTGGTCTCAAACTCCTGGATTCAAGCAATCCATCCGCCTGGGCCCCCACTGTGCCGGCAATACAGGGATGAGCCACAGCGCTTAGCCCTCAAAATTTCATCTCCCTTCCAAATGGACTATAAGATCAGAATGTATTAAAAATTATATTTTCAAAACTAACAAACTGAGTTCCTGAAGGGAATATCTCCTTTGCAAAATCAGGACCTGTGGGATACTCCCTAAGACATTCATGAGCACACATTAGAGGGGGCAAGCAACATCTTTTATTTAACAAGTAGGACTATCCTTTCTCAGCACTGAATTTTTCCACTGAATTCCACTGAAGTTTTACGGTGGAAACAGAGCTGTATCTAGAAATGGGAGAATGAAGAGAACCATCCTTGTCTAGTTTATGTCTGTCTGAATTAGCAGGAAGCTTAAAGCTCCCCTGCTTTAAAATTTGGATGGTTCATGGCTTTCATTTCCTTAACTCGAGCTAATAGGATTTTCTCTAAATGTCAGGTCCCTCCTCAAATCGTCAGCTATTTATGCTGCAGCTGTGTGCTTTTTACTGCCTGCTTGCTGCAGCCAGGACACCGTGAAAAGTTTGCTCCCGTAGGTCAGGGTGGAAAAGCTGCCTGGGACACAACGTCCCCTTCAGATGGAAACCGCCTGCGATTCTTTCCCCAAGAGATAACAGATTTTCAGCTTCTTCCAAAAGGAGCAATGACAAAACTGAACTTTCAAATAAAAACTTTTGCTAAAGTTGTTACTGTGCCTGCCAGGAAGTCTCACGCAATAGTATCCGCGACTTGTCGGTGGTGAATTTTAAATCCTAAACACGGAATTTCACATAGAAGTGGGAGATGATATGGACCGCTGGTGAAGACTACACTTGACCCAGTTGTCTAAACACTCTGAGCAAGGAACCAAATGAAGCCTCACTGGCAGAAACTCACTACCAGCTTCCAAAGCTTCCAGAGAAGGCAATCTTGTTTAAGCCAGCTTTAGGCATCCACATCTAGGGGTTCCGTTCCTGAAACTAAGGTCAGGATGAGCAGCCTCACTGGAACCACAAATCAACAAATGATGGAAGAGAGGTGCTTCTTCCTACTTTCTCATCAGGGGCATATTAAGTTCTAGGATAGGAAATTACAAGAGGCACTTATGGTAACGTCAGTGCAATGTGCTGAGTCCTGAATGCTTGAGAATTAAAATGAAGTGCAAAGCGAAGACAATGTTTCAGAAGGATGCCTGCCTCACGTCAAAAATATCATGCGGAACCCGATTTTGGACATTTGCCACACATCCCCTCACCTGTGGGCGACAGCCACGGTGGGGTGCAGCACGAGTCCTCCCACGCAGGGGAAAAGCGGGGCTGAGGGCTAACATTCTAGAGGCTTCCCCACCACCTCCCAGAAAGGTGCTGTGGCCACACCCTCCAAGGCCTGGTTAGGAAAAGCCAGGACAGCCTCACTTCACCCCAACATGGAATTCCTTCCCAAGCCTCCTTTCCACTCAGTGTCGGCTTCATGGTTCCCCTCGGCCATGAGTGAGGAATGGGGAGAAGCAAACCTCTGGGTAATAAGAAACCCTCGCCTAAACAAACACGTCCAGACAGACAGCCGGTCTCAGATCCTGATCTCTGTAGAAGCCCCACCTCCCCACCCCAGGCTTCCATCCTCAGCTATCAGCCCACTTCAGAATGAAGAGCATTCAAGCCCCCTCCCTCGGGGCCCTCCACCCCCAGGAGTTGGCCTGAGCCAGGGCTGCCAGCCCCGGCGTTCTGGTCACACAGCCGGTGCCCCCTCCCCGCCGTCCGCCTCACTTCTTTCTCTGTTCATTGGTAGAATCTTAGCCCAAAGCTGTTTTCCCATCTAGATGTGAGTTATTTGGGATCCTCCATCACCAGTCTGTCTGCTCCCCTGCAATGGGGAAGGATTTCGCTGCCATCTCAGACAGCGGCTCCATGGCCTAGGCAAGGAACCCCGCATCTCAGAGCCTCTGGTTTTCATTTTGAAAAACAGGGAACAACTCCACCTGTGGCTTCCATCCAGGAATCCTGTTATCTTTAGCCCAACAGAAACCTCAGAAGTCCCAGCAATGTCATCAACGGCCACCCACTCAGTTTTCAATATAGTTTTGCTTAGGAGCAATATAGCTTTGATTTTAAAGCCATTTCGGTTCAATTATTGACAGTGTTAAGAATCGGTCCCTGGGGAGTTGGGGGATCCCAGGTGGAGCATCCGCCATCCCCATGAGCTCTGAGGGCCCTGCAGCTCGAGCACACTGTGGTCCTCATCGGAGTGAGCTGTGTGTGGGGAGGGGTCACTATGTGTGGGGAGAGGTCACAGCCCTGCCTCCCCATCCAGTGCAGCAGTAGACACTCCTGTGCTCACAGAGGGGGGCTGCTTCTAGGGTCTGCACCAGCCTCAAAACTGGCTCCTGGTGATCCCTGTGGAGGCTGATTTTTCTTCAACCACTCCCTCATCCCTCCCCACGGCCCCACCCATGCTTCAATCCCGGTTCATCTTCTAACATAGTAGGCCCCTTGAAACAGGTTCCCCAAACAGGCTGGCCACTGTCGGTGAACGTTTTCCATCCTCAGCAAGAGAGGACCCAAGCCCCACCCTGCGTCCTCCAGGCCAGGGAACAGCCCTCGGGGCCTCCCGGCTTGGCACTGGCCTCACCTCTGCGCAGCGTGGGCTGGCCCTCCAGTCCCAGGGGCCCTGCCTTATACTCGCAGCATGCTGCCCAAGTGGCAGATTCCTTCTTCCCCTCTGACCCCTGCAGCTCCTTAAAGCAACCCCAAGGGACAAAGTCTCCAACAGAGACTTCAGGTTCCCGAAAAGATGAAAGCTTGATGGCAATGACTGAGTGACCCTTGACTTGGCCCTGAGCCTGAGCACCAGAGTCACTCCAGTCTCACAAATGTGCTCCACCAGCACCTTCCCATGGGTGGCCCTGTGCAGAAGACCCACGCGGGTTGCACCCCGACCCAGTGTCACCACCCAGAGAGCTCAGAGATCATCTCTCAGTGGAGCCGCTTGGCAAGGGGGTGCTTATAGTCCTCAGCAAAGACGCTTCTGCAAACAAAGCGGATCCCAACCGGGTTTTAGAAGAAGGCGGGAACTTAAATAAATCATGGCCCGAAACAGGCTGCTGCCCGGAAGGCACAGGGCGCGTGCAGCAGCCACAGACACGCGGTGGGAAAGCGTTCACACTCTTAGGCACCCATGACCTTAACCAAGTTAAGGAAACCCAATTGCTACAAAGTGAGAAAGAAAAATCGGCGGAATCTTCCAGAAACCTAAAACATGTACAGAAAACTGAAGAACAGCGTGAACATGAGAGCCACTGAAGCTGCCTGGAAACGATCGCTTCAGGTTTACAGCATTTCCTTCCAGCCCCGAACCTGGAAAAACAGAAGAGAAATCACACTCACCCCTGAGCAAACCTGAAGGCGCGTGTGTCCCTGGGCTCCTCGATTCAATTAGCTTTGAATAGGATGCATATTTCTCCCACTCACTATGTCTCCTTCTCTTTTCGTAGCCTTTCTCCACCAAAGAAGTGGAGACTCAGAGCTGCGGAGACTCTTGCAGTCTTTGCAGGAGGCTGGAGCCCAGGAGAACAGAACAGCCTTTGGTGGAAGACTGAGCTCCAAACTAGACTGGGGCCAGGGATACAGTCAGGGCTTCCTCCAGCTCCTCCTCCTCCTCCTCCTCCCTCCCAGACCCCTCCCCTCCCCCTCCTCACTGCAGAGCTGACCCAAACTGTAAATGAAACCAGACTCCTGCACTCTGTTTCTTCTGGCCCCCGCTCAGGCTGATGTCACCCTCTAAAGGCTGTCTTCACCCTACATTCGTTCAGCTGGATTCCTACAAACCCCAACTCTTTAAAAAAAAAAAAAAAAAAAAAACTGACCACTTCTACTCGTCACCTTTTGGGCTGGGCCCTTGGCGGCAAAAAGAATAAATTTTGGAATTTCTTCATGGGTATCCATGGTTTTCCTGCAATGTTTTCCAACACCATCTGAAAGGAAAACAGGAAATGCGGTCCCCCCTTACCCTCACCACACCCTCCCATTTCTTCTTGAAGTTTCTGAATTGAGACTTCTACTAATAACCTCCCCTTTCAAATAGAAAAACCAGCAATTAAAATCGCCTTGGCTTTCCGTTAACCAAAGCTCTGTTCACCAGTGAAAAGGAAAAAAAAAAAGGAGGCTACATTTCTTTTAGCTTCTATATATAATGATTCTGATTGTGGAGCTTATAGGCCCCTTCTAGGCACAGACAGGGGTAATGAAAATGGTTATCTTGCTCAAAGCTTCAGGAAAATTCTTGAGTAAGAACTTCTGTTTCTACAAAGCTTTGCATATTTCAAAACATTTCAGTATACATTCTCTCCTTTATCACAAACATCAACACCCTAAGGCCTTTTAAATAGAGAGATGTCTTTTTTTTAATTGGGTGAAACTGTGGTCCCATTTTACAGATGAAAGAAACAATGTTCAGAGAGAGTAAGCTGCATGATCATTGTCCGGTCTGGATCAGTGGCAGAGCGCAAATGGCAACCCCCGCCGTGGCCATCCCCAAACTTCTCACTTCTCTCCCACCACGTGGTCCTTATGAAAAATCCATTAATGTGAAATATCAAGAGGCATCCCAAAGGTTTTCTTTCTGACTTTGAGATCCTTCTGAACCAAGTTGGAAGAGTAAATAAATCATTAGGTCCTTTCCATGGATTATCTCCCTCCGATTTAGGGAAGAAAGGAGACAGTGCCCCAGAGGGAATGCCTGCTCCCCTCTGCAGCTCCAGGGCTCCCTTCCTCGCCCATAAAGGGGCCCAGTCCATCTCTGCACCAAAGGGCTCACTTGCAGAGCACTGGGGCAGGGAACAAGGATGGAACCTGAGTTATGGGGTTCTTAGATGAAGACACGCTGAGCAGAGGCTCCAGGTATAGAACTGCGCTGCCTGCATGATATGTGGAAGGATAACACGTCCCTGCGGGGACATCCAGCTCTCTGCCCTCATCCTCTCTGCACACTGCAGGCATGGACTCAAGCCCCTACAGAGACCTGGGATACTTGCTGTCCCCCTCTTGGTGAGAGTCTGCAAGTTCAGCACTCGGAGGACTATTTCTCCCAGACACATTGTCTGCTGCAAAGAAGACAACCTTTGATTACAACCCCATGCTTCAAGCAGCTCAGCAAACTGAGGTTAACTGAACAAGCACGTTTTAGGTAT
Organism: Sapajus apella; assembly: GCF_009761245.1. Lineage (NCBI taxonomy): Eukaryota > Metazoa > Chordata > Mammalia > Primates > Cebidae > Sapajus > Sapajus apella. Next base: position 2,929,398 of record NW_022436950.1, on the reverse strand, counting down.
TTCCACTCCACGGTTTCTTTCAAATACAAATACACTATTTTTTTTACAAAATCGCTAGGCATATGCATTCCTTGATATTAAATGTTTCTATTACAGTTGACCTCGTATCCATGGGTTCTGAATCCATGGATTTAACCAACTGTGGTTCAGAAATATTTTTTTAAAGTGGATGACTGCATCTGTACTGAACATGTACAGACTTTTTTCCTTGTCATCATTCTCCAAAAGACACAGTATAACAACTGTTCACATGGCATTTACACTGCATTAGGCATTATAAGTAATCTAGAGATGACTTAGAGTACATGGGAGGATGAGCACGGAAGTACGTAAGATTATATGCAGATACTACATCATCTTATTTCAGGGATTTGGGCCTCCATGGATTTGGATATCCACAGAGGACCCTGGAACCAGTCCCCCATGGATACCAACAGATGACTACATTTAAATAGCTAGGACAAGAAATCCTTTAGAACAAGATTTAAAGAAATAAAAGCTCCCGTTCAGTAGGAAACCATAATCTTTAATATTTAGCTGCACCTAATCATTGATGATCCAGATCCTCTTCAGCACTGCCCGTGGCTCTAGAAACTTCTGGAGGCTGGTGGTAAATCTCCCTTCTGCTAACAAGAGAGAATTTTGGCTCTATCGCAGCTTTATTCCTTAATCACCAGTATGTGGAATCTCACTTAAATTTCCAGTTCCTCTCTGCCACCTGATCCCAGGAGGAAAAACCACCTCAAAAGTTAGAGCTGCCCTAAATGCCCCAAGCCCTGGATCTAAGCCTGGCTATCGGTGGGACCTCATAAGTCGCTGAATCTCTCGATTCTGTTTCCCCTTCACTGCAGGCTTGAACCGGCCCTTGGCATCTCTTCCCATTTCCTTTCCATATCTTTTCTTTAACTACACAAGTTAGCAAGTTTATAACTCCATTTCCCAAGCTCCCTTGTAGCTGTGGCCCTGATGGGGATGAGGTTTCCCCACCAGATACACGGCTGTGGGACTGGAAGGTGGCTGAGGCATGGTGATTTTCTGAGACTTGGGCTGGCCTTTCTCCTGTTGGCAAGGACAGTGTGGAAGGTGCCATGGGTGCCTCTGGAAGACCCCTTCAGATGGGAGTCAGATGCTAGTGGTTCACACCCAAGCTCTCTCCTTGGGGACTGTTCATGGATGCTGGGAGCTGCCTCTTCTGGAGACATTGGGATATGTGGGGTGGGTGGAGTTCTAAGATGACCCCCAGGAGTCAAGCCTTTGTGTAACTCCTCCCTCCCACCTTGAGTGGGAATGAAACCTGAGTCCTGATTCCAGTGTTTGAACATGACAAAGGTAAATGGTGTCCCTTCCTAGATTAGGTTACAGTTAGGTCACAGGAAGTCACCCAGGGATCACAGAAGCCTCTGTCTTAGGAAATGGCAGAGAGAGATTATCTTGCAGCTTGCTGGGGTCTGGATGTCAGGTCCCTCAAAAATCTGTATGTTGAAATTCTAACCCCCAAAGTGATGGCATTGGGAGATGGGGCCTTTGGGAGGTTATGAGGTCCTAGCGGAGAAGCCCTGATGACTGGAGTCAGCGCCTTATAAACAAGGACATGGAGAGACCACTCTACCCTCCCACCACATGAGGACACAGAAGGAAGGTGTCGTGCATGAGCCAGGAAGCAGGACCTCTGCAGACACCGAATCTGCAGGCACGTTGATCCTGGGCTTCTCAAACTCCCGAACATGATAAATAAATTTCTGTTATTTAAGTCACCCAGTTTATGACATTTTGTTACAGGTGTCCAAATGGACTAAGACACTGGTCTTGATAAAGTGAGCTGCCATCCTTAGAGGGCCAATGGCAAGGAAATGTGGGGGCCTCTGGGAGCTGAGAGCAGCTCCTAGCAAGCAAGGAAGCAGGACCCCCCAACTCGACAACCACAAAGGCCTGACTTCTGCCAATATCTACGTGATTTCAGAAAGAAATGTAGTCTCCCAAACGGATGTTTCAGCCTCTGAGACCCCAACAGAGGACCCAGCGAAGCAGGCCCGAATTCCTGACCCAGGATGCTAAATGTATGTTGTAAGTTGCTAACTTTGTGACAATTTGTTACACAGCAGCTGATAACTAGTAAAGGGTTATAGCCCATCTCCCTTGGGGTGGCCCACAGCCAATGATGTCTGATGTGGGATACCAGAGCACCCTGTCTCAGGCTCTGCTTCAAGGAACTTGAACAACTCCAGGCCATTACCCCTGGGCCAGAAAACCTTGGCAGCAGGATTCCCACTGCAGAACTGCCCGTGGGACCAGGCTGACTTCTCAGAGTCCACTCCTTGCCTGGCTTCCTCTCTGCCCTTGTCCTCCTTCCTGCCTTCATTCTAGGTCTCCCCTGGGAGCTCTCCGTCAGTAATCACTTGCACAGCACCCCATCTCAGGCTCTGCTTCCAGGAACTTGAACACACACAGAGTCATAGGGAGGCCGATATGAAGACTCCAGCTCCCTGAATGTTAAGAGGCAGTGGCAGGCAGTGTAGCGGACTCAGCATCCAAGTTCCATCACAGGCTCTAGCTCTGGGACTTGATGGGAAGTTGTGGCCACAGCAGTAGCAGCTGCCACACCCCACATCTCAGCATCCAGACAGTTGCTGAAGGGTACCTCAATCTGCATCCTCTAAGCCCTGTACTGCAGCTGTGCAGTGCATTCCTAAGTTCAGTCTCTCCAGTGCAGGCTCCTATTTCCCTGCCTCCCAGAATGGACCAGAGGGTTTGTGCTGGGATGTCCTGGGAGTTATTCCTGGAGGCCCAGCTCAAGTCCACTCTTCTCACCCTCCCAACCGGCTCCCGGTGATGGATCTGCAATCATGTTAATAGATTTGCTTGTTGCAGTGAGGCTGGAGTTTCCTCTCTTTGAAGAGGATGTATGTGAGATTCCAAAGACAGTAAAATGCTCCACAGAGGCAACTAGACCTATTTCAAGACAAGAAGAATTAGAAGCCCAACCAAGGAAGAGGACTTGAGGCTGCCACTGACCCACAGGCAGAGGTCAGCTGGGATTTCTCATTCCATCCCTGTGCCTGATTTAAGCCTCCTTCAGTAGCGAAGTGGAAAGTTAGCAGCTCTCTGGGAATGAGGCCCTAGTGCCTTCTTTGCTACTAACTCACCACAGGTCTTGGGCACGTCAGCCAAGCTTCCTGCACTCAGTTTTCTCATTTGCAGAGTGAGTGGTAGCTGTGCTCAGTAATGTCCAGAATCATCCAGCAATAACCCCCCGAGGATCTGGGCTGCATCAGCCATATTCATCTCTGCCTCAACTTCTTTCACTGCCCCAATTTGCAAATTTCAAAGCTCCCACCTCTAGATTCAGCCCCACTCAGCCCCAGTTTCAAAAACAAGGAGAAATGCCAGATATAGGTGATAGGGAGGAAGGCAGCAAATCACACTGCCATGTGTGTACCTATGCAACAATCTTGCATGTTCTTCACATGTACCCCAAAGCCTAAAATGCATTAAATAAATAAATAAATAAATAAATAAATAAATAAATAAAGCATGGATGGACCAGCTGCCACTCCCTATTCCCTAAGCACTTCATATGAACATGTTGGTGTGAATCTTTCCTACTCTATTCTACTGCACAAGTGATCCTGTTTCTGTGATTTTTGAAAGTCTAAAACCACATGGCACTTCACTTCGGGCTACTAAAACACAGCAGGCTATGAGGGAGGTGTGGTGCCAGCGATGGACAGAGAGCTGTCAGGTCATGCGTCTAGACCAGTACTTCTCTTATTTCAGGAATACCCTTCCCCTACTTTGATCACGGGTTCAAATGAGAGCTGCCATCTTCCAGAAAAACCCTCTAGCATCACCTCTACCAGGTGATCCAGAGTTGGTGAGCTCATCCCCAAGCTGCTAGCTTGCTCCTTAGAGCCAGCCAGTCTCAGGCCCTCTCTGATAATACCAGGAGCTGCCGTATTTGCTACCATTTGGAGGAAGTCAGCCAGGGAGAGCAAATCAGAGAGAAGTGAAGGGGAGACAGAGTGCAATTGGCTTCCTGACTGCAGACATCCTGTCTATACCAGTTCAAGTTAAAATTCCAACACTTACAGCCAAAACACCCTGCTTGATGCACTCATACAATCTGTTCAAAGAAGACACATTTCTGAAATAAGTCCTGGACTAGCAGATCAGTCAAGACATTACACTAATTCCCACTGTAATGCCACGATTTCTTCTGCTGTGGTAAAAGTATAACTGTTCTTGATTTTTCTTGACTTTTCTTAAAAACATTTTTTTCATCAAAATAGGCAGGATCGGGAGGCCGAGGCAGGTGGATCACCTGAGATCAGGAGTTCGAGACCTGCCTGGCCAACATGGTGAAACCCGGTCTCTACTAAAAATACAAAAATTAGCTGGGTGTGGTGTCAGGCGCCTGTAATCCCAGCTTCTTGGGAGGCTGAGGCAGAAGAATCACTTGAACCCAGGAGGCAGAGGTTGAAGTGAGCCGAGATCAGGCCATTGCACTGCAGCCTGGGTGACAAGAGGGAAACTTGGTCATAAATAATAAATAAATCAGGCAGGAAGGGAAGTCTTTGTCTCTGTGCAACACAAAAGCCTGGAATATAAAGTAGATGTCAAATATGTTTCCTAAAGCGTCAACCTCGCGAGACACGGATGAGAACCGGGGGTCCTAAAGTGAGTCTTTTAGCATACAGGAAACACCTTATTAAAATAAACATTCTTGTGAAGAAAAGTCTAACAAACAATTCTATAGTCACCTTGAATGATTAATTTTGGGGGTACATGTGAACCTGGACATTTGAGGGGGATGAGAAGATTGTACTAAAGAGAATGTGTCAGGTTTTAGCTGGCACTAGGAAAACCGGTGTAAAATTGCCCAGTTAAAAATACAGCATTTTTCCTAGAATTTTGTGAGCTATAAACCATGCTCAGCTGATTAATTTTAAGGATGTCAAACCCAAATGTGAGAAGATCCAAGAAACTTTTTGCAGTTGATTGGAATTCCAAAATTTTAGCAAGGAGAGGTTTGGTTTTATAATTATAGTGCGACACCAAAGTGCCAATTTGGGTTTTTTCAGTTTGAAATATAAATTTCCATGTGTGAAAGATGGGTGGACCAGTTCCTTTATTTAACAATCTTAGCCTTGTGATGAATTTTCTCTTAGGCACAAAGTCAGATGTCTACTCATTTTAGCTTCAAAGTCATCTCAGTTCCTTCATCCCTTCACTTACTCAACAAATGTGCACTGAGAAGCTATTGTGTGGGGAGGCTCCGCCCCAGGAAGCGGAGGTGATGCCAAGATGAAGCAGGGGCGACCTCAAGGCTCTCTGCAGACCCGCGGGGACCCGGCTCGGGGGCACGCACAGGACGGGCCGATGCTGGGGACGCCGGGAGAGGGCGCCCTCATTTCCACCTGAGAGGAGACCCGAGGACCGCGTGCACTGGAAATCCGATCTGCAGTGATAAGAGCAGATCCTCAGGAACCGGAGGCTCCCGTTACTTTCCAACACTGAGCTGAGGCTGAGAGCACAGGGAGGACGGGGGTTTCAGTGGGGAGGACCTGGGCCCCTAGATCCCCACCCCACGCTGACCCCTCCTCCCACCTCACCCCGAGATTAATTTCAAGAGCAAGTAAAGCAGAGAAGCCCCAGACCCAGGGACAACAAGCACAGAACACGACCCGGGGGAGACCTACAGCAGGTGAGGGAAAGCGGAGGGGGGTTCAGGAAAGTGCTTCCCCGGAAGTGGAGGGGGTTCAGGAAAGTGCTTCCCCGGAAGTGGGGGGGG
>NW_022436950.1:2890400-2923210 GCF_009761245.1 Sapajus apella | reverse complement strand
GGGGGGAGGTTCAGGAATGTGCTTCCCCTCCAAGCCCTGCCCCCTCGGCCAGCATCCCGGGCAGCAGTGGGCACGCACTCTCTGTGTCAGTTTGCTGGGGCTGCGGTAACAACGTGCTACCATCAGGGTCATCTGGAACAATAGAAACTTATGAACTTACTGTTCTGGAGGCTGGGAGTCTGAAATCAAGCTGTTGGCGAGGCCCCACTCCCTCCAGGCCTCTAGGGAGGCTCCCTCTCTGCCTCCCCCAGCTCCCGGTGGCTCCGAGCGTCCCTTAGCTTGAGGCCCCCTCACTCTGATCTCTGCCTCCGTCTCTACAAGGCTTCTCCCTGTGTCTGTCTTCATATGGTGTTCTCCTCTGTGTCTGTCTCTCCTCTTCTGTCAGGCCCTCGGTCATATGTGATTAAGCCCCTGCCCCACTCCAGCATGATGTCATCATCATCTAAATAATTATATCTACAATGACCTCAGTGCCAAATAAGGTCATATTCTGAGATACTAGAGGCTAAGATTTGAACAAATCTTTCTGGGGGGACACAATGCAATCTGTAACACTCTCCCAGCAGAAATGGGAAAGCTCCTCCATGGAGAAAGTGACTAGACCAAAAGAAAAGATAGAAGATGCTAATATATAAGGTTCCCCCCATCACCCCCCAAAACATAGGTAAGTCTTCAGCCATTGAGAAACTCACTACCCACCAAGTTCCACCCATAAATACAGAGCTTCTGATTAGCTTTTCGGTGACTCGTTCTCAAATATGAACAGCCAATCACACCCTCTAAGGATATCCCAAAACAAGTAGCAGAAATGTAAATGAAAGAGGGAAAGAGGAAGGAAGGTAAAAAGGAAGGAAGGAAAGGAGGGAGGGAGGGAGGGAAGGCAGGCCAACAGACTTGGAGGAAATAGACAATGCAGAAAAAAGAGAAAACTGTTCTATAGAGAAACAATGAATTCACAGGATAGAAGAAAAAACACTAATGCATGAAGCAAGACAGGAATGTTACTTTTGAAATGAGAACATTTACAGACTAAAAAATCTTTTTTTGTAATTTTAGTAGAGACGGGGTTTCACCATGTTGGCCAGGGTAGTCTAGAACTTCTGACCTCAAGTGATCCACCCACCTCATCCTCCTAAAGTGCTGGGATTATAGGAGTGAGCCACCGTGCCTGGAGTGATGGCAGGTGCCTGTAATCCCAGCTACTTGGGAGGTTGAGGCAAGAGAATCTCTTGAACCTGGGAGGCAGAGGTTGCAGTAGGTCAAGATCTGGCAACTGCACTCCAGCCTGGGCGAAGAGCGAGACTCCATCTCAAAAGAAAAAGAAAAGAAATCTTTTAGAACTCGAAAATACCACAGCAAAAATTAAAAGTCAATAGAAGTTTTTGGAAGATTAACTTGAGAAAATCTCTGAGAGCGTATAATAAAAAGTCAAAGAGAGATAATAAAACAGGAAAGCCTAGAAAATTACAGGCTCATCCAGGAGGTCCAACATCTGAGAAACAAAAGTGACAGAATGAAAGAACAGAAAACAACAAGAATGAGATGATCAAATAAGTAATATGGGAAAATTTCCAGAATCGGACAGTGTGAGTTTCCAGATCGAACAGTGAAACAGTGAATGAAAAAGAATCCTCATGAGGAAACATCCCTGTCACACTTCACAACACTGATAATAAAGAGAATATCCTAACAAGTTAAGAAAGTTAAAAAGAAAAACAAGATTGCATGGGTTTCTACAAAGCTTCAGGAATCAGAAAGCCTATCAGACATTCTCAACAGCAGCACTGTAAGGAAAGAGCCAAGGAACAATGCCTGTGAAAGCCTGGAAAGAAAATATTTCCAACCTAAAATTTTATATCCAACCATTAATCAAATTCACTATTAGGTAAGATGTCAAAAGTTATTATGCGTTATCTTTGCTCAGGAGTTCACTAAAAGATGTGTTACACTGAGGATGTGTTATTCCAAGTTGAGAAATAAATCAGGAAAAAGGAAAACAAAGGTTCTGGAAGACAGGGATCTTAGAGAAGATGCTTTGCCAGCCAAAACCATTTCTCCTCGCAATTCAGTGAGAATTTGGCGGGTGGCAAAGGAAGCAAGTGCAGACTTCTCCATTCACTCTTCTGATGAGTGTCTTGAGCCTCCTCTTTCCCATGAGTCTCTGGTGCAACAGGAGAGCTTCATGTCACACCAAAATGTGTCGTTCCACATAATTTGAGAATTTCATCATTGAATGTATCCTGAGAGGCCATCTAGCACAAATCATCATCCTACAGATGAGGAAACTGAGGCAAGAAGAGACCATGACCGGCTGGGCCCCAGGAAGGTCTAGCTGCAGATTCACTGTAGAGCCTCAGCCTCCAGCTCCCAGCCCTGCCAGTCCCGTCTCTCCTGACAACCTTCTCATCTTTCTGTGGTTCTCCATGTGGGCTGCTGCATACTCTCTCGCCCTTAACCACAAACTTCCTGAGGAGAACATTGAGTTTTTCTCTATTCTGCCTATTTTCACCCTCAAAATGTTTTTACTATTTTTTTCTTACTATGTCAATCTTTGGTAGAAGACAAGCTATAATGAGACTTCTTCCATATTGTAAATCAGTCTTGATTTTTCCCTCATGTCACCTAAGTGACACTGAGTCACATCCCTGCAGTGTTCATGGAAGAAACAGCCTTCTTCCACTCTTTTGTCCTTGCTGGCTTTCTAGTCCTCAGCCCATATCCAAGATGGAAATAGTTGAAGCTTCTATACAGTTGCTTGAGATGACAAGCCTCCAAGATACTGAACACATACAAAAATTACAGGCAGAATAAAGACAGGGTTGAAGGAAAAATTCCTTTATCCTATTGGCTTCCAAATAAACATAAGTTTGTCCCTAACTTGGTGAGAATTTTTTGCAAAGGCTGCTGAGTAGCCCTGTGGGACTCTGGGGGTTGTCAGTGCCCTGAATCCACTTACAACCCAGAAAGAAGGCCCCTACCCAGCAGGCGGAGCCCATGCTCACTGGAGTCCCTCGCATTGCACCACTCCCTCACCTCTTGCCCATGCTTTCGGTGCCTCTGTCTCTATTCTACTGTCTCTATAGTATCTGACTTTTTTTGCTTTTTTAAAAAAGTCTTACTGCCACCCAAGCTGGAGTGCAGTGACACAAGCTCAGCTCACTATGGTGTCTGCCTCCTGGATTTCAGCAATTCTTCTGCCTGAGCCTCTCGAGTAGCTGGGAGTATAGGCATGGGTCATCATGTCCAGCTAATTTTTTGTATTTTTAGTAGAGACAGGGTTTCACCATGTTGGCCAGGCTGGACTTGAACTCTTGAGCTCAAGTGATCTGCCCACCTCAGCCTCCCAACGTGCTGGGATTACAGTCATGAGCCACTGCGCCCTACCTAGCACCTGAAATTATTAACACTTCTTCTATTGCCATTCTGAGCTTATTCCTTGGGCTTAAGATGACCAGGATGTCAGAAATTAGGATCTATACAAGGAAAAGAAGAGCTAACATCTTTGTAGAACTTGATTAAATGATTCTAAAATTCACAAGGGACCCAGAATATCATGTAAAAGTAGAATAGAGCTGGAGGACTCACTCTTCCATTCCAAAACTTACTACAAACCAACAGGAATCAAGAGCATACGGGACTTACATAAAGATAGACATATAGATTAATGAATCGAACAAGGCCCAGCAATAGACCCTTACATTTATGTTTAATTGATAACTAAACATTTACATTTATGTTCAACAAGGGCACTAAAACAACGCCAAGGGAAACGATTGTCTTTCCAATCATTCTTGGGACAACTAAATATTCACACCCAAAAGAATGAACTTTGATCCCTACCTCATGCCACATATAAAAATTAACTCAAAATTAATCAAATAACTAAATGTGCCTTGATTCAGTGGCTCATTTTTATAATCTTAACACATTGGAGGCCAAGGTGAAAGGATCACTTGAGCCCAAAAGTTTAAGACCAGCCAGGGCAACATAATGAGACCACATCTCTACAAAAGATTTTAAATATTAGCCATACATGGTGGCACATACCTGTAGTTTCAGCTACTCAAGAGGCTGAGGTGGCAGGATTGCTGGAGCCCTGGAGGTTGAAGGTGCACTGTGATCACACCACTGCACTCCAGCCTGGACCATGGAGAAGGATCCTGTCCCAAAAAAAAAAAAAAAAAAAAAAAAAAGGTGGTGGTGAGGCCCGGTCATAAGAGCTAAAACTATAAAACTCCTAGAAATAAATATAGGGGTAAATCTTCACAACCTTAGATTAGCCAATGGTTCTTTTTAGATGCAACACACACACACAAAAAAAAGCAACAAAACTTAAAATAGAAAAATTGGACATTTTCAAATTTTAAAATGATTGTGTTTCGAAAGACACTTAAGAAAGTGAAAAGTCACCTCACAGAATGGGAAAAAAATGTTTGCAAATCACATATCTCACAAGAGATTTGTATCTAGAATATATCATGAGCTCTCGCGACTCAATAATAAAAAGACAACCCAGTTTGTAAAATGGACAAAGTGCCTAAACAGACATTTCTCCAAAGAAGATATACAAATGGCCAATAAGTGTACGAAAAGATGCCCACGGTCACCAGTCATCAGAGAAAGGCAAATCAAAACCACAAAGAACTGCCACTTCCAATTCACTAGGGTGACTTAGATAACAAGTATTTATGAGAATACAGAGAAACTGGAACTCCTCCCCACTGCTGGTGGGAATGTAAAATGGTGCAACTGCCTCAAAAAAACATTCTGGCAGTTCCTCCAAAGGATCAACATAGAGTTACCCTATGACCCAGAAATTCCACTCCTAGGTATACACCCAAGAGAATTGAAAACAAATGTCCACACAAAAGCAAAAAAGAAAAAAAAGTTTATTTTTAGTAGCATTATTCATAACAGGCAAAAAGTAGAAACAACTCAAATGTCCAAGTGATGAATGAACAAACAAAATGTGTTATATCCATCCAATGGAATATTAGTCATCTATTGAAAAGAATGAAGTGTTGACACACGCTACAACATGGATGAACATTGGAAACATTATGCCAAGTGAAAGAAGCCAGACACCCAATATCACGTGTTTTATGATTCCATTCCCATGCAGTATCCAAATAGGCAAACCTGTAAAGACAGAAAAGTCAGTAGTTGCCTAGAGCTGGGAGCAGGAGGCAAGGGAAATACAGTGAGTGGAGGTGAAATGGAATGGAATGGAATCGTACACGTTGTGCATTGACACAGCAATAGAGAAGTGGGGGGCAGACTGCGGGCTAGGGGCTGTCACTGGTCTGAAGGAGAGGATGTGGATGGTTGGCTCCTCCATCTGACCATCAATTTCTCTGTGGTTAAATGAGAGTAATGCCCTCATCTTTCTGGCCTCCCAGGGCTGTCATGGAGATTGGTTGAGGGGAGTAAGTAGAAGAGACTTGAAGGCCACAGAATGTTCTAGCGAATGTAGCAAATAAAGAGCCTTGGAACTTCACAGCCATTCATACTGTTCTCTGCTTGGAACATCCTCCCCCTCTTCTCCACCCAGACACTTAATCACTTCCACTGTGCAGCCGTCCTTAGCACCCCAGTGATGCCCTCCTGCAATGGGGCTGCCAGCAGGAGTGTGCCCTACCACCGTGTCATCACTTCTGCACCCTGATAAGACCATGTGCCCCTCAAAGACAGAACATGAGCTTTCACGTTTCTGTGTCCAGCCCCCTGCTGACCACAGCACTGCGGGAGGATGAGCCCCTGCAGGAGGGAATGATGGCTCTCTGGGGTAGATAAAGAAGGCTCTAGGGAAGGGAAAGGGAGGAACAGGAACATGGGCTCCCTGCCAGGCTGTCCCAGATCCGGGATGCCATCGGCAAGTGGGCCGGGATAAGACAGGGTAGAGGACATGGCAGTGAGTAAGTGGGGAGGCAGGCGAGCAGAGGAGCCAGGCTCACCCCCCACCCACCCACCTCGGCCACAGACTGGGAGGGGTTGGAGCACTGCGTTGGGGTTGATGAGGCATCTTGGGGTGAGCAGACGACTGCCAGGCAACCGTTCACAGGAACTGGCACAGACACACCTAGTTCCACCTACCGCCTCAATCCTCCCTCAGGGGCAAAGTGAATGAGATACTCACCAAGGAAGCTGTTAGCAAAGGCGGCCACTGATTCATGGTTTATAAGCAACGGTGAAGTCCTTTTTCCACTGGCTGCAGCCACGAATGGCCAAGAAGCTGTAAACAGTAACTGTAACCATGCGTGAGCATCCCCACCTCACTGTCTCCTCGACTCACCTCTCCAGCCCCAGGCGGGGTCACTGGCCATCAGAAAACTTCCCCATGGCTTCTCACCTGCACAGTGGCCGTCTGCATCCCCAGGAAACACACATGAACACCTGCACAGACACCCAAGACGTGCATCAAATCTGCCAATCAAATTCTGGGAAAGGTGGCGAGTGGACTGCAAGCCTGTTTCTTGGAGGGACGGTAAAGGAGAAGATAATGAGGCCTCGAGTTTGCCCAGTAGGCTTTCTGGGCAGCAGCATGGCCAGGAACCTGGGGGCAATAAGGTTGATGGCATCATTGCCTCACTCATTCATTCACGCAACTAAACTGTCCCTGAGAGCTACCACGTGCCAGACTGTGCCACAGGCTAAAGGTGCAGAACAGATGCCTGCGTGTGACTCTCAGTGCAGGGGAGGGGCTTTGCACTCTCATCACATCCTCTGCACCCCTTTGTCACCTTCAGACTCCCAAGGAAGGGAGCCCATCCAGGTGCCGCCGTAGAGAGGTGCCTGGTAATCGTGCCTATTTATGGCAACCACAGTAGAAATTCTGGAGCCCAGGGGAAAAAAAAAAGCCCAGGAACATTCCCTTTCAAAAATTGTCCTGGCTGGGCTCATGGCTGCAGGATGGCTTACAGCTCTGCCCCCTGTAACGTGGCTAAGGATGAGGACTCCGGTGGCCATACCATTGGTTACTCCCACTCCCACAAGGGATCCCTGGGATCCATGGTGGGAGAGCCCACCTCCCAGCTGCTGCTAAGGGCTTGTATATGTAGCCTTCCCTGGAGGATCATCCCTGAGCAACAGCAGCCCCTTCCCAGAGGTCCCAGTGAGTATGTCCCCCTCCAAGGAAAGCCCAAAGCCAAAGACTGGCAGAGGCAGGTGTGCCAAGCGCTAGGGGGCAAACCTAATGAATGCTCCTGAGCCCTGAGAGCCGGCTCAGCTGTCCTGCCCCCACACACACCCTGCCCCGCTTCCTCCGGGGCCTCTCCTGCTCCCCTCCCTCCTGTGCTAGCTTCTCCTTGATCAGTCACTTACACTGAGGATTTGTCTCAGGCACTGTTTCCAGGGAGCCAGACCTAAGACAAGTGTGAGCCAGAGGGTCTGAATCAAATCTCAGGTGCACTGAGTCACCTGGGGCCAAGTACTCAACCTCCCCAGGCCTCAGCGTCCTTCTCTGTAAAATAAGGATAAGAGTCACACTTGCACATAAGGGTGCAGTACAGAGTACATGCGTGCATAACACTTAAAGTGGTCGGAACACACCTGGACCATCAAAAGCACCTGGAGGAGACATCAGTTCTTACCCCTGTAGCCGGCAGGTTGTCTGTCTCAGCTACAAATAAGGCACTCCACACTCATTTACTCAACCTTCTGTGGACCATCATAGCCCAACCCAGTCAAGCACCTATGCTTCATGGTAGGCATGTCCATTTCAAGGTGTCTTATTCAGAGGCTGAGATGGAAGGATCATTTTCAAGGTGAAAATAGGAAGAACTGATGACACTTAAATAAATAAGCCCGGCCTTTGTGGGATGCTTTGAGCAGCGCAGTGCTGGCAAGCCTGGCTGCTCATCGGAGTCACCTGTGGCGAGGGGGGGCGCTTATTAAAACTGCCAGCTCCCCTACACCCTCATCTCCCACCCCTTCCCCAGCTTCACCCCTGAAAGTCTAATTCGGTCTGGTCAGCTGGGGTCATAAAAGCCTTCCTGGAGGGAAGGATGTGTAGGAGTTATTCAAATGGAGCAGCCATGCGGGGGCAGGACACCCAGCAGAGGGGACTGTGAGAGCCACGGTGTGGGCCCTGGAACCCTGTGCTGGATGCAGAGAACCACAAGCATTTCCTTGCGGCTAGAAAGTGAGTGGGGGTGGCAGGAAGTGGTGAGGGGGAGGGGCTTGCAATGCCAATAATGGCCACACTCCGGGGTGCTCGCAGCCCCTGCAGATCCCGGGCCCTCCTTCCTCATGCCTCAGTCCTCCCCTGTCACCCCCAGAGATAACAAACAAAGGCCTGCAGCAGCATGGGGATGACAGTGACTTTAGAGACCTCAGAGTCTGCGAGAAGCTTCCCTGGCTGCGTCCCTCATCCCTTTAGGACCTGCAGGGTCCATCTTTGCTGGGTGAGGTGCAGCTGAACTAAGGGTGAGCTGCTTTCCTCTGCGGCCGCAGGACTCGCAGACCATGGGGCCCCAGGGCAGGCAGCGGTGGTCCCCTGGCTTCTGCGTGGCTGTGCCGGCCCACCCTTATAGGGACAGTGTCACGGGCAGCAGAACTTCCAGCATTTTCAGAGGAGCTAGAAATCCCACCTTTTGTGTGAGATTTGAATTTTTAAATGCTGGAGCAAATTTTTTCTCTGAAGCAAAACACATTTGTAGAGTCACGACCTCTGCCAGGGAAGTAGGACGGAAGCTGGAGCCAGAACCTGAGGACAGGTCTCAGTTCTGTCCCTTTCTGTCCCCTGGCTCACCAGCAAGGGAGGGGGTGAGCCAGAGGGTCTCTCGGTGCCTTCCCAGCTGTGCATGCCTGACCCCTCCTCTTGTCATCCAAAATGTTTAAAATCCTTCAATTTTCTGACCGCCTCTTGGTGTGATTCTATTAGAGCATTAACTGAATTACAAGTATGTCTGTTCAAACAAGGGTCTGGCCAGTGAAATTTTAACCAACTACCAGATTTCCAACAGTTTTCCATTGACCCATATATTAAAATAGTAGGAGGCTTTGGTCTCATGCGGCTTCTGGAGAAGCCTGCACACGGCAGGAATGATGGCCCCGTTGTGGAATTTCACTAGGCAACAGGCTCCAAACAGAAAATGTTAGCACTTTTGAGGACAAATACAGTGTTTCGGGTACACTCCCCCCACCCCTTCCCTTTATCTAGTTTCTGCTCTTTCTTTGCTCTTTTTACTATTCCTTTTAAGGGTTCGTGTGTATTTTTATTACCGTAACTTCAGTAGTACCCACCCCTGCCAAAATGCTCCCTCTGACTTTACACACTGCTGAAAATTATCTTGCTGGCCTCTTCTTTGGAGTACAGCTCTGCCCTGTTGAAACGCTCAGCCAGGAGGGGCACCGAATTCCTGCTTTATCACCAGAGTCTGAGTGTTCAAAGAGTTGCTCATGGGGTGGGTGTGGGGGTGGAGTGGCCATGCCAGACAGCTGGTCAACCCCAGAGGAAGGCCAGCCCCAGGAGGGAGCAAGACCATTGTAGGGTCCAGCCAAGGGTTTGTGAGCCTGAAGATCGATTCAGACAGTTGTGCCGTCCTAAGGGAGGCACACATACACCTCGAAGAGAAGCTGCTCCACCACCGCACCCTCTCCGTGCCCTGCGGAGGGTAAACATCTCCTAAATGAATGCAAATGAAAGGCTGCCCCTTCATACCCTTGACTATCCCACCTGTGAGTGGCCAGGAGCAGAATGGTCCCCTGGAGATCCAACAAGGTGGCTGTTTCCCTCATAGTCATCCGTAAGGCTCTACAGAAAACTCACTCCACAGGGATCAGGCCAAAAGGAGGTGCCAGGAGTTTAGAGGGTATCATGGGTTGGGTGGTGGCCCCAAAAATGCATATCCTAACCCCTGAACCTCAGAATATGGCCATATTTTGGAAGGGGGTCTTTGCAGGTGTAATTAAGAATTTTGAGATGAGATGATCCTGGACTGCCTGGGTGGGCCCTAAATCCAACAAATAGCGTCCTTAGAGAGGGGGAAGAGAAAGGACTCGTAAGGGAAGCAGGAGAGGAAGGCCCTGTGAAAATGGAGATATTGGAGCCAAGGAATGCCAGAGCCACCAGAGCCAGAAGAGGCAGGAAGGATTCTCCTCTAGAGCATCTGGAGGGGCACAGCCCTGCCCACACCTGGATCTCAGACTTTTGGACTCTGAAACTGTGAGAAAATGCATTTCAAGCCATCAAGTTCATGGTGATTAGTTATCGAAGCCACAGGAAACTAAGAGAGGGTGTCACCCTTAGAAGGGGTCCCATGTGTAATCCCAGCGCTTTGGGATGCCAAGGTGGGCAGAAGGCAGGCAGATCATGAGGTCAGGAGTTCGAGACTAGCCTGGCCAACATGGTGAAAGCCCATCTCTACTAAAAATATAAAACATTAGCTGGGTGTGGTAGCAGGCACCTGTAATCCCAGCTACTCTGGAGGCTGAGGCAGGAGAATCACTTGAGTCTGGAAGGAGGAGGTTGCAGTGAGCTGAGATTATGCCAATGTACTCCAGCCTTGGTGGCAGAGTGAGACTCCATCTCAGAAAAAAATAAAATAAAATAAACAAAAAAAATTTTTTTTAAAAAAAGAAGGGTCCCTTGGCACCTTGCCCAGTAAGGACAGGAGTTTACCTGGGACATGGGGAGGATCAGAGAAGTGGCACTGGCTGGAGGTGACCTAAGCACTGAGCCCATTTCTGTGGGCAGCCCCAGAGTCAGCCACAGTCAGTAGACCAGAGAAAGGCCACTCCATAGAACAGCTTTTGGAGACCCAGGAGCCTGGCAGATGCTGCACCCACCCAGGACAGCTTGCTAAGGCATCAGTCATCGCCAGAGTGACCCACAGGCTGCCAGCTCCAGATGGTGTCTGCCAACCATCCATCCACAATGTAAGCCCATTAAGGACCCCATCCTCCTCCTCGGACCTAATTGTTCAGCCACCCTGGGGAGACAGCCCCATAGCCCCATAGGTCACTTCGCGCCTGGATTTGAGGAAGAAAGGAGCTGGTATACTTGAACTGTGGGGCCAGGCTGTGTGATAAACCCCTTCCAAGCAGGCATGAGTGCAGAGAATCAATACCCTGTTACATTTTATTTTTAATTTTCTAGTTTAAAAAAATACGCAGGGGAGTTCTAGTTTTAAGATACTGAAGTAGAATCTTTTCCATTCCCGTCTTCTCTCAAAAAGGACGTTTTAGCAAGGAGAACAGGGAAATAAGGACACAAAAGATATTTATAACCTTAATCCACAACACGAAAGCAGGAAGCAGGTAGATGAATGGAAAATTTACAGCAGGACCAGAAAGGATGAGGCTTAAGACTGGTGGAAGAGAGAACAATGAGAAGTAAATCCAGGAAGGCTTGGGAACTGCAGGTGACAGGTGCCGCAACCTGTGGATCCTCTACCCAGGTGACGAAGGCAGGGGATGCTGGAAATAGGGCATGTGTAAACATTTGTACATGGAGCCCTCTTGCCTGGGTTCCACACCCACCCATTCCTGCTGAGACAGGAGGTTTATTCTCTGAGGAATGTGAACCAAAGGAACCAAACCTGCAGGCACATTAGGAGAAAAGAGTGGCTGTACTGACACCCAGCAAGCCAGGAAATTGTGCATGCTAAGCATGGAAATTCCCAGTCCTGCCATCTCACCCAGATCACCAGTAGCCCCTGCCCCAATCTAGCTGGCAGTCGGAGTCCTTTTCTACAGAAACCAAACTGCTCCAGAGAAAACAGCCACAGAAATTGACCACTGGGGGTCTCTAATGAACAAGCCAGCTGGCCTGCAGGTCACCCTGCTCTAAAGCCCAAGTTACTCATGTTTAGAAAACCCCCCCACCATCATCCTGAGGCACATATATGCCTTCATGGAGGTCAAACACCAAAGGCAATCAACAAATGGGGGTGGGAGAGGTAGAGTGAGCAATAGAGAGAATAAACCTTCAAAAACACTGTATTTTATAACCTCAGTGAAAGAAAAAATAATGCACTCTTCAAATAACGGCAGGATGTTATTTTAAATTTGTTTACAGGAAGAATATTTAACTGCCATTTTAGCTAAAAAATACAAGGACCAAAACAAAAACAATAGGCCAGGCATGGTGGCTCACACCTGTAATCCCAGCACTTTGGGAGGCCAAGGCAGGCAGATTACCTGAGGTCAGGAGTTCAAGATCAGCCTGACCAACATGGCGAAACCCTGTCTCTACTAAAGAATACAAAAGTTAGCCAGGCATGGTGGTAGGTGCCTGTAATCCCAGCTACTCAGGACACTGAGGCAGGAAAAGTTGCTTGAACCTGGGAGGTGGAGGGTGCAGTGAGCCAAGATCATTCCACTGCACTCCAGCCTGAGCAACAGAGCAAGCCTTTATATATATATACATCAAAAATGATAGACAATAAATTTAAGAAAACCTCCAAGAAGGCTGAACAAAAATAAAAGGAATTTACAGTGGAGTGGAAAAGATAAGACCATTAAAGGAATGATCTATCCCAGACACCTCAAAATGGAGAGGAGAAATTACAAAAGAAATAACACAAGAAAACTTCCCAGAATTGCAAGACTTGCATTAATAGATCAAAAGCATGTCCAGGCAAAGTGGCTCACACCTGTAATTCCAGAACTTTAGGAGGCCAAAGTGGGAGGATCTCTTAAGCCCAGGAGGTCAAGGTTGCAGTAAGCCTTGATTGAACCACTACACTTCAGCCTGGATGATAGAGCAAGACCCTGTCTCAAGAAAGAAAAAAAAAAAGAAAGAAAGAAAAAGAAAAGAAAAGGAAAAAGAAAGGGCCTAAAACAACCAACCGTTAACTCTTGCTTTACCTCTTGAATCCCACATTATAAGAAGAGATGATGTCCTCATCTTTCTTCTGTGCCTCCCTCAGTACCTTCCAGCACCCCACTCTGTGGAATCATCGTTCTTATTTTATTATTTTTTAAAATTTGGTAATATTAACATTCAATGCTGCTTCCATATGGAGTAAACTATCCAAAAATTGAATCTAAAATTTAAAAACCTATCACCGCTACACAGGGATATCACACACACACACACACACACACACACACACACACACACACACACACAGAGAGAGAGAGAGAGTAAATGTGTGTTGCCGCACAGCTGGGTAGTGTGCTGGTATTGCATTTACCTCTCTGGAAGGCCAACAGCAACTGAAAAGAAGTTGTCTCTCGACGTGAGTCCTTTTTGCACTCCACTAATTGCCTTATATCTCTTCAAGCCCCTCCAGGATCGCAATTGCTTTATCTCTTTTACCCTTTCCTCATTTCCTAGGGGCTTCTCTCAGCCTTTCCCTCCAGCCTGTGCCCCACTGCCACCATCCTTGCAGAACGTATGGTGCTCTTACAATCAAATGTACCATCTCCTAGAAGCCAGGTCTTGCTCTTCCTTAATTCAGTCTCTTCTCTTTGGGGAGAATGTCCTCCATTCACCTCCCATGGAAAGATGCTTGAGAGGTAAACTTCCTTAGCTCTTCCATGCATGAAAACGTCTTTGTTATTCCCTCACACTTGAGCAATAGTTTAAGGGTGTTGGATACTGAGTTCAAGGTGTTGAAACTAAAGCCACTTACCTTTAGAACTTGCTCTGTTGGCTTCTAGCATCCAGTGCTGCTGCTGAGGATTCTGTCAGGCTAGTATTTATTTCTTCGCAGGCCATCTTTGTCACACTCCCTATCTGTCATTGGGAATGTCTTCCCCTCCATTCTCCCTGGTCTTGCTTGTTGTCTTTTTGAGGCATGGGAGAACAAATTAAGAACAAATTGAAAAACAAAGAAGTGCCAGATGGGAGATGGAAAACATCACCTATATTACTGGAGGAGGTCAGGTTGGAGCCTCATGGTGAAAGCCAAATGAGATGGCTTCAGAAACAGGACAGTTCCAAAAACGAGACAGCTCCAGAAACAACACAACTCCAGAAACAGGACAGCTTCAGAAATGAGACAGCTCCAGAAACGGGGCAACTCCAGAAATGACACAATTCCAGAAATGACACGGTTTCAGAAACAGGGCAGCTACAGAAACTGCACAGCTCTAGAAACAGGGTATCTTCAGAAACAAGACAGCTCCAGAAACGACACAATTCCAGAAATGAGACAGCTCCAGAAATATAGTTCCAGAAATGAGACAGACTCAGAAATCACACAGCTCCAGAACTGGGCTGACTCATCCACCCAGCTTCAGTGGCACTGGGATCACAGCAGACCTCCTGACAGGGGGAGAGATTAGAAAATGCTCCTAGCAGGCAGTTCCCTCCCAAGAGGAAGAAAGATGGGGCTGCCCCTGCTCAGTAACCTTCCCACGTTTACCGTCAGAAGGGTCATGTTCTTTCCTAGAGAGAGATCCAGGAGAGGAGAGGGGAAGTGGGAGTGCCACATCAGAGAGTGACAGAGCAGCTGTCCCCCATTGCAGTCTCTGAAACTGCAGATAGTCAGACATCAGAGCTTCTGGCTTGAGCCTCTGTGGCTTTTCTCTAATATTCTTAATTTCTTGGTCTTTTTGTACTCTGTTCTGGGAGATTTCTCCTACTTATCTTCCAACACTTGGATTGGTATTTTTCCCAGACTTTTAATTTTGCTGTACCTTCTCTTGGTGACTGTTCTGTCCTCAGAGCCTGATGTTCATGCTTCACAGAAAAATTATCTTTTTACAAAATTCCCCTAAGCTACTCATTCAGATGGGGTTTGAGGGTTTGTTTTATTTCATTGTTGTTCTTGCTGGTTGTGTCTATGTGTTGGCGGGGGGAGGAGGGAGAGCCGGGTCATCTGCAAAGCAGACGAGAAGACAGAGTCAACGTGAATGAGATGTGTTGGCAGAAAAGCTTGTGATGATTAAGATCAAAGGGAGAAGGAGCCTTTCCAGCCTGCCTCCAGATTCTGAGCTGACCCATCTGTAAACCAGGCTTTGGCTCTTTGTTTCTCCTCTGGCAGATTCTATCAGACCCACCCACAGGGCTACTGGTGCTAGCTGGGGGAGGGCAGTTGCTCAGCATGGCAGAGGACGTGGTCACCTGGGACCACTGCTTGTTTAGCTCACTTGTGTCCTCTGCTCCTATTCAGGCTTCATCCCAGCTGTGCCATTTCCATGTTAAAATGAACTGCTGCAGGCACACCCAGCTATATGACTTGGCGTGTCTGACCACCAATCCTGCACTCTTAAAATCTTCAAGGCTGACCCTGATCCATCCTCCTCCCTTCCATGATATGGTGTCAGTGATTCACTGTCATGGCGGGTGGGGAGTAGAACTTCAGAGCTCTCCACTTGGTCTTCCTCATCACAATCTCTCTTACTCCATACTCCAAGGACCCAGCATGGGCGCTGAACCCACTGTCAAATCTATTGACACAATCACATATCTGGGAACTGAATGTAGAGTTAAACGCAATGCAGTAATAATGAGCCATTTTCACCGTCCTCATGTGCACTGTTGCCTCTGTATGTTTCAAAAGATCAAATCATCACACTCATCGGGGCTTTTCCCCTTGAGTGGGACATTTGTCCAAGTCATCAACATTAAAATTGTTACTGCTGGGCCACTATCTTGTGCCGGGGACTATCCATACCTCCCATACCACTTAGGATACAGTCTCCCTTGCCAACCAAGCAGTGGGCAATCCAGCTCCTAAACTTAATTCTTGGGTCCTCTGCAAACAGAAGCAAAGACAGAGGTGTAAGAGATGATTAAGCATAACACCTGTGAGAAAACTGAATGGAAGAGGGGGCAGAGGTCAGTGGGGAGAACCTTTAGTCGTAGATGCAGGTGTGACCCCTATGTGAGGAAAGGGAAGAAGGAGGACCGTGATGGTGGGAAGAGCCCCCGCCGGCCCATCAGGAGCTCTGGAGCAATGACGTCCTCAGAGAAGTCACACACAGCTGGAGATGGGTGGCCATTGTACCACCACTGTCCCCATCTTTGGCTGGGCACTGCTGGTGTAGTTTGTGGCCTTGGCTCAGTAGCAGGGCAGAGACTGAAGACGCCCAGCCAGAGCTGCTCGTGAGCTGCCAGCTCCCTTGGAAAGAGATCATTGGCCCACCTCCATGGCTGGCATATCAGCCTCCATTCTCCTTTCCTCTGCATTTCTTTCTGAGTATTTTCCTCTGTTCTCCTTCAGGTTGCCAGTTTAAGTGTCTGGCAGTCCCTGGCTGTCTGCTCACTTATTTGAGCAGGTAATAGAAGCTGCCTGCCTGGAAGAGGGGCTGGAAGCTGGCAGATCTCACTTCGGGTGATGGCACTGGTGCAAACAGCAACTCAGGATCCCAGGACCAGGGTCCAGGGGTGGGATCAGTAGATGTCAAACTGCACAGGGTTTGACTCTGGAATACTGGTGCCTTCCAAAATAACTTCTAGGCCTCCCAAAATAACCCATTACATTTCCTTAGAGCAGAATGCTTGGTGAGTCGGTTGGTTGGACTGGTTGGTTTGATGGTTGGTTTGTTAATGGGTTGGTTGGTTGAATTTGCAGGGGATCAGGGGACAGTCAGTGGCTGGGAAGAAGGAATAGGTAAATATCAGTACTCTAGGGAGAGGAGAATGGGGTCATGCCCCTGTTTCAGGCCCACAGCCTTCTCCACACCTGGCATTCTAAATTCTGGGCATCTCTGGGCTCTGCAGGGCAATGACCCCTTCAAGTGTTCATATGAGGCACCTCCACCAAATGCCCCCTTCTGCTCTCCACTTTCCCAATATTTATTTGAAATTTTTTTGAGGGGGGTAGTTGGTTTTTTTGTTTTTGTTTTTGTTTTGAGACAGGACCTTGCTCTGTCTTCCAGGCTGAGTACAGAGGCATTATCATAGCTCACTGCAGCCTCAAACTACTGGGTTCAAACAATCCTTCTGCTGCAGCCTCCTGAGTAGCTGGGACCATGGGCATGCACCACCACACCAGGCTAATTTTCGTATTTTTTGTTGATACAGGGCCTCACCATGTTGCCCATGTCGATCTTGAACTCCTGGGCTCAATCGATCATCCCACGTCTGCCTCCCAAAGTGCTGGGCTTACAGGCGTGAATCCCTGCATCCAGTCCACTCATCGTTTGAAGGCTCCTCTCCCATTCTCTTTATTTTTAGTGGGGTTATAACTCAGAAACTTCTTGACTGCATTTAATGGAGCTGCAGACAGATGAACTACAGCTACTGAGCCATCTGTCATCTTGACTTGAAGGCTTTACCACCACGCCTTAAAGCTTGAGCGTGGCTATCTTAAGTCCTCTCAGATCATGTTTTGGAAATCAACAAGCCAAATTGTTTATATTTCTAAGACTGTGCAATGGTGAAGTTTACAAATTGTTATCCTTTTTCTTGACCCTGCCCTTGGCTCCCTCCTGAGATCCAGCCCCTGGGACACTGTTATCCTCAAAGTCAGTTGTCCTCCTGCCTCTGAAACAGGATTGAGAGCCTCCTCATGCACCCCATACCACACACAGTCCCATCCAAAGAAACAGTCCAGCTGCCTAAACATTACTGGAAGCAGCAGGAATGTCCATGCCTGTGTCTCTCAGAACTGCCCAGAGGAGAACACTCTTAACTCCCAGACCTTCCTGAGCCTGCTGCCCACCCCGCCTCCCTCCCAGCAGCTCTCCTGGCCCACCCCCTCCACAGGCCCCAAGGGCTCCTGCGCCCATCACTTCCTCTTCCTCTGCACCACCCCTCACCACCTCAGGGCTACCTCCTGGGTCACCCGCATTCCACAGGAACAATCAGCCATTCATTAACAAAGCACAGACACCAAAGCCAAAGAGGAGGTGCCATCCCTTTGCTCTTAGAAAGGCAGCTTGGCTGGGGCACCTGGGGACCCCAGAGATGGCAGCGCTATTCCGGTTCTCCAGCCAGAAGCAGCTGGTGCGGTCAACAGTGACCACAGTGTCCAGAGGAAAGGGCTACGCTGGTGAAGAGGGGGACAGTGTCCAGTGGGGGCCTTAATGCCCACCTGGAAAACAGATCAAAGAAGCCAGAGGACACCTGGACACTTGGCTCAGTCACCAGCCCACACATCCCAACATAGGCAGCAGCCTTGGGGAATCTGGGGCACCTGGGAGAGAAGGGTTGGAAAAAAACAGAGCTAGTAGAGCGGAAAGAAAATCACTGCAATGGGGACGCGCCACAGCATAGGGAAACACGGGTATACTTGACAACCATTAACATGGCTGTTTACCAGGTATCCTTAGGTTGTTTCCTGGGGGTACATTTGTCTATCCCAACACTCCACTAGAACACTGAAGGCAGAGCAAAAGCCAAGGCTTCCGTACCTTCTGAATTAATTGTTTAATAAGCATTTATTAAGCACCTACTAAATATTCAGCACTGGGTCAGGCAGAGAAAATAATTCCTTTGTGTCTGTGAAGACACAAAGACAGAGAAAGCAATTCCTTTCCTTGAGGGGCCTATGGTCCCTTGGGGAAAAGAAAGACTCACACATAAAAAGTTAGATGCTTTCGAGCCTGGGCACTTTAACCGTTACATCTGATGCTTTCTTGAATCCCAGAAATTTGCATGTAGCTGTACAGCATATAATTCATTGCATCACATGAAACACAACTTAAGTGAACGTTTGAGTGGCAACTTCAGATGATAATGAATGCATTCTAAATTAAAGTGATTCATAAAGCAGTTTTCTCTCAAAGAACTAGCCATCTTTTGAAGCCCTCCTTACTTTCACATCTTTCCACACACCAGCAGCAGCAATGGGAGTGTTGCTTTTCTGCAAAGAAACAAAATCTATGCTACTGTGTGGGAGTGGCTGTGTGCCCCCGGGGAGGCTGGGTGGGGAGGACCTCTCAGCCCAGGGAGGCGCAGGCTCCGGCACTGGGCAGAGTCCCTGGGTGACCTGGTGCCGTGCTCAGGCGCAGGAGCCCCAGGGCAGGGGCATTGGCATAAATGCCAGTGGCTGCAAAGAACACAGCCTCAGGGTCGCTCACCAACAATAAATGCAGATGCTTCATCTGGGCCCTCCCACCCGGGCTTGCTGTGGGCAGCACTGACTCGGGTGCCCGATGAAGGAAAGAGCTCCTGAGGAGTGGGTGGGCTTACAAAATCCCCTCAACCTGGGTAGGCACAACAGCCCGATGGCAGGCAGGTATGGCTGGGTGACAACTGGCTGGCACTCTCCCTGGACTTGGGTTCCGGGTCCTACCGGCTTCGGCAGCTCCTGCTGGCCCCACCTTGCCAGGCAGCTCTCTGGGCACCAGGCTTCCTGCAGAACGTGGCCTTGCCTGACCCCTTCTGCATGGCCTAGGGCATCACCACCTCTGCCCAGGTAGGGCTCATGGGAAGCCCTAACATGGTAAAGGCTTGGAAGGCAGGGAGCATGGCATCTTCGTGGGGTAACCTAGTACAGGGAGAGTGACGGAGCAGGACAGACAGAGCCTGGTCGGTCCCAGTGCCAACCCCAGTCATGCCCTTCCCAGGGCTCCAGTGAATGCTGACCAATGACCACCATGTGGATCACGTTTTTTGAGAAGAAAACTGCATTTTTTCCACATATTGAACAACACCCAGTCCGGAGGACCGGGTCGGAGGAGCCTCAGACTCTAGCACAGCTCCAGGACGGGCAGTCCTCCAGCCACAGACCGCTGTTGGAGGAGGAGCGGGCCGGGTGTTATGTTTATGCCTTTGTTAGGCTTTCTAAGGAAAAACATTTCTTAATCAGAGAGGCAGGAAAAACAGATTTAATATCGAGTCAAGCAACCATCTCTTTTGCTAACAACGTAGAATTCAGATTTTGTAGATGAAAGTTTAATATCAATGCACATAAATTGCCAAAGACGCCAAGGAGTGCCCAACCCTAGATATCAAGTTGCTTTCACTTTATAGTGTACAAACGGGGCCCTTATCTCAGGCTGCTATAACAAAATATCATAAATTGGGAGGCCCATAAACAACAGACATCGTGCAGCCCAGGTCTTGGGGCTGGAAATCCGAGATCAAGGCACCAGCAGACCTGGGGTGTGGCGAGGGCCCACGTTCTGATTTATAGATGTTACCTCGCAGCTGTGTCCTGACACGGTGGAAGGAATGAACGAGCTCCCATTTCATGAGGGCACTCATCACATCCGTGTGGGTCTGCCCTCGTGACCTAATCTCCTTCCCAAAGACCCCACCTCCTTATACCATTGGCTTGGGAGTTAGAATTTCAACACAAGAATTTGGGGATACACAAACATTCTGACCATAGCAGCCCTCTTTGCTCTAGAGCAAAATATAAAGACAAACATTTGGAACAGATTAATTAGGAAAACCCGAAACCATTGTCATCAGAAACAGCCCCTGAGAAGGCTCACTATGAAGACAGCATTACATTATGCATTTGATGAATGGACTTTATCTTTTCAACTAAGAAAATAAATCAAACGCATTTGCTGGTAACGATGACAAAGTTCGAAGACCTTTCCATGACACTTCAGTGCATTCATTATTCCAGAGGGGAGACAGCGCCTTTGAAAAGAAAATGGAAGAACCAGGTTACCCATCAGTGAGAATGAGAGCACCCTCCCGGGCTGGTGGCTGCTTTCATCTGCAGCCTTTGCTAGAGCAGAGGGCAGCAGTGGCTGGGACTCCCCTGGACTTTGTCTGCGATGCTCCAAGGCCTCTCTGGTCCCTCCTCACTCTTACCCCTCTTGCCTCAGGTGGGTTTCACGGACCTCCCAGTTTCTTCCCGGAGACACTGCTTCCCGGGCTCATCTGGCCCCGATGTGTGTACACTATCTTTCTCACCAAGAATAAGCATCTCTCAAAGGAGAAATGGCAGCGGCCTGGGTAATTTGAGGATGATGTGCAAGGAGCCGGCTCTGGTAATAAATACCCCAGTGAGCAGCAGCCCACAAAACCCATCAGGCTGCTTTCCCATGCTCGCCCACAGCCACCCCTTCCACAGTGTTCGCTCCACCGCCTGTTCCCATGTTTTTCAATAAAGCAGTTGAGGCTGGAAAAGTCAAGAGATTGGCCTTGGAATCCAACGACTCGCTAGGAAGTAATGCCCAAATCTGAGCCTCGTCTGGAGGTTCCAAAGGTGTTTTCTTGAATCCACACAGTTTTCTTTTAGTCAAGACTCACTTTGGAACTAGAAGTGCTGAGACGTTCATTGTTTGCTGGTTCATTCCACGAGTCCTGAGCTGTTCTCAGCCCTGAGGATGCAGCCTGAAACAAAATAGGTCAAGACCCCTGCCCTTCTGAAGTGACAAGAACCAGACACCAAGCCCTCAACCTCTCCTGCACTCTCACAGGCATGGCAGAGGTGGACCCCCCAGTCCTCCCCGGCATCCCGGCTCCCTGCCCCCGAGGGGTCCACCCCTTCCTGAGGACAGCCAGTTGTCCTGTTACCTGGAACTTCTGAGCCATTTTCCTGGGCAGGGAATGAAGCTGAGTGAGGGCCTCAAGGCTGGGCAGGGCACAGGGGACAGGACCCAGGGGACAGCAAGCTGGGCTTGTGGTGCAACATCCATCACCAGAGGCGGGGGCACCCCAAGCTGCTCCTTGCCTGACCATGTCCCAGTACCTCGGGGGGCCAGAGATGTAAGGCTGTGACCTTCAGGTGTCCTTCCTCAAGGAGAGGACTGAGACAAGGGGCTTAAGACCCGTATCCAATCCGGAAAGTTTTTCCGAGACAGGGAGCAGACATGGGGGTCTCTCTGGGCCAGCAGAGGGGCCATTTCAGTAAAGTATTTCCAGGCCTGCCCAGGCAAGGGCTTGAGAAACCGGGAAGGGGAGCTGAGTTCAGGGGCTCAGGGCCCCCATCACAGCTTTGTCCATTGCCAGCAAACCCTGACTTTCCGAGATGTTAGAATTCATGTGAGGAGGGAGGGCAGAAGCCCAGCCTCTGGGGCCACGGTGACTCCAGCCCATCTCTCTACAAAGGCCTGGGCCCAGGCAGCCTCTCCCCGACATCTGAAAGGTTCTGGGCACAAACTGACCCACCAGTCCTTAGTATTTCCTCATCTGAGTAGGGCTTTTACCAAGCTAGAAGAGAACACTCAGAAAAGAAGGAAAATAACACTCCCCTTTCAGAATGCCCAGATGGAGAGATTTATCTTCATTCAAAAAAAAAAAAAAAAAAAAAGTGGAAAAACATATGTCCGTGGCCCATTTTGGAGTGGAAAGTTTTATTTATTCAACTGTTTCTTGTTATTTCTCTGCCCACCACAGCAGGGTGAGGGCAAGTCTGATATGCGGCCTCGCCCCCTCCAAGTGCCTCCCTGCACCGCACTCCCTCCCTTCCCCACTCCCAGGAGGGCCACGTTTCTCTAGCACCTGAGCCTGGAGAAAGGCCCCATGTGCTGGGGGCCTCTGCGGAACCCTTGGCCGCTCCCCCAAACTGCTCAATGTCCACATCAAGATCCTCTAAGTTTGCACTTTTGTCAAAGATAAGAAAAGCATTTTCAGGAAGCCCAAGTGTTTCCTGTTTGGCAGAAGCCAGGCTGAAACAGCCCCCTTCCCCAGCAGGGACTCAGGCTGGACCTGCCCGTGTTTACAGAAGTCAGCTCAGAAGGAAGTGTGGTCCAAGGGTCTTCTTGCTGGTTTATTGAAAAGGCCGTTAACAGCTTTTGTCCAGCTCTGCTGCTGCTGCTGATGCTGTTTGCATGAATCACACCAAATCCTGCAAGCCCTGCCAGTCTGGTGTGTCACTCACTAGAGCATCGGCTGCTCTCAAGCTCCCCAGCCAGGGGAACACATCGTCCTGCCTGCTTTCTGATGCAGGTCCAGTGGGTTCTTGTGCCAAAAATGACTGCATGATGTCATGTGCACGCGCTCCATTTGATCGTTTATTCGCCAAGCCTGCGGTGAAAAGCTTCCCTGCAGTGGACTCTGCTCTCTGATGCCCTGGGAAACGGGAGGCAGGAGACAGGCTAAGTCCCCTGCCCTCAGGGTGGTTCCACTCTAGAGGGGGATCCAGATACATAAGGGAGAGCCTGTTGTGTTAAAGTGAGAAAAGCCAGGACAAAATTAAGTGGGAGGGGCAGAGGATGTGTGAAGGGATAGCTGGGATTTTAGAGGGAGAAGCTGAGCCCAGGGAGGACCGACTAGAGACATGACACAGAAAATTCTAGAAGATGAGGTGGGAAAGTGGAACCAGGTTGCAGCCATCACTCTGAGTGTGAGGAGAGGCCTCAGGGCTCACCGGCAGGAAGGACAAGATCCGACCCTTGTCCGGGGGACGCCTCCAGCTGCCGTGTTGGGGCACCAGCAAGGGAAAGGCAGGCCCAGGGAGGCAGAAGCGCCCCAGCCAGGCCCATGATGCATGATGGCCGTGGACCACGTGACAGTGTGATGTGGTGGTGGCCATCTGAGTTCTGATCTCCCACGGATAACGTGGTATCTTTCCAGAACCCAAAGTCCAACAAATTCAGTTTTCATATGCCCGTATACACAATACATTTTTGCTAAAAATACTTTATTAAAGCAGGCATCATGGTGTTGGGAAAGAGCGTCAACTTGGCCATTGAGCAGACCCTAGGAGGTGTCCAGGGTCTGGAGATAATCACAGGTCAGGGGCTCACTGGCCAGCGAGACCATTCCTCAGCCTGCACTCCTCACCCTTTCCTCAGTTCAGCCTTCGTCCACCCAACAACACACAACGATAGCACAGCAGTGAGGCCAACGGCACAAGGCATGGGGCTGCCCGACCCGGCATACAAGCTGCACGGGAGGCAGCGATGCCCAGCCAGGTGGGCACTGACCTCCCCCACCCTGGGTCTCAGGCCAGAGCCACAGGGAGCAAAAGGAGGTGCTGTGAGGGACCAGCCTGGGCTGCATGCCCACCCTTAGATGAATCCCAGTGACCCGGGAGGAGAGGCACGTGTGGCTGGCAGCCACCATGATGGACAGGGCCGGCAAATGCCTCCGTCAGTGCAGGAAGTTCTAGAGGACAGGGCAGTGCCTGACAATCCCGGCCCTCTGGGGAGGTCACTCCGCCGACATTCTGCATGGAGAGAGTTCTCTCCGTGTCCTGGATACGAGTCCTTTGTTGCACCTGCCAACAGCAAATGTTTTCTCCTTCTCTGAGGCTGTTCTTTTCATTTTTTTTAAACAGGGTCTTTCCTGGAGCCGCTGGGATGAAGCCCACTTTATCACCTTTTCATCTTGTGGCTTGTGCTTTTGATTCTAAGTCCAAGAACACCTCACCTCCTCCTGGCTCCCAAAGATTCTCTCCTGTGCTTTTCCTAAGTGCTTCATGGTTTTATGCCTGGCATTTAAGTTCATGATCCCGGTTGAGTTAATGTTGTATAGGATTGCCTGCTCATTCTTTCGCCAGCGGATGGCCACTAGCTCCGTCACCATTTGTTGACATGACAGCCCTTCAAGCCTCATGGGATGACTTTTGCACCTTTTCCAAAAATCAGCTGGCCAAATTTGCATCAAAGTTGGTGTGCAGCACACAGAGCTATGGAGAATAACACGAGGAACCTGCAGAGTGCCAGGCTCCCTCTGCTCTGCAGGGTTGCGCGCAGCCTCGCAGCACACATCGCAGACGAAAACCTGACTCCCCCTGGGCCCTGGGTAAACCATATCAGGTCGACAGCTGTTTCTTCTGGCGTCATCCAGTCCCGCTATGGCCACTGCAGCTCCTCAGAGGCACACACAAGCCCTCCGTAACAAAAAAAAAGGGGGGGATCGGCCAAACCTCTGCCCAGACAAGCATGTCCTGCTATCACCACCCACCCACCATGCAGTCCGGGGAGTCGGGGGGGGGGCATGTGGAGAGGAAGAGGGAGCTGGCTTTCCTTCACTCACACTGAGGATAAGGCGCCGTGCTCCTCGCTGCGCCCCTGGGGCTCCTGACCCCTCTCTTCAGAGCCCACATCATACGGCCCTAAACATGCGTCTCTGCATTTTGGACCCCATCCAGGATCTGTCTCCAGAGCAGCAGAATCTCCCTCACTTTTTAAATGCTAGACCCCTCCTGCTGCAGCTGAGGCCCATTTCCTCTTCAGTCCCCTGCGAAAATGAAAAACAGCTGGGAACCATCACTGCAAACACTTAGCGCACTTAGTTCAAGGCTCTTGGACTGCACCACCCCCACCTCTTCCCGAGAGTTGACAGCAAGTTCATGTGGCTGGTTCCATCTCCCCCTGAGCACCCCAGTTCCTGCTGACCAGGCTTGGGAGGTTCACTCCCCTACAGCCTTTTCAAACTGCTTCCTCTCAAGATCATACAGGAAAACCAGTCCCATACAGAGTGAGGAAGAGGGAGGTGGCCTGCAGGGGGTGGCACTCAGCCTCAATTAGTGAGCACCTACTGTGTGCCAGGCAGGCTGCTCTGTACTACAGGGACAGAGGGGTATCCTTCCTTCTCACAGGAACTTGGGCCCCAAAGGAGGCCAGACCACAGCTCAATGCCCATGACAGCAGTGGAGGGAATGTGGGTAAGGGCTCCTTAGGAAAACCAGGACATTCTGAGCAAGGTGCTGCTGCCTGAGGCAGCCCCAGGGGGAGTGTGTCCACTGAGAGGAGAGGGAAGGAAGGCACATCAGATGGCACTGGGAGAAGAGAAAGGAAAGACACAGGAGTCGCAGGCAGGACACAGTGTCCAGGGCACGGAGACCCCATCCCAGCTTAGCCCTTCCACGTGGGCCCTGCGTGTGGCACTAGGAGGGGTGAGAGATCACAGGCTAAACTTGGCCCATCACTCTGGAATGTTGCTAAACTCCAAGCTGAGGGTGGCAGACTAAAGTCACTGAAAACATCATTTAATGGTAAGGAAAATGGTGATAGATTATGTAATAGAAAGCAAATTTCACTTGCTTGTTAAGGATGAATGTCAAGACAGTGGAGAGATTTCACCCAGCCCACCGAGTCCGACCCCTGGTGTCCAGGGTGCTCACTCACTGTCCTCCCCAACTGGGGTTACTTGGGTAGGAAAATGTGAGAAGACCAGAGTTTATGACAAAGTTGTGAATGTGTCTCCAGGGAGAGGCTGCCTGTTAGGTCAGCAGCGGACACTAGTTCTTCCCGGGGGCTTAGAGTGAATCACAGACACCAGCGAGCCTGAGTAACCCCGAGGCCCTGCAGGGAAAGTGGAAGGGCCTTGAGGAATCTGCCCAAGGGTAGGTCAGGGCCAAGGAGATATGGCTCCTCAGGGCTGGGATGAGAGGGGAGAATCCTGGCCAACAAGTTGCAAAGGCATCCCACTGACCCTGGGGAAAATTTGGTCAACGTGGGACCCTTTGCCATTCGACGCCTGATGCAGGCCAGGCAGTAGCTGCCTTGAGATCCCTCAACTGCAGCAAATATAACCCAGCACCTGTGCAGCAGGATCACCGTCACTTCCAAACGTCCCTATCCTCAGTTAACAGGGTTCCCATCACAAATCACAGAAACCCCAGTTCCGGTGGACAAAAGCAAAAAGACTCACCTAGAAGGACAGTTCGAGAATGGTGTCAGATTTGGTGACAACTGGGTCCAGGGATCCAGTGAAGAAAACTGCTAGGGTTCTCTCTCTTCCTCTCTCTCTCTTCCTCTTTCTCTCTCTCTTTCTGTCTGTGAGCCATCCCTGTCTGGCTCTCCTTGATTTATTCTCCAGGGAGGTCTCCCCAGTGTGACACAGTGACCACCAGCAGCCCCACACAGCCTCCTACGGCAAAGACCAGAGGGCTTCTGTCTCCCAGAAGCCACATGTCAATCCCAAGGGAGACTCTGGTTGGCCCTGCACTGAGTGTTGAGGTGACTGAGGCAAAGACAGGGTGAGCATCTGATCAGAGCATGAGGTGGCCTTGGGAGTCACACTCATATTGTGGGTCTTCAAAGCTGATGGCCAATGACCCATGCTCCTGTGAGTGCCTTACCCCATCACCTGGCCCTCCTCACTGCCATTCCCTGATAAGAGAAAGGGGCTCCCTCATCCTGATCTGGACATCCGAATGTAACTTCTTATAGAAGCAAAACTATGGATGATGCTGACGGGAACTGGAAAGGTAAAAATGGTAGTACATTTCAGATACTTTATCGAAGAAAGAGACATCTATGGATTGATTTTATGACCAATGCACATAGTTTCTATGGGAAAATGAGTTTCAAATGCCAAACAACTGACTTGGAAACACAGTCCTGGAACTAAGCCTGTGTATAAATCAGGATCTGTCTGTAACTGTAAAAATGGTTTATTGTGAAAGTGGACCTAATTGGACTTTCCTTTCCTCACTCTTGTTCTTTTTCCTACTCACATTTTTCTTTTCACTATGCTGTGTAAAGATCCTGAGACTTCCTCTTCTTGCTAATTGGCAAAAACCACATTGTCCCCTAGCTGAGCATACATTTTTGTAAATACCCCCTAGAGGCTCATTTCATCGTGATGGAAAATGTAATTCTGTTTTCCTAAGTGACGGGATGTGTTTATCCAGGGACTCCAAGTGGGCTCGGGTGCGGGGGCCAGATGGCTCCAGATGTCCTCAGTGTAACCCGAGGAGCTGAGCCCAAAGGCCCTCCCTGAGCCACGTGATGTGCAGCGAGGGCCGGTGTAGACAGAGCTGTCCACCTGGTCCACGTGGTTCTGCTCCATGGAGTCCTGGGATGGTGTTGCAGGCGGGGGAGGGCTTCCTCTTGCTGGAGCGGTGGTGGGGGCCTCCCAGCCAGATGTGAGTCATGCCTATTTTTAGCATGTCACTCACCCAGGTGGGCCCGGCGCCACCCAACTGCTCTCCAGATTCTGTGTCTCTATTTCCAGCGTCGGATGGCTAGACCAGTCACGGATTTGGTGGCATTTTCCGGCCAATCCTTCTGTACGTGTGACTCTTAGCAGGGTTGGCAATGGAAAGAAGGAAAAGTAGCCATTTTGGGAACTGGTGACATTATGAGAGTGACATTTATTTTATGGTTCTCTGGGCTCAGTAAGCTGGGGGCTGGAGTAGGGATGAGAAGTAGCTGTGCACTTGCCACCACCCAGCTCTTCTGCAGGGACAGAGGTGACTGATTGGTTGTGATGCCCCCATACGTGAACACAGCTTCAGAAAGTGCTGTGGTCAATTAGACACGTCTGTCTCTGAGGGGTGGTGAGGAAATCCCAGTGGCCATACACTGCTAATATGCCATCCTGTGTTGATGGGGATTGGTACATGACTTACTTATTGTATAGAACTCACTTATAACTACCTTCTTGGCAGCAATTTGTTCGTATGTACAGAATATCTTAATCTGGGGTTCCTCAGAAGTGGACCGAGACAAGAATTTGAGTGTAAGTTTATCTGGGAGGTGATCCCAGGAGGACCTGAAAGTGGGCCAGTGAGATAGGGTGTGGGAACAGGCAGGTGGTCGCTGTGGCCTGCTAGGGCTCAGTGTCATTGTGGATCTCGTGGGGACTGGGTAGAGCATGACCCAGAGTTGTCCTTCCTGAAGGCTGACGAGATGGAGTGGGACAATGTATATAACACACAAGGAATGGTAGTTGGTTCCAAACAAGTGCTCTACAAATGGTGATTATCATCTTTACTGTTGCCTTTCATGGGCAGGAGAGAACTTATCATGAAATCTGAGCATCTTAGGGTTTAAGGGGAACCATTACATATTTTCAACAAAGGACAGGACCACATCTACTTTGCACCCTAATAGGATCCCCATTCCTTGTCCATAACAGGCTCTGACAAGGATTTGTTGGATGGACAGATGGACAGATGGACAGATGGATGGATGGATAAATGGATGGATGGATAGATGGATGGATGAATGGATGGATAAATGGATGGATGATGGATGGATGGATATATGAATGGATGAATGGATAGATGGATGAATGAGTGGGTGGGTGAATGGCTGGATGGGTGGCAGGGTGGATGGGTGGGTGGATAGGTGAATGGGTAAATGGGTATGGGTAAATGAATGGACAAATGAAGGGACAGATGGATGAATAGATGAAGATCTAATACTTTTTGCTCACCACTGCCTCTGGCTTGAGTCTCAGGTTCTGCTGTCAGTGCCCCTCTTAGGACTAGCACAAGCTTTGATACCACGGACTCTCCCTCACTAAGTGAAATTCTCTGACCCCAGGCTCTGAGGAATCATCTCTTTGTCTCAGCTCTTCTTTGGCCCCCCTTCCTGATTGCTAGCTCCCCAGGTGCCAATTACATGAAGGCATTCTCCATGACTATCCCTCTGCTCTCTCTCTTTCCCTCCATCCTCTCCATGGGTGTCATTCTCTCATGGAATGAACTCTCACTTCCCCTCTTATGTCCAGCCTTGGCCTCTCGTCTGACCAGCAAAGTCAAATTCCCTATGCCTGATGGTTACTTTCCTATTGAGATCCCATCAGAACCTTAAATCCAAACTCGAATGCCCTCTTTTTCTTGTTTCTTAACTCTAGCAGACCTACTCCTGATCCTGGGTCCCCAGCCCTCATTAAAAATCATGAACCCACTCATGGTCACAGGCTTGGACTCTCAAAGTCACTGTCACTACTCTGCTCTCATTCTCCTTTTCTACTCAGTCAGGAAATGAGGGGCACAACTGTTGTGTCTGCACATTCTCCCAGCCTTTATACCTTTGCGTGAGCTCAAGGCTATCTCTTGGTTGGTCTAATGCACTAGTCATCTGCTAGCTCAAGGAAATACACACTAACTTTTCCAACAGACGAACTCCCAAGCCATAGTGGCCCAGATGTCACCAGCTACTCTCTCACTGCATTGGTTGTCTATTGCCGTATGCAAAACATTCTAAGATTTAGTGGCAGAAAACAACCACCATTCTATTATCTCTCATGAATCTGTAAGTTAGTTGGGTTCTGCTCAATGGTTGTTCTGCTCCACAGGATGTTAGCTGGTGATGCAGTCCTCTAAGACCTCAGCTGGCCTGGAAAATCCAAGATCGTTCACTCACACAGTTGGTACCTTGATAGGGATGGCAAGAACACTAAGCTAGCTAAGCATCTTCTCTCTCCATGTACTCTCAGGGCTTCTCCCTTCCAACTTGATAAGTTCAGCCACAATTCATATGAGGCAAATTAAGCCTCCCAAAAGTGAAAAAGCTACCAGATCTTCTTTTGCCACATCATGTTGGTTCAAGGGAGTCAGAAGGCCAGCTCAGACTCAGCACTAGAGGACAGGACACAAGGATGTGACTGTCAGGAGATGCAGTTCATTGAGGCCCTCTTTGAAGACCAGCTACAATATTCATTCAAGTTAGTCCTGAGCAGACCAGTGGCCTCCTGCATCTTACAGCTAGCATCATGTGGAGCCTGTGGTCTCCAAAGTCTTCATGGCAGAGGAAAAGAGAGAGAGAGCTGGAGGAAGTACAATGCCTCTCAAATGCCTCTGCCCAGAAATGACATACCACTTCCACTCACATTTTATTGATCAGGATAACCATGTGACCCCAACTTGACTACAAGGAAGTCTTGGAAGTTAGAGGAGGGGTTGACTATTTTGTTGACCTTAACTGTCTGTGCTCCCTCATCTATTTCCTTTGTGGGACAAACCCAGCATATGCAGAGATTCCCATACTCTGTTGGTAGGAGTGTAAAGTGGGACGGCCTCCCCTGGAGGACAGCATGTCCAACCCACCTTCTTGCTTGCTCTAGGATGGCTTTAGAGAACACATCATGCACAGTGCCCTTCCAGCTCTAAAAGTCAGTGAGCCAGAGAAAACGAGGGCATAGTAATATCAGAACACCAACTTCTCATCTTCTTTCCAGTGTATTCTGTGATGTTGGCCGAAATGGAGAGGAATTCATTCCTCTGAAGGGTGGAGGCTGCTTGCATAACTGCTGGTTCCCACCTAGTTAAGAAGGAGAACACACAGCATCATTGTGGGAGCCAAAATTGGCCACATTGGGCAAGTCAGTTTGTATGCCCTTCTTACAACACTGTGTCCAATTCAGGTTGCTATATTAGAGCAAAGGTGGAGAACCCAAAGGGAAATCCAAGAATAACAAAGCCACTTGACCTATAAGTGAAGGTGGAAGGGATTGGGATTAACCCACCAAAAGACAGGAAATGACACAGCATCAAAAGCCTGCAAACAGTAAGTCATGAAGAGTGTGGACATGGGTGTCAAATCAACCCAGGGCTGGGCACTGACTCCATCACTTACAGCTGTGGGGCATGACTCATGTAGCTCAAATTCTCTGAATATCATTTTTCTTGCCTGTGAAATAGCTAGAGTCAGAGTAGCTTTCTCAAGGTGCTCTTATGATCATTAAATAAGATGACGCATGTGCCGGGCTCACGGTACATGCTTGCTAAATGTGGGCATTGTTATTGTTGCTGCTGTTGTTGTTATTCCTATTTCCATCTATGTTGGCATAACGCAATGATTCCTACAAGTTATTGGTTTCTTGAGAGGGGAAATTATTAATACTCTATCAACAACACTGATCATCAAATCCTTAAGTGTGATGTAGTAACCGAGCAAGTTAGAAGGAATGCACCACACACTGAGTTCCAAATTAAGGGTCCTTTTTATTAGCCGGCAACCAAGAGACAGCTAACGCTTAAAGTTCTCTCGGCCCTGAGGAAGGGGCTTGATTTCCCTTTATACATTGATTTAGGTAGGGGAGGGGGATCCTAGCTGAAGCAGGATTTTACAGAAGCAGAACAAGCAAGTTAGCTAGTAACCAGTGGGGAGGAGGTTCCCAGGACTGTTGGTGGCTAAGGGTATTTCCAAACAATCACCAATGGGGGTTCAAAGAGAGTTATATGCAATAGCAGGCGTGCTTGCCAAGCAGGACACAGTTACATTGGTTATGTAGTCGGATAAGCACAGAGTCAGCGTGACATAAGCACAGTGTCCGTGTGGCCCAGTTATGCACCCAAAAGGACTGTGGTAGGGAGGGGGAAGCTAGGTTGGAGTTTACAGCTAAGATGGAGTCAGTGATGCTAGCCCAGGGTAGGTTATTACAGTGACACAGGAGACCCTCTCATCCCTGGCCTCTGTCTAGCCCTCCAGCCATGTTCCTACCTCCCACAACACATTCCTTCCAAGATGAATGACTTACAGCTTCAACTGGTTAAAGGATTCTGTATACAAATAACAGAAATGAACTTGAGCAAACTTAAGCAAACTGAGGATGTCCTGAACCCAAGGAGCTGTGGAAGAGCCAGGACTCAGGAAGGGCAAGAACCAGGCAGCTCTTGCAGTAATGGGGACTGCAGAGGCCACTCACAGAATCACAAGAAAGGCAGCCTGGCTCAGCAGAAGCATAGATGGCCTAGGACAGGTGAAGTGTAACTCAGGCAAGGACATTTGGGGAGAGGGACGGCCACACTGATAAAGCAGGGTCAGTCTTCCTGGGCACATAAATTGTGTTGCCTGGGAGGAGGTGCCTGTCTCGCCAGAGTGCAAGAGATGATCTCCGAGGGTTTAGCCGCAAGCAGGTTTTGTTTTGTGTTAGGAAAAAACCTATTAAGCAAACCAAACTCTTGGTCTTATGGGCATTACTACTTAGGAAACCAGCAAAATAGGCCTTGACTCTAAGAGAATCTGTTTTAAAGTTTTAACCAAGCAGAGTTGGTACATGGATGTGGCAAGCCACAAAAGAGTGTTCATAGATGAACTCAGTTTAGGAAGCATCGCCATGAAGGGACAGTTATTGTGCTCATTACAAACGGAAGTGATCTTCTGAATCTAGGCTCCCAAATTCAGATGTTTTCAGGAACCAGACAGGAAATCTAAATGAGGAAAGTGGGCCGGGTGTGATACTGTAGGGAGCGGTGGAGGTGGTGGTAAACTGGAAAGGGCGTGCTCAACTCGCTTGGCTCCATCCAGCCATCGCAATGAAAACATGCAGGCCCGGTGCCGTCCAATCTTTCATGTTCAAAGAGAAGCTGGATATCTGCCTTCTCATGAGAATTTTTTAGATTTTGACACGCAAGTCTCTAACTCAAAAATAG